>NC_138376.1:104599444-104696832 GCF_054177405.1 Leptonychotes weddellii | reverse complement strand
TAAAGAAGATGTGGTCTATATATACAATGGAATATTACTCAGCCATCAGAAAGGATGAATACCCAACTTTTGCATCAACATGGATGGAACTGGAGGAGATTATGCTAAGTGAAATAAGTCAAGCAGAGAAAGTCAATTATCATATGATTTCACTTATTTGTGGAACATAAAGAATAGCATGGAGGACATTAGGAGAAGGAAGGGAAAAATGAAGGGGGGGACATCAGAGGGGGAGACGAACCATGAGAGACTATGGACTCCAAGAAACAAACTGAGGGTTTTAGAGGGGAGAGGGGTGGGAGGATGGCTTAGCCTGGTGATGGGTATTAAGGAGGGCACCTATTGCATGGAGCACTGGGTGTTATATGCAAACAATGAATCATGGAACTCTACATCAAAAACTAATGATGTACTGTATGGTGACTAACATAACATAATAATAAAAAATGAGATAAAGAGCAATCTGAATAGAGACCTCTTTTTATACTTGCAATGTGTGGCACAGAATAAATCTCAGTAAACATTGTTGTTTAAACGACTGAAAAGGTCTTATATAGGTTGATGCCAAAATTCAAAATATTCCACAAAGCAAATGATGTTTTGGGTTTCTTTGCTTGTTTGTTTTTGAGAGAGTCATTGAAGTCTAGAAAATAGGACACTGATCTAAGAGGCAAAACTTTGTAGGATAAAGAGAATCAGTGGTGATGTACAGAGAAAAGCCCCAAAGTGCTCTTCTTTCTCCTGTCTTCAGAATGTTAGTAGATGTTCTGATAATAACCACCTCTCCCTTGAAACAAGTGTTACAAGACTAGTTTATTTTTAATCACTCAGTTGCCCCTGAGACCATTCTAGCTCTCTTCCATTTGTCCAACTGGTTATTAGATCCTGAAAATTTCACCTCCTACTCTTTACTGAATTTATTTCATTGGGTACTTTTCTCCAATATGCCTTTAGTTTAAGAATCCTTCTTGTCTGAGGTCACATGTATTTGGCAGCTCTCTCTCTTCCCATGTGTGACCCTCTAAAGTCCATCTCTTACAAACAGGCTACATTAATTTCCCTGAAATTACGACTCTTTGGTCATTGTCACATTTAAGACCCTTCAGTGGTTTTATATAACCCTCAAGATGAAACAGAGGGCCTTTTATTATCTGACTCTGCCTAATTCTCCAGCCTTATTGCTTGCCTGGTTTACTGTACCTACCTTACCAACTTACTTGTCCTCTGCAAACAGCGTGCCATTCTCCTCTTTCATTGTGCTGGGATATTCCTACCCACCTTCACTGTGTGGCTAATTCATAGCTATGCTTTAAGGCTCAGTTCAAATTTCTCCTCCTGGGAAAAACTTTCTCAGACCACATCCTCCCTCCCCTATTTTGCAGTGGGTGCCCCTCCTCTGTGCACCACCCCATCTTAACGTTCATCACATCAGGCTTCTCTTTCTCCTAGAGCTTCTCAAGGACAGGAGCCATTTCTGACTAATGTATGTAAACATGACACTTGGCTCTTTTCCTGGGTACACAGCAGCTGCTCAATAAATGTTGATTCAGCAAAGGGAAGAATGAATTAATAAGTATAGAAAAAAGTCTTTCCAAAAGCTGCTCCTGAGGACAGAGTTGAGAAAGATTGCCATGTGTACTGAACAAAAATGGCTCATGAGTACAGCTAAAACTGTTCACATCAAACGGACTCCAAGTCTTCCCACAGACCTCAAACTGAACCATATTGGGAACCTACAGAAATTGTAAATCTCTTTTCTTGCTATTATTTTCCCTCATATTTCCACACTCTTACTAGGACTGGGGGGCAATGTGTTGAAATGAAACCCCAAAGGTCATTTCGAGGAAGTTAAAATTGAAGTGGAAAGAGGAAGGATAAGAAATCTTCTGTGAGAATGTTTGTTCTCACGGCCAAACCTTCAGCCTCCAGAGATTTGTGTATGGGAGGAGGAGTTTGCATCAGATTGGAGAGCATGTAAATTTAGGTGCTTATTAAATTGAAAATAATTTATTAAAACTTGAAAGTCTATTGTCTTGAATCATTGGAACAAGCCTGGAATTTAATTTTGTGTTATGTTCTCTAGAACTATAAGGACCCAAAAAGGGGAGAAGTTATTTGCTCAGCTTGAGGACTTTTTTTTTTTTTTTTTGAGAACTTGATACTGAACATGTATTTGTTTTTTTTTCCCCCAGTTCTTTTCTCATCACTGTAGCATAAGATCTAGAACTGCAGGTGGGTGGTTGGTTTGGATCCAGTTCCCAGACCCTGCAGCTCATTAATTGTCCCTGTTTTGTTTATATTCTGATATTTGGAGTGATTTTCCCATGCTGAAGTAGGATGGATCCCAATCCACCCGGGAGCACCTACCCTCAGATTTTCACACTCATTCTGACTGAGCAAAAGCCATGATGTCTCAATGGACCAGATTCTTATAAAGGGTGCTGTTCTGGTCACCAGAACAGTTGGAAACCATGATCTTTGAGAAATCATTGGAAATTATAGGAAAGTCTTCTATTTGCCTTCTTCATCCAAATGTTTGGTCTTTGAATTGTGACCTGTGACTGCTAAAGTTGGGATTTAACCCTATATTATGTTGGCAAGAGTCAAAAATCAAAGTGCTTGGAAAGTTCAAGTGTATAAATAAGACCCCAACCTTTAAGTGGTCTATGTCTAAAGAAAAATCTGGTTCTAATAGTGCTGTTCAGTAGAACTTTCTGCAATGATGAAACTATTCTGTATTATCCAATAGTGTAGCCATCCACTATATGTGGCTATTGAGCCCTTGAAATGTGCTTAGTAAAACTGAGGAACTGAATTTTTAATTTTATTAAATTTTCATGAACTTAAATTTAAATAGTCACACATGGCTGATGACTATACCATACTGGACAGTGTAGTTTCAAGATATGGTCTTAATGTGTAGACAGATATACTGAGCATGAAAAGTGATGGTCTTTATTTTTAAAAATTTTTTAAAGATTTTATTTATTTATTTGACAGAGAGAGAGGAGAACAGTGAAAGAGGGAACACACGCAGGGGGAGTGGGAGAGGGAGAAGCAGGCTTCCTGCCGAGCAGGGAGCCCGATGTGGGACTCGATCCCAGGACCCTGGGATCATGACCTGAGCCGAAGGCAGACGCTTAACGACTGAGCCACCCAGGCGCCCGGTGGAGAGTCTTTTTAAAGGGTAATGTGACACTGTGAAACTTACGCTAACGTGATGAAGGCAAAATATGATTATTAGAAGACATTTGTTCTTTCTTCAGATCAATAGAAAAATAACCAAAATTCAAACATTGGTCTTACCAGCTGCCTCTCCCCAATATTTCCTATCACTGAAATTTGTTCAGTTCTTTCATAACACTAATGACAATTTTTATCTGCCTGTCTTCCCCTCTCCCTCCTCCCTCACCCTTTATTTGCTTTTTTCCCCCATTAGATTGTAGCCTTCGTGAAGGCAGGAACTATATTTGTAGTATTCACCAATGTATGTTTAGGACCAATTTTAATGCTTGCCATGTAATATATGTTGAATACATTTTTTTCTGAATGACTGTATTAATGAAAAATGTCAACGGGAATGCAGGAAATAAGCTAACATCTACTTAGTTTTTATCGTGTGTGCAATTTAAAAGACGCTGTCATAGGCTCATCTCATTTAATCCTCAAAACATTAGAATGAGGTATTCTGAACACCATTTTTCTGCTGAGAAAACTGAGGCCCAGAGAAGTATCATATCTTGGTGCTTCTGTACTTATTGTAGAATGAACTCTCTCTCTGTTCTCCTCTTTAGCACTTTGAAAATAAAATTCCCGTTATTTTGAAGTTCAACTTTTATATATTAGGTATGGCTTTTTTCCCCCCTAGTTTATTTTTTCTCTTGTCTAACCTTTCTGATGCTTTAGTGATTTTAAACTGAGCAGTGCTGAGGTGAAAGGGCTGAGGTTGGCTGCAGAGACTATAGCAGCTTAGCTACAAGACAGTCTCTGTAATTTTGTTTTCATTGGTTATTTTCAATGTATTTATTAGGTTGTTAAACGGAACCATGTTGACTGTCTCCGGCCAAGTTTTCTCCAGTGCAAATGGCACATTAACTATGCAGCTATAGTGAAAGTAGTCAGTACTCTAGGTGAGCTCCTGAAACCAAAATACTGATGGGCAAGTCATGAGTGGGTCGAAGGTTCAGTGAGATCTTTTCCAAACCTTTCTGGTTTGGAAATATAGTTAGAAACCTCCTGGGGTCCAAACTTCTGATGAGATTCCTGGAGCTTCTTGGTCCAGGCGTGGGTTTGGAATACTTGGGAAACAGCCGACCACAGGGATCTCAAGGCTCCTCATTCTGGCTTGGTTGGGAAGTGCTGAGCTGCATGAAAAGTAGGACACTTGAGGGGGTTGTGGAGACTTTTTCTAACCTCAACAGGAATTTCAGTTGTTCATTTGGGCAAGAGTTTGGGTTTGATTCCTATGTAAGCCCAAATAACTTGTTTTCTACTGACCTTAGATTTTTGGATTCAAACTGTAAGTGTTTGAGTAATATGATCACGTAGGAAAATCAATCCATCATAGTATTTTAGTTTGATGATAATAAAAAGTCAATGTTTTGCAAATTTTTAGAAAAAGGCAAAAAAATGACATTCTAAATAACCAGAGAGAGAAGGAGAGGGAGAGAGGGTATGTGTGTTAGTATTTTAAAGTATATAAAAATTACAGAGTTTTTTTTAAATTAAATGATTTATGGCATAAATAAAATGTCTAAAATGCTATCCCATCTGGATAAATTACTAAACTTTTAAAATAAAGAGTAAGTTAGAGTACACTTAAAGTTTTTTCTTTGAGTAATATTGTCATTCATGACACTTGATTACACCAATATTAATGATTTGAGAATTTCATATTAATAAAATCATCTAAAATGTGAAAAATAAAGGTCTGAACACAAATTGAGTGGGTGTTCATAGAGCTTACTAAATATTCTACCTGGATATCATTGTGAGATAAATAATTTGCCTTAATTTACTGATTCTAATCCAAATAAATTCAAATGTGATGGACTTTTTCTCCTGTTCAATTAGAATTTAAAGACTCAATCCATTTCTAATTGAACTCTTCTGTGTGTGTCACATCAAAATGATATGTTATCAACTGTTTTTGAGTTAAGGTAGCTGTTTCTTAAAGTTGGTTTTGAATCGTGCTTTTGCTTTTTTAGACTTTGGTCCTTTAAAATACAGTGCAGTGTATTCAACTGATAACTCCAATCCCTGTAACGTAATGTGTATGCTCAGAAAGAGTTGACCACTGGGGGGATTTCTAATTTTGTTATTTATCAGTTTAATATTCTTTAAGTTTTGAGGTCTTTTGTGTTCAGTTTAGCTTAAATTTGCTGTTTGAATAACACTTTTTCTTTAATGTCGATTCAGAGTAGAGATAGATGATCGATCGATTGATTGGTAGCCAGACAGATAGGTAGAGAAAAAGATATGATACCTCTTTAACTGAGTCTTTTAGCATTATATTTACCATCTGAATTTATTTTTTAACATTTATTTTTGTGATATTTTTACCAAGGCAATTCATCTCGGAGTTATTTCCTGATGAAGATTTCGTGATCTTGTAACACAGTAATAAAAACAAAGAAGCAAACACAAATTTAAGATCATTTTTCATATTTTATAATTGTATATTTAAAAACTAAGTTTTCAAAAATGCTGGAAATGATTCATTCAAAAGACCCAGTTTATTTTAATTGGTTAGATATTAATTTGAACCATTTAAGATAGTATATAAATAGTGACTCTCTTGAATGCCTTCAAAATTCTGCACATTTATACAGCTTTTTAAATAACAGTCTTGCATTTCTGGGACAGTTTTAAACTGTACTATTTCAAGAACTGAAGTTGAGGGAAAAATCATGACTTGCTGTCTGAGGACACATTCGCTGCTGATTATTTTCTAATTCCTCCATGAGTGCAATCTAATATGACCTCACATGTCCATATTTACACAGGCATGTGCAGTCACACACAATCTTCCAAATGGTTTAAAGGCTATTTCCCTGCATGCACAGAGCATTTTCTCTCTCATGATTTGTTCCTGCCTGCTTACGGCTTCCAGCTTCCCTGCCTTTAAAGTTTCATAGAGAGAACATTTTCAAGTCATTTCAAAATTGTTTTCCTTTGTTATGTGGAGTAATGCGATGTGGGCAGCTAACCACTGAACTGTTTTTTAGGATTAAAACATAAACCACAAACTTTCTTTTCAGATTGCATTTCCCTTTTTTCTTCTCCTGAAGGGGATCAAGAACCAGAAATTCAGTTCTAAATTAATTAAGAGATCACTGTTTGCTGCTTTTCCTCTTCCTGACCTTCTCTTCTCATTGACTCTGAAAGGGAAGTGTGTGCTGCACTCATTTCAAAGGAATGCTTGCAATTTGGTGGCAGATTATGCAAACTCCAATTAGTGATCCACAAGGTGTTGAAAAAACAGGGCCTGATGTGTGGGAAATACCGGGCAGCTAACTTCCAGCAACTTGAAAAACACCTTCCTTGCTTAAATGTGAAGCCACATCAGTATCAACATGAAATCCTGCTCAAAGTCACATCGACAATAGTTGAAATGGAAAACAAAGAAAACAAACAACCAAAGAAGTAGAACACCTTAATTCTAGTTGTGCTGGGTGCATAGAAATCCTTACATACAACTATTCAAGTCTTAATTAGAATGTCCTATAGAGTTTTAGGTTTTATAATTTAAGTACTGTTCACTTTTCATTCATTCACTGCAATCACGAATAATGCTCAGGGTCGGGTGTGCAGCTCTTCACAGAGTATGTAGCCTAGTTGCGGGGGGGTTGGTGGTGGAAAACAACAGAGGTATATGGCTAGCACTTAGAAATAGAACTAAACTTCATGTGGTCTCACTTAACATTGGGATCATTTAGTCTGAGGAAAAAAGGTAAACTGTTACTACTGAAGATGTTTTAAGCTGAAAAATTTTATATGCATACCTCATCTATATTATCTAGAATGTTTCTGTGCATAAGGGAGACAGATAGATTATTTCCATCATGTAAAGGAATTCCTACAGAGATCAGAAGTGGTTGTCCAGAGGAGTACTCAGGGAATCATCGACAAAGATGCAACCGGAATTCATATTTCTCTGTCTTCAGATTCGTGCTCTATCTTACCATCTCTTCTGCTTCGGTTGCTAAGTGATACCTTGTCACTTCTTTTTTTTTTTTTTTCCTTTTTAAAGAATATTTATCATGGTACTTTATGTAACAGAATATATAGCATACCTGACAATTTTTTAAAAAACTCCCTTTTATGTTAGATATCTGTTCCTATAATTGGTTTGCATCTTCACAGTGAGAGAGCTCAATTCTTTGTCTGCAGCCCAGGCCATGATTATTCCACGGATTTGTTCAAAGTGTCACACTCTCTGAGGGCTTTGCATTTCTCACAATTTATGGATGCTCTAATAAGAAAAGGGTGGCTTTGCAAATGAGCATCCATGAGGTTTCGTTTCTGAATTGGATTGAGTTCAGAATCATCCCACACACTCTGAACATACAGGGGCCTTCTAGAAGGACCAATCAAACCTGAACAGCAAACAAGGAATCCAGGGTGCACCTTTGCTCTTAGAGCTCATTGAGTCATCCTGGGGGAGCCAGGTTAAAATCCGGGGCATGGTACTCAGCTGCTGTGCTGTGGGGATAGGGGATGGCTGGGTTGCGTCACAGGCATTTCCTTCTGGATTGTGATTAAGTCAGACTGGCTAAAAATAAGGTAAGAGCTACATGTGGACATGCTTGGATAAGACTTAAAAAAAAAAAAAGGAAAGAGAAACTTTTAGGGGGACGTTGGAATGTGAGAAACTTTGAGGAAGCCCTGTGGCAGTGATGTGTGAAATCGATGATCTGATTGTAAGCCACTAGTTAGAACTCTGAAAACCATAGGGGAAATACTATTTTCATATTATTACTAAGAACTGATAAAAAAGAGCATAACTTAGCCTTTGAATCTGAAATATTAACTGTTTGATGACAGCCACTACTCTAGAAAACTGATCTTTCTGAAAGTTATGACTACTCAGACATTTTTTAAAATCTAGAACAAAACCCTTACATAAAGACAACACATAAACAGCATTCAACCAAATCAGGTATAGTGCATTGTATAACTTAACAATGTTATTTAGCATACATTTGTGTACCCTGGATCCCCTGTTTGCTCTTTGGGTTTAGTTTGGTCCTTCTGGAAAGCAACCCGTAAGGCCTCAGGGATGTGTGGAAGGGGTGGGAAGATTCGGAAAAGGATCCTTCAAAGTTCCCTAAACTGGAGTTAAAAGAGCAACATTCCTGAAACGCTGAGAGTAAAGTGGATGCTTGTTGAAGATCACCACTGTTAGCTACAGTAGATGCAATGGACTCACAAAATAATCAGATCAAGCCCAAGGTCTCTTCTTAAATTAGCCAACACTCGTAACCATTAGCCTGACTTCTCATATGAGAGAAAATGGATGACAATTTCAGTTTCTTAAACCATTGTCCTCCTGTGACAGGCTCAAAGGCAGTTTTGTGAAGCAAATGTTTAATTTGATAAGCTTACTTATAAATAATTGTTTCAGAGAAATGGTTAGTCGCATGATGATATGACGTCCTCAAAGTAAACTGAGAACACCCTACAAGCCCAGGTTTGGGCAGTGTTCCCAGGTAGCCGCTGTCAAATTCTCTTGTCTCCAGATGAGTCCAAGTAGGTGTCTCTTTCACTCACTTCTAGGCATGTGTGAACTTGTGCTTTGTGGGGTCCTGGGGCTATGGTTGTCTGTAAGGATAAGGTATAAACATCCTTACACATACACAAACACATGCCATTCTCATGAACTTACAAGCCATCGGATTCTCTGTTACTTGCATTGGTTTATCCATTTATTCACAACAAATATTTGTTGAGTGTCTACCATGTGCCAGGCATAATAAGTGACAGTACTGTTTCTGCTTGGAAGGGGCTTGTAGTGTTCAGGGGAGAGGTAGAAATTAAACATATAATGGCAAGTGTCATGAAGGAGAAAGATGGGTACATATGAGCATGTATTTAGGGCCTAATCTATTAGGGGCATCAGGAAAGGATGAAAAAAAAGTGATAATTCAGCTGAAGACCATGAAAACAATGCTTTATGGGCCCTGTGAATTGACTCTTTTTTGAAGGAAAGGAGATGAATGGAGCTGATTGTTTTACTTGCATCATAAAGTTCTTGGTGAGGGTTCCAGATATGAAGGTGGAGATAATTATATGAGACAGTTGAGAAATGAGTTGGGACCAGGCAAGCAAACCAGACAGGATCTAGACTGAGACCCTCATAGCTTCAAGAGGAGAACTGTCTCCATTTAGGACCCACATTTAAGGGAACAGTTGGCCTGTTGTTGATTCCTCCTTTTTGGGTCCCTTTTCCCCAGCCTCTTATTCAATGAACTCCCCACAAACAGAGAAGCAGGTGGGTAGCTTTTGCATTTATGAGATAGAAAGCTGAAGTGGTTTTTTTGCCTACTGTTTGGTGATTTTGGCTCCTCATGCATAGACAGAAAGTAATTATATTTTGGCTTCTTTTTCTTCTTTCAAAGCATATGTTTGACCTGTTTGTGCTTTTCTTTACAGCTACAGTGTTAATACAGCTGCACTTTCAGAACAATTTTAGCTACTAATAGTCTTCTGCTGCACACTAAAAAGGACCCCAGAGTAAAAAGATGTACAATTAAGGAGTTGGGAATATTTTCATAGTTTTCTCACATGTTAATAGAATCCTAAACCAGATGATATTTCACATATTGTATTAAATATTATTAATTAATTAAATGCACTTTAATTAAGTACCTGTCTTGCCCTGGGCAAATGCACGTTGGAGGGAAGAGTATTATGTAGTCAGAAGATATAAAATATACAATAGTAACTATAGCATTAGCAAGAAAGCAAAAAAGAGATGCTATGTGTTACAGGTGTGGGGTGTTTATTACCTAGATATCAGGGAAAGCTACATGATGGTGGTAATTGGGCTGATTCTTGAAGGATAAGGGAATTTGGAAATTAGAGGGTTGGGGATGAGGCATGAATGTTCAGGGGGGACAACTTTGAGTAAATGTTCAGAAGTGGGAAATAACAGTGAGTAAGAGAAACACAAACTGTCCTGTTTCATTGGCATGTAGAAAATGAGGCAGAGAAATGGAAACTAAAGAGTGGGGTCAGCTCATGGTTTGTCTTGGATGCCAGATTAGTGGAGAGCCACTGGAAGATTTTGAGGAGAATGGCATAAGCAGAGCTAGGCTTTGGAAAGAGTAACCTGTGTTTAGGACAGATTCACCTTTAGGAAATGTTGACAACAGGGAACTCAGGAGACTATTGCAGTGGCCTATGTCTGAAATAGGGAGGTTGTGACTTCCCAGGGTGGTGGAAGAAAAAGGCAGGAGGATATGGATGGGAAATAGTGATGGGTGTATTAACTGCTTTGATTTTGTGAGATTTTTCTGGTTTATTTTTTAATCTCAAAATATCCAATTGTGGTTTTAAAGTGGCATCTATGAACTTTATCAATTAGGGATTTGAGGGTTCCAGATATCAGATTCTCCATGTGCTCATGGGGGATCATATGACGTTAACTCAACTCTGCTTACTCTTTAGGCCACTGGTGATGCCCTGTAAGTCCTTGCATTATTATTTCCCGGTATTCACTTGAAATTCGTCTTCACATATACTGTCCCTTCTAGAACCTTCTTTTTGTAGTCAGGGTAATTAGTATTAGTGTTATTTTTACAGAAAACCTCCCCAAGGCCATAGCAAAGACCCTATTAAAGGTTCTTTTCACTCTTTTTTATTATCTCTCAACCTGCCTCAATTTTGACCCCACCAAGGTCTTGAGAATCTAGAACAACAGTAGGAAATTTAATCCAAACTCAGGTCAATGTGATCAGTCTCTGCTCCCTTGTCATTCCTCCTCCCCACCAAGAATTTGAGATGGCTTAGAATCAACAGTAGACTCTAGGTGCATACCTAGGACAATTCAGCCTTCAGGTCAACCTGAGACCCTGGGGACAACTTCAGATCCACTCTAGAAAGGGATTTGGATGTTAGGTTGGGTCAGAGCCTAAATGGGCATTGGAGGTAGAGAGGAAGGGATGGCAAGAGGGAAGGGAATCTCTCAGGACCCCAGAGCTGCTGTTCTTAGGCCTGAAATGGACTTCTTCTATTTTGTTTACTTGGCGATTCTTTGATCTGAAAAACCTCCATGAAAAGAGGCTGTGTGCCATCTTGACTAATAGGGTGTGGTCTGGAGACCCCCCATTTGAGTTTGAATTCTGCCTTTCTAGCTGTGTGGCTTTAGACAACTACCCTAACCTCTCAGTGCCTTAGTTCTTAGGTCACAAAGTAGGCTACAACAGTCCCCTTTTATTTAGTGTTTTACTTTCTATGGTTTCAGTTACCCACAGTCAGGAAGCAGGCGATCCTCCTTCTGATGCACTGTCAGAAGGTTTATAGTAGCCTACTTCACACAGTACCTACACCATTCCCCTCACTTCACCTCGTCCCATAGGCATTGTATCATCTCACATCATCGTAAAAAGAAGGGTGAGTACAGCATGACAAGATATTTTGAGAGAGACCACATTCACATAACTTTTATTACAGTATATTGTTATAATTGTTCTATTTATTATTGTTCTTAAACCCTGGGTATGTATATACAGGCAAAAGCATAGTGTATATAGGGTTCAGTACCATCTGTGATTGCAGGCATCCACTGGAGCTCTTGGAATGCATCCCCCATGGACAAGGTAGGGGGGACAACTGTAATAGGATTTACCTCACGAGGATGTTGTGAGGATCTCCGAGAAAGTATTAGAAGACCATTCAGTTCCTAACCACTATACACCCTTAGCACTGAGGGGTTAGGTCTCCAGTCCTCAGGGCTCTCACAGAGCTCTGCCTTAATCTATCACAGCAAGCACCATACAGAATTTCATTGTTTCCATTTTTGTTGTTTGACTAGACTGTGAGCATCTTGAGGGCCAGTACAGTAATGCTAATATCCCATGTTTGAGGTCTGACAATGTTAGCAGGAACACTGCTCACTTACAAATGAGAAGACCAAGGTCTGAGAGGTTAGTTTGCCAAGAATCACATACCTAGAAAGCAGCAGACCAGGATTCAAAGCCGGGTATATTGAGTTGCTGTCTCAATCACGTTCCTGTAATATCTTAATCGTAGTCATCTTTGTACCCCCCTGGGCCTGGTACAATGCCCAGCCTGGATTAGATACTCATTTAATGCTCGATGAATGGTTTTGGTGGATTTTATCCTACGGGTGGCTGAGTTTGAACACATTTCATATGACCTGTGTAGGGTAGTGCTAAGTAACTGAAAGCATTGAGAGGTGCTGTCCTCCTAAGTTCATATCTCGTTGACTTGCAGATTTGGCAGGTAATGCTATCCTTCTCTCTTACAGGAGGGAGGGAGAAAGGAGGATGAGTCATTAAGGTTAGGTTAATTGCTCAAGAATTCCTGATCCCAGACTAGTCTCAGGGCTTTCTACCCAGAACAACTACCCTTGAATTAGTGCAGAATTTTTCGTAAGCTCTGAGTAGACTCTCCTATAAACAATGCTATTAACACTAATATTGATTCATTCAAAAATAAAGCTGTTTGTTACGCTACTAGCTAATAACTGAATTTATTTAAGAGTAAAACGAAACAGAGGGTGGCAGTCAACTTCATAGCATTTTTTCTCATTCGTGTATATTCATGCATTCAAGAAATCATTACTATGCATCTATTATATGGCAGTTATCAGCCCACTGTTCTAGGAAATAGTATAAAAATCCTCCCGCCAGGGAGGCAGAGTTGCAGGTGCTGGCTCAAGGAAGCCTTGGGTCCAGGTGCATGGAATTGGTGGATGCCCAGGGCCAACCTGAAAGGGCAACCAAAATAATTCAAAGGACTTCTTTTTTTAAAGAGGTGGTTTGTATCAAGGGATATATATAAAGTGAAAAGAACCCTAGACTTGTCATCAGAAGCAGAGGGTTGCAATCCCAGCTCTGTTTCATAGTGATACAACTCAGACTTTACTGAGCACATACTCAGTGGCACGTATTGTGCAAAGCCTTCTCATTTATTCTTACTATTTTTAATTTTTTAGAAGAGTTTTGGTGAGATTTTATCGACACATAAAAATCGTATGTATTTAAGATGTACAACTGATGTTTGGATATATGTACATATACAATGGGAAATGATTATCACAGTCAAGAGAAATAACATATCCTTTTTCTCTGTGCAGTTACCACAGTGTGTGTGTGTTAAGATTTACGATCTGTTCTCTTAACAAATGACAAATATACGATACAACTGTTGTCGCTACACTGTACATGAGATCTTCACTATTTATCTTGCACAAATAACGCTTTGACCGCTTGACCAACAGCACTCCATTTTCCTCTTCCCTCAGCCCTTGGCAACGAACATCTTACTCCATGCTTCTATGAATCTGACTGTCTTAGATTCCACATATAAGTGAGATCATGCAATATTTCTTTTTTGTGTCTTCCTTATTTCATTTGGCATACTGTCCTCCAGGTTGATTGATCCATGTTGCAAATGTCAGGCATTCTTTTTTTTTAAGGCCTGAATATTTCCATTTTATATATATATATATATATATATATGCAATTTCCATCACATACATATAATTTCCATTATACGTGCTTTTTCATTTTTTGTATCTATCCATATCTACCTATGCTTCATTTTCTTTATCCATTCATCTTTCCAATGACATTTTAGTTTTTTTTTTCATATCCAGTATGTGCTTCTTATCTAATTATTTTTTTAGCTCTAATCTGGGACAAGTCTCTTACACAACCTGAGCCTCAGTTTCCCATTTGTGAAGTGGAGTAATAATTCTGTATCTGTCTACCTCACTGAGTTGTTAAGAGGATTAAAGGAAGTAATATAAATGTGAAAGCTCCTTACATACTCTAAATTTTTATAATAAACTTGTTTTTATTACCACAACTTAGATTTTCTTATAATTTACACTTTTTTCCTGATTTCTTGCATCTCTTATTCTGCTAATAAGATGATTTTAGGTTCTTATTTACATGCTTCTTCTATAAAGCCAATATCTAAATATCTATCCTAATTTGGCTATTTACTTATAAATACGAATTTTAATATATTAAGTTTTCTTATAGCGGGCAGGAAAGAAGAGAGGGCAAAGGAGACAGAGCAGTGGAGAAAACACAGAGAGAAAAATGACATAAATCAAATGCAAACCAAAGAATCAGTCCTTTCCTCCATCAAAGTCAGGGACAAGGTGAAGGTCTGGGATTGTGACCCAGATTTAGAAATAATCCTTATTCAGGAAAAAAAGCTCTGCAAATAGTGATTAGCTTAAAAAAAGAAGGGTATATTAGATATTTATTTTTATCAACTAGATTAAAAATAATTACCTATTTTGATTCAGAGGTATTCTAACTTTTCAGCTAATATTTGACATCAGAATGCAGGGTTTTGGACTGTTAGCTAATTTTCCTGCTTGATTCTTTGATTCCAAACTGGATTGTAAATTTTGAAGAGGAGGGGATTGTAATTTGTGTTTCTTCATAAACCTCTCTAAGCTTGGCAGAGGTCTGAGTTCTAGTGGATGGAATGGTCAACTTATGGCAAACACTTTCTGGACAGTGATGTCTGATGTTCTTATTATCAGCATCACTATTTTCTTCATTAAAGTGTAGGATTATTAGCCTTTTATATATGGAAGCAGTTCATTTATTTCAACTGTGAAGAGGTGAGAGATAAAATCTTGAATGCGAAATAGTCTTGAAAACTGAATGGCGTGACTTGGGGAGATTAATCAAGTGGACTTGAGGATCGTATTCAAACAGCCACTATGTTCTTGGGATTTGCATAATTAAAACTGAGAAATTTATGCCCAGCGTCCAGGCTTTTCCTGCTCAAATGCAGCAAAGCCATCACCCGCTCTTGCCAAAGTTGTGATTCTGAGCTTAAATCAAACATGGGCTCCGTTTCAAGTGACTGTGCCCTCCCAGGATGGCTCCATCATGACTCAGATCTGCACGGCTCGCACTGTGACTGGCTCTGGTAGAGAGAGAGGAAAGTTTACATCTGCATAGCAAGTAGGACGGTGTCTTTTGATTCTAGGTCCAGAGATTGATTAATTCTGTATAATTGCATTGGGGAACTACTGAGAGATTGGAGCCAAGGATGGAGTCTGCATTCATTCTTCTGCCTTCTCTCTGCCTCCGAAACAAGTCACTTTTAACTCGTACCCTGTAAAGTTGCTATTATACCACCCTTGGTCCGAAGCACAGGTCAGCTTGACATGTCAGCACCGCTCATGCTGAACAACTATGTGGAGTAGCTCGCTCATAATTCATGCATCTGAAAAGTGGATTGTGTGTATTTAGGTTGCTGATTTCCAATCTTATTTCTGATACTTTCATGGCAGAACCTAAATAAAGCCTTATGTTCTATTAGACTATTCCTTATATAAATCACTTTTCTTCTTTCAAATCAGTGTGCTGAAGGAATTCTTTTGAGGTCTAGTAACACATAAAGTAAATGGACATGGTATGGTATATCTTTTCCGGAATTCGTAAGATGCCACCTACCCCCCACCCACATTCCCTCCCTTACTTCTTTCCCAAATCCACATGTTGTTTAGCGTAAGAGGTCACCAACCAACACCTGAGTTGATAAGAGGTGAGGTACTTATAAGCCTCCTGAATCTACCATTGCTTATAACACTGGAATATCATATATGAGGACTGCTAATGGATAGTACATTCCAAAGTGGGATAATTTTGACTAGTTCTATTCCTTTAAAAGCAATTAACCAGATAGTCTTTTTCTTAATTCCTTTTGACTGTTATTTCTACCTTGCTGCTGAGTTCCCAGGAAATAGACCTTGGAGGTGAGATGGTCTTTGTTCAATGAACAGGCTGGTAGTTCTGAATAATTTCAGATTTCTTTGGACATTTTGGGATGAACAGATGTTATATGTTTTCAGGTTGTCCTTTGTCTCCAATCAAAGGTCTTCCAAACTTTGAAATCTCATGAGGAAATCTAATGGTTTTCTTAAACATAACAGAAGACATCAGCTCCTGCCAGTTTCATTAGGAAATAAGCTATTATGTTGATCTCCTTACAAAACCCCTGGCT
The DNA here is from genome assembly GCF_054177405.1 of Leptonychotes weddellii. Lineage (NCBI taxonomy): Eukaryota > Metazoa > Chordata > Mammalia > Carnivora > Phocidae > Leptonychotes > Leptonychotes weddellii. The sequence goes on along the minus strand of NC_138376.1, from coordinate 104,680,605 downwards.
TCTGAGAAGTTTCTCTCCCTGTGGTGCTTTGGAAAGGTCTGCTGCTTGTCAAGAGTGATCAGTCTTGATTCCTAAAAAGCTGTGGCTGGAATTCTAATGGCAACATGTTATGAACTGGCTTTCTGCATTAAATAGTCTAAGCAAATATCATCCCAAAAAATGGAAATCTAGAGACTGGATTCAAATCACAAAACTCTTGGTGATTAACTAGGTTTTTGACATTAGGTGGCCATTCATACCACAAACAAATGACTTCTCAAAAATGAGAATACAAGCCTCTCGTATTTTAACTTATTTTAACAAAGGATTTAGTTAACAACCAATACTGGCAAATTCAACAGCCTTTTAGAAATTACTTTTGCATGTACTTTGACTCAACCAAAACTTCAACTCTGTATCTCCAGCCCAAACCAATTTGAATATTTTGGCAATTGTATGATTAGAGGTATTAGGCTTTCACTGTATGTACTGATGTATAACGGGTGAAGGTTGGATTACAAATTAGAAGTAAAGAGTACTTTCAGGATTGTATCACTAGAATTGCAAATATAAATAAGTCAAAATTCTGTTCTGACTTTTCTTCTCACTGTATTTATGACTCAGAGTATGAACCTTGGATGAGGGAATGTGAATTGAATAAGTGCTCCCTGCTATTCAAGGATAAGCTAAAAAGGCAACTTAATATTTTTGGGTAATATTAGAAATAAGAAAAGTGTGGGATAATAATCATTAGCACTAGCAGCATGCTAGGTGGATTATCTGACTTAATCCTCAAAGCAGTACCACAACGCAGTTTCCATCATTATTTCCATATTACAGATGAGAAAAGTGAGGTCCAAAGAGTTAAGTAAAGATGCAAAGTCTGACTCTAGAGCCTGTCATTTAACCATGATAATTCTGAATTAAAGAGAAGTATCTCCAGTGATAGGTCTAAAGGGGGAGGGGTGTAGGAAAGCAGGTGGTTAATAATTTTTCATAAGCTCTAAAAAAACCCATAAATCAGAAGCACAAAATTTATAAAAATGGATACAATATTTCCAAAAGATCTGAGAATTGAAGACTTCCTGAGAAGTGCAGTTCTTTATATCCTTTAACTTTTCAGCTTTGCAGGGCAACAACAAATAACAATGACCTAGAAAGAACTCAGTAAAATCTAGAGTGGCCCCGGAAGACTTTAAAGCACATGAACCTGATTCAAAGTAATTTTACAGTAGCCCGTATACAGCATGTTTGTGTTCACATGCCTCTTAATTCATGCTTGGTTTCCAATGAAAGGACAAGGTTATTCAACTTGGGTAGTGTGACCAAGACAGATAATATAAATGTATAGCAACTCTTGATAGTTAAACACTCACATTGACCTTGGTGAGCCGTCAGGAAGAGCAGCTCGGCTCTAAAGCTAGAAGATACAGTATGTAACAAGTCTTCTTGGTATGTCCAGACACCTCCTCTTTAGACTCTCTGGCCTTATCTGGCTCAGGCATCCTCTTCCCTTTCTACACTCCATTGTTCTTTGTAGAAAGCAGATGTTACTCTGCCCAGTTGTGCCTCCTCTCATCTGTTAGTCTTCCACTCTTTTCCTTACTTCTTTTGCAAGATCATTGTCTGTGTATGATACTCAGACGAAGCAAGGGCCTGTTTTCTTTCTGACATTAATCTGCTTCCTTTAGCGCCTCCCCTGCCCCAGCAACCCTCCTTGGTAAGTTTATTAGGAAGCTGTCTCGGAGAAGATGTCCGATTGCAGCTCTCAATATGCATAACACCCAGCTTCTCATTGCTTTTGTACTAAATAGGAAGAAATCTACTTGTTTTCATACTTACTGGGTTTTCTTAAATACTTATCTTTTAATCTAAACACATACATTCTTCCCAATTTTCTGACTCCTTGGGAAATATTATAGAGGGTTTTCACTGAACAGAATGTTAGGCGGAATGTGGGAGATTGGTTCAAATAAAATGAAAATATGTTCAGATATTATTTATTCTGAACATTTAATTAACATGTATTTTTTGAGTGCCTACATGTGTTCATACACTGAGGGAACATGGATGAAGTAAAGGGCTTAGCTGTATTACTCAAGATAGAGTAGCAGGTAAAAACAAACAAACAAAAACCAGGAAAAGCCCTATAAGCTAATTGGGACACTTGTCAATGTGTATTTAATTAGAACCAAACATCTGGCACAATCAAGGGCAAATATAAAAATATTTCTACCATCTAATAGGAAGCATTTGTTTAATTTTTCTCTTCCCATTTTAAAGATTATAAGAGTACGTATGCCCATTATGAAATTAGTAGAACTGCGTGAGCTCCATGTTCTGGAGGCCTGTGACCTTTCTACATTCACAAGAGCTGAACTCTGCTGAGGCTTGCAATTCCCTCACGAGGCCAGACTCTTCTGTCCTCACTCCCCGAGACTGTCTACATGTTCTTGACTCCTCATTATGTAAGACCACTCTGAAGCCACAACCTGGGGCCACCTCAACTTTGGCTCCCAATTGAATGGTCTCCATGGAACCATCTTGTGCTGTCTGTAAAACTGTCTGTAAGTGGCACACCTCTTCATATCTGCTTAAAGTCCTTGGAAGGACACCTTTGATCGTTATTCCATGTCATACATATCATACCATCATCCTCCATTATAAATATCATCATCATTATCATGAACATGATAACAGAGCCCTATTTACACACCCAAAGCTGGGGAAAAATGGTTTTCTTCTCAGGGAATTTTCCTGGAGATCATGAGTGCTATAATTTCTTCCCCACTTTGCCCTGTCTGCTAGGAAATTTAGATCTCAGTTTGGCTCAATTACTTTACGTAATTATTCTCCCTCCCTCCTACTTTACTATGCAGTTTTTGTCTTTCATCTTGACAGAATGGCTTTATGTCTTTATGTTCTTATGTTTTATTATGACTTTTTTTATAGGCATACAAATCTTTTTGGAAACAGGTAGATGCTGTATAAATAAGTTCTTACCCTTAAAGTTTTTGTTTTTTTAAAATTTACATGTAATGTAATATTGATTTAATCTCTTCCATCATCCTCTGAACAGCCTGTCCATGTGCCTCTGCTTATTATCTAATGGTCAAATTCTATAGTTCTGATTCTGAAGTTATGAAACCTTCTCTGAGGGGAGTGTATGCCCCATGCCATTTATGTCTAACCAACCCAGACATATTTTGTTATGATGGGCAATGGAGGTGGTGGTGGCCAAGGAAAGTTCATAATAATGACAGTTGGAGTTACTGACTACTTTAGCATATTCTAGAGATGGTAATGTAGCCCTTCACACATTCTCAGTGACAAATCGTAACTATCACTTAGTTGTCAAGATTGGCAAAGTTAAACTCTAGGAAGCAAACTCCTTTTGAGACAAGCCAGAGTTAGTTTTCTCGTGTCTTATCAACGGTCAGCTTCATCCAGAGTTTATCATGCACGAAGCCAGCTGAACTTGCTTTAAGACCAATTTAGAAGCTCTGTGTAATGTCTCCGAATACCTTAATGTTGACACTAAATTCATAATTCACAATTTCAGGATATGCTTCTTGTGGGGAAGAGAGAAGGGCAGGGGCAAAACAACAATGTACAAGTTCAAAGGGGCTGAAGATGCACTTCGGGTATTTGGATTGGCACTCCGGAGCTCGCGGATGCTTGTGATTGCTTATCTGACTTATCTAAACTGCTGACGTCAAAAGAATTAGGCTAGAAATCTTATGATTACAGCTTTTCTTGTGATCTTTTCTGGTATTTCCTGTTTCCTGTCAAGCCAAATATACTTCGAGAGAGGGTTATTTTATGGCATTTCACCGTTTCTGCCTCAGCTAGAGCCAGAGGTACGGGACGCATGAAGTAAAAATAATTAAGAACAACATCAGAAAGCTCCATTGGCCCCCAGACCCCCCACCCCTTCACAGTCACTGACGTTTCTTTCCAACATCAAAAAACGTTTCTGTAATGGTTCAGGGTAGGGTCTTATTTTTAATGGAACAGGTTTATTGTTCATTAAAAAGAAGAAGCCACTTCAATTGTATTTCTCACTATTACCTTACTTGGGTGGTAATAAGCAGGCAGCCTGTGAACCACATAATGCAGGCAGCAAAGAAGGCTTTTGAGTGGAGGGGATGTAGTTTCAGAGCAAAAGGGAGAAAAACTGGCCACCAACGGTTATGCTTTTCTTTTAGGAATACAAACACCTTACAGAAACAGGAAAGAAAAAAAAAAAGTGGCTGGGGATGAGTTTTATAAAATCTTGCCTAAATGTTGCCAAATCTTCAACGTGCTTTCTGAGCTCAGCACTATATTTGCAAAGAGATCCCGAGAGGTTGAGGGGTTCATCCTCAGTGGTTTATGGGCAAGTGTACCACAGACCTAAGCTTTCAACAGTCACAAGCACCAGCCCTGACTGGCCCACCCTCCTGAAACTCTACCTCCAGACAACAATGCAGAAAGAAACAGAACTATTATATAGGATGACAGTAACATTGCATTTCATTTCTGATGCTTAGAGCAGCTACCATCTCTATTTATCTCATATATAACTCTCCCTAACCTCACAGTCCTGTTTAAATTCTTACATCTGGTATTCTTTTCTGGTGAATGGCTACCCATTTAGTACACTGCAGGCACTCTTGATGGGGAAATTCACAGAGAGGGCTTGGGGCTTGTCCAGAACAATCTATAATCTAAGTTTGGGAACAAGAAAAATACGTGTATACACATACATGTATGCATTTAGGGGTACACATATACTTCTTGCTTGTGTAAGGTGGACACCGCACGTATAAGGCAAGCACAGAGATGCTAGTGTTTGGGAGTGAAAAGGACAGAAAATGAGATTTAGAGAGTTTATCATGTAGAGAGGCATTTTTGGAGTTTGACCACGACAGGCAGCATGACTGAATCAACAGCATGGCGGCATCGAGGGACCTAGAATTGGCTCCAAGTATGTTGTGTAACCTATGTGGGTCTCAGTTTTCTCATCTAAAAAATGCAGTGGTTTAACTAGATGATCTTACAGGCACTTTCCATTATAAAATTTAAAGACTTCTCCACTCTTCCACTTAACATTTTTCAATGGTTCTACAAAAGTTAAGGGTTCTTGTCCATATACAACCAGTCCCATTACTTCTCTGTTTCCCACTATTTTTTACTCCAAACATCCAAGCTAACTTGACTAATCTCCATTTCTCAATAACTTCTTTTGCTTTTCTGCCTTTGTACCCACATTCATGTTAATCCCTTCACCAGGAAGGTCACTTTGTCATATCCCGTTGAGATCTTAATGATCTTAAAGACATAGTTGTCATGACCAGTCACACTAAGCTTTCCTGGGTTCCCCTAGAGAGGGGTGAGTTAACAATGAGTCCTCCTGGGATATCTACCACACTTGGTTTTGTTTGTTTTGAGAGGGGGGCATTGGGGGGGTGGTTGGGGGGAAGAGGCAGAGGGAGAGGGTAGGAGAGAGAGAATCTTAAGCAGGCTCCATGCCCAGCACAGAGACCAATGTGGCCTGTATCTCACGACCTTGAGATCATGACCTGAGCTGAAACCAAAGGTCAGACACTTAACAGATTGAGCCACCCAGGCACCCCACACACGTGGTTTGTATTTGAGTATGTAGTTTTATCTAACTCACTGCATTATAAACTATAAACTCACTATTACAAAAACTGTGTTTTTCTTAGGCATTTTCTCTTCCATCCTGTGGCACCTAACCTTGAAATAATTGCTTAAAAAACATGGCAACCTGAAGACAGGAAGAAATATGACTTGGCAAAGTAGGAGGGATAGACTGTTTTGAAACTGTGAGGATAAGTTGTGTCAGGTCTGAATCTGGGGAAATGATGAGCATGGATGGAATGAGAAGTCTGGATGGAAGAACATGAGGAATATAAATCCTTCATGACAGGCTGGTATCAAGTGTTTAAAGGACTTTGACTTGATGATTTATATCATTTCTTGTGGTTCTGTATAAAACACTACAGCACTTGGGAAAATTGGTTTGTAAGTTAAAGGGAAAGTATTCATCATTTCAAAATTCTTGATATTTACTAAATATGGTCAATGAACACCAAATGGATGGTTAGAAATTCATTAGTATCCTTACTCCACCTTTAGGGCAATCCTTCTAAAATGTAACATTTATCATGTCACTTCCCACTAAAATTATTTGAAACCTTCTCATTACCTGGAGGAAAAACTCCTTAGAAAGGCAGATGAGGCTCTGCGTGATCTGACCCCCAGACTACCTCTCTAGTCTCACCTCTAGCCCTCCTCCTGATATACTTCCTATCTTAGGACTTGGCATTCCCTAGAATTTCTTGCATTTGGTCCCACTGTTTCTTTTTCCTACAATGTCCTCTATCTCTTTTTCATTTGGAGAAATCTAACTTACTTTGAATGGTACCTCAAAAATCACCTCCTCTCTGAAAACTCTTTAACACCCATCATACACACAGAATTAATCACTCTCTTGGGGTGTTGGCATAGACTTTGTGTGTTCCTCTAGTGTAGCATATGTCATTTGCCTAGCTCACTCGCTCACTCGCTCATTTGCTCTATCATCTGTCTGTCTATCTATCATCTATCTTTCTTTCTTTCTATCATCTATCTGTTATCATCTATCTATCTATCTATCTATCTATCTATCTATCTATCTATCTATCTATCTATCATCTATCTATCCATCAATCATCTATCCATCTATCCATCCATCCATCCATCTACCTCAACTTTCCTGGTTCTTATTTTCTAAGGAATCAAGACAGTCTCTGGCCCATGATAATCAATAAATAAACTTGGTTAAATAAGCAGTCTTTGTCTTTTCTCAATGTTCTGACAGAGTATTAGTTCTACTGTATCTTGAGACATATGTCTTCTGCCTTGATATCAGTGAGTTGTTTATATGTCTGTCTCTTCTAACAGGTCATAACCTCTATTCCTTCTGCTTTCCTCCCAGGCACATAGCACAATGCTATGCACCGAGTAGACACTCAAAACATAATTCTTCAATTGAATTGCTTTGCAAGAAAAACCTAGAAATTTGAATTATTTCCCTTTCTGAATATATTGAATAAATAACCAGTAAATGTAGGCCTCAGTTTCTTCTATTTCTAAGTTGGGAATAGTTCTTTTTCAATTGATACTTATTGTGTAGTGGAAGATGCTAAATATTTGTATGTAACATTAAAACATTATCCATTCTCTGACCTCCTAGAGTGTTTCTAATTATTTTTGGAAGGTTGAGACATTCAAAAAATTTTTTCAAAACAAAAACTTTTTAGTTCAATTTTGTCTATTCACGTTCTACAATGTATTTATCAGCAAATCAAACAATATGACATTTAGGACTAAAGAGGGTAGAAATTGCTTTGGAGTTTTTGAAATCTGGTGAATTCATAATTCTTGATTTTATATATCAATTTAATTGACAAGGAAATATTTTCTTCTGTTTTACTGTAGAATTAGGGATTGAGCCAAGAAAAGCACGATGTAACTCAACTAATATTCAAAGGAGAAAGTGAGGGCAAAAAGATAGGTGTACCTAATCCTCGAATGAGTTAGAGAGAGAAGGACAGGGAGGGAGGCAGCAGTTTCTTCACATCAGCTACCATGGAAGATGTAATAATGATTCCTGTTACAATGCTAGAAGAAACCAGTGATCCCTGTTACAGTGCTGGCAGCCTTACTGTTCATCACTCTCACTTTTCCTGGTGTCTCCCACCCCTTTTTCTAGGAGACAGTGTGCACAGAAAGGAGAATCACCTTCAGAAATTTCCAATGAGCACATTCAAGCAATGAGAATGCATCAGGCTTGACCAGAGTACAATGCATGTATGTTTATGATGACAATTTCAATATGTAATAGATATAAAACCTCAGCTGTTGATGTGGAAACCAACCAGCAAGGTGTGTACACATCATGTTCCATGCATTACAGTCATTCAGTTGAACTTTTCAGTGTCAGAGTCCTGAGATGGTTGCTGAAATGTATGTGTATATTTTAGCAGAAAGAGAGAAAGGTAATAGGGTAGAATAATTGGGTTCAGCATATGTATAGGAATGTAACTAAAATAAATAATACTGAGCCACGCAATACTCAAGTACATGGCCCAGCACAGTAGCTCAATCAGTGTGTAATGGAGGTAATATTTTTTGAAGAGGGTGCCAATATTCATCATTTGACCTTCAGAGTGAGGGTTTTTTATTCGTTTGCTTTACTTTGTTGTTGTTGTTTTGGTTTGTTTGTTGAGTTTTGTGTGGGAGTTTGCAGCAGAACAATACACTTGAAAACTGGTCTTTGTGGAAAGATAAAGGGACTCTCTACATTCTTTCATTAGATCCCATTAACATTGAGAGTTAGGCCGGCAGGTATGATTTCTTGCCCCTTCCGCATTGAGACTTTCTCCTGGGAAGGAGAGTATGACACAAGGTAAGGCCATCTACACCTGACACCCTGGATAATTGTAAGGAAGAGAGTCAAAGGCAGAACCCAGTGGCCAGATGAACTTGCCTTGGCTCCCCCATCTCAGGCTGGCATTTTGCACTGTGTGCAGTAGGCACATTCAGGTAGGTGTGTGGAAATCCAAGGCACATGTTCACCCAGAACCACCTTGGAGAGGAGCAAGTGGAGGGGGGAAAGTATTTATCCAAAAGAAGTAATTTAACCTGGAAAAGATTGACCTCTGCCATGATAATTAGTAAGTATAAATTTTCTTATCCCATTAGGGTGGGCTAAAGAGGAAGTTTGGTTATTAGTTGCAGAGGAGAAACAGGCTATATTTTATTGCATATTTGAGTGTGGACATTTGAGATCTCTGTTACAATTGTTTTCAATAGTGACTGTTTCCTCTTCATTTTTATATGTGTTTTTGATTACACTTCTTACACTTGAATCTAGTTTCTTTGTAGTGACCTCACCTCACTTCCTTCCCCTTGGTATCCCACAGTTGGCTCCTTGCTTGTCCCTTTCTCTTCTCTTTCTAAATCATTTTCTTCAGCAAAATCTATCAACTTTTTTCAGTGAATTTTTGTCACAGATCCTCTAAACAAATATGCCTTTCAGTTCTCAGAAGTTCTCATCAAGGCTGTAGAGATTTGTGTGAGATATTTGAGTGCCATCCAAAAAGAGATGCAGAAGGAAGCAAGAAAAGAATCTTGTGCTTCGGCTTTAATTCTAGAAGTAAGGAACATCTGAGGATGCAATGGGAAAAGTTCAAATTATTGCATTATACGTGTCTTAATATCATTGGTTATTTAATTTTCTTTTTCAGTACCTTGACTAAAGATTTACATTTATTAAATTACATTTATTACATTTATCATTACATTCCTCACATTTATTTATATTTATCTCTCACCTTGATTTTATTTTACAATTTTCTGGCTTTTTACCTTTCGATTTCTACCACCAAGTACATGCAACTGCTACTTAATCTCTCTTGAAATTTGTCCTTTTCCCTCTAGGGATTTTATTTTTCTGCAGTAAGCCTGGCCCTTTGGACTCATTTTAAGGACATACACGCTAAATCTTGTTTCGTCTTTGTCAACTATGCCTTCCGATTGCATACAAGGCCAACTTTTAAGTTTTATCTTGTTACTAATGATAAGGACCATAACCTACAGGCTCTTCTTTAGTACTCTCTTAGTGTGAGAGTTGAGAAAGTAACACAATGCTCAAAACAGGGGCTTGGTTTATAATTTGCCACATACCATTCATGCTGATTTTGTAGGTGAGAAGAAGTACTCTGAGGGAAGGCTATCTAATAATGTTGCAGTTTGAGGAAATTTAAGACAAGTGTAAAGATACAAAGTTCTCCTCGTGGGTCCTCTCTTAGCATTTTAGACATTGAAGTCAATTCTGAAGAGAAATTTATGGAAAGGCAGAGAGAGATAAATGGAAAAAGAAAGGCTGTCTACACTGTGTACAGATCTAGGCTAGGGCATTGTATTAAATCACAAGTACTTTGAGCTTTGCTTACTCTTTTTGATATGGTGATACTGATAATTAAAGAGTGAGAAAAATCAGATTAGAAAAGAGCACACACTTCTTTATGTTGCTTCTGTGAGTTGAAAAAATAACTTGGAGCTTTTGGTCTTTTTACAATAAAGCTTCTAATGTTTTTCTTTTAGAAATTAGTCAGATGCAAAAGTCAATGTTTTGCTGTCCAGTTAACCAGGCTTGTTTAAAAAAAAAAGAAAGAAAAAGAAAAAAGAAACTGTTTCCAGGCAAAGAGCAGAGGACGTGGGAATAACATCCTCCATTCAGCTCCATCCCCTCTAAAGCTCATTTGTAGGACCGGGTAAACACACACCTTCCGTATTTTATTTTTGAAATTACGTTGGGGAATATACAGACTGTTATCTGTAAAAAAAAAAAAAAAAGCAACCTTTGAAAATTTAATTGATATAAAATGTTCCAAAATGGATGAACAGAGTAATTATTTCTATTTATTTATTTTTAAAGATTTTATTTATTTATTTGAGACAGAGAGAATGAGAAAGAGAGCACATGAGAGGGGGGAGGGTCCGAGGGAGAAGCAGACTCCCTGCCGAGCAGGGAGCCCGATGCGGGACTCGATTCCGGGACTCCAGGATCATGACCTGAGCCGAAGGCAGTCGCTTAACCAGCTGAGCCACCCAGGCGCCCAACAGAGTAATTATTTTAAAAGTATATAAAAGCATTCATAATTTGTATGCATTTGCTCTAAAATTTTATAATTATCAGTACATTTCAACTTCTCTGTATGAAGAGAGAACTGTCTCATATTAGTTTTGCACATACTTTATACCTTTTTAATCGTTCTGAAATTTACTCTTGTGTATTCTTTTCTTTTACTTCAAAAGCTATAATGATTAATCCTGATCCTCTACTAGAATATAAATTTAAAAATGGCTCCATTAAAAGGAATAACTAAAATTCCTCTTTCTTGAGTAATTTGTGCCTAGAAAAAAATGTTCATTCATACATTTAATGGCAAATTGTAAGCTATTTTGTTCTTTCTGATAATTTCTCTTTTGTCACTTATCAAAGTGTATTGAATGGCTGACATGTGAAAGATGCTAGGAAGAACACAAAGAAAATAGAATGTTCTCTAGGCTCTCAAAAAGCTGAAAATCCAGGAGGGAAGGAAGAACATGTACATTAATACAATAATTACAATAATTATAATACATTAATTATAACAAAGTGATTTGCTTACAAAATAAATACAGAGAAAGTTCTGTGAGACTTCAGAAGAGAAAGACACACTCTTCCTCAGTAACCTCAGGAAGGCTTTGTGCAGGGAGGGGCATATGAGTGGCGTCTTAAGGAATGGCAAAATTTGAGAACATGTAGGGAAGTCATTTTGGGCATTGGGAACAATGAACAGAAAGCAAGGGTGTAGCTGTGGGATGCTTGTCCTGTCTGGGTCGAATGTAAGTGCTTATGCTGCAACAATGACAAATAAGAAGGGAAAAAGTGAGCTGATTCCTGCGTGTGGAGAGCTTTGAATGCAAGATAAAAGAATTTGGATTTTCTCTGCAGACAATGGAGAATCACTGAAGGAGTCTGAAGGAGGGCATATTCTGATTTTCCTTTTGATGTTACTGATCTAAATCACAGAGTGGCAAGATGAGGGGTAGAGAGAGTACTGGAGTCGGAAGCTATTATTGTGAGATGATAGACAAAACATGGTTTGGCCAAGGGCCATGGAGCTGAAGGGAAAGCAGGTGATGAATTTGAGGTACTTATTGAGGAAATAGCAACAGTACCAATAGTTATAACAGTCAACATTTACTGAGAATGTAGTAGGGCTTAGGCTCTTTTTTAGGCACTTTTTTGGGCGGTGTTATCTCATTTAATCTTCACCTTTTGTGAAGGTGCTATCGTCATTCTCTTTTTATAGAAGAGGAGACGGGGATACAGAGAGGTGAAATCATTTGCCCAGGTTCACACAGTTCAGTAACAGAGAGGTAGGACTTAAGAATGTGAAAATCTCAGCACTGCAACAACGCTCTGGTACTTTTAATCTATAGTATGGACTTAGAACCAATTGGAACTGGACAGTTAGAGAGAACACTTTTGAACCTGGGTTTCTGCAGGGGTCAGATCATTTATGAAAACAAGGAAGTCAGGGGAAAGACTAGATTTAGTGAAGGTTTCAGTTTTCACTCAATTTTACATTCACATTTAAAAACAGATTAAAGTGTCAATGATTATTATCCAGTATAGCTACAGATTGAGTGCAGGCTAATGTCTACAGAAAGTAGTTTTAGAAGAATGTTATGAATTAATGTCAAGTTATCTAATATTAAGACTCACTGAGATTCTTTGATCAAAGCAATTTGTCCTGCTTTGAATGAATCATTAATATTGATGAGTGTTTGAATTTTTACAAATGTTTCTGAATTTTGCCAGTTTTATAGGCAATACTTTGAGTTGACAGAAAGGTTTAAACTAATGAAGGCTTGCTTTCACACTGAAGTTGGAGATAGAATTCCAATTCACTAATTTGTAATTGGTCTTCTCTCGGTAAGCATTTGATTCCTCCCGGAGTCCCTGGTGCCTAGCACAGTCCCTAGTATACACTAAGCATCCAATAAGTGTTTCTTGAATTAAAAAACTAGGAATATTCAATCTTCAATATATTTAATTTATATTATGCTTGATACTTGAGGTATTTTAAAATAGCACTTTGAATGTCAGTTTGAATTGTAGAGTTCTGGAATCAGAAAATCCATTGGAGATTTTTCTCCTCTGAAGTGGTTTGATTTTTAGAGCTAAGTATAAAGCAAATTTCTGATATTTTATTCTCCTGGAAAGGCTGGACAAGTTATAATGGCTTTGGGGAAAATGAAATTTTTTTAGGGAGTTATGTGTTTTTATATTTTCCTGAAGCCAAAGGCTATTGAAATGGGAAGAAGTTTAATAAATAAGTAAAATATAATGTAAAATTTAGACCAGAGACACCAAAAGAAAAGTAAGTTTCATGGCTACAAAGTTCGTAGTTATTTGGTTGAATTCCAAAATAAAATTATTTATTCAACTACGAATGAGTTCTGTTAGGGGATGTGTAGCCTTAGGTTGCTGCCTAGAATCACAATTAGACTAATATTTGCACTCACGGCATCTGAGAAACTGCTTATTTATTTCCTGTCCTCCTTCCCCCTCCCCAACCAGCCCCCACTCCCTGTCATGCTCCCACCACCATGCTTTAAAGCTTACTTTCTTTTGATAATAGATGGGGGTCTTCCCCTGGGTCTTTCTAGCACTTGAAGCGTGTATCTAAAACTAAAGCCCACAAAATAAGGAGAAAAAAGAAAAGGCACAATCGCCTGACTTATTTTGCATGTAATGTATTTTTTTCTGGTTTGACCAAGGTTTATACTATATCATGAGTTCCTTTGTTTGTCCCTCTATATATAATCAATAAAGTGATTTCTTGGTTTAAATTTAAATTACCCAGCACGTGGTCTGACTATGTCAGTTTTGTGGACTACAGTGGGTGATGGAGATCCTGATCTGGTTCTAACACAGTATCAGTGTGTGACGCTGGACAAATTGTGTAGTCTCTAGTCCATTATTCACCTCTTTGGATTAACTAGATAAGCCATCCTTTGTTTCATAAAGGGAAAATTATGTGAGTATTAAGAAAATTAAATAATTAGGTACAATTCAATGAACCAAGTTGATGCTCCAACTTTGGGCATGCTGATAACTTCCAGAGCTCTCTCCAGGGCAAACAGGGCCTTCACCAATGCCCAGAGGCACACATCCCGACATGTGCAGATGATGAGCCCTACTTCCTCCTATCATCCCCCATTCCCTCCTCCAGCCTATTGCCATGACACCAACTGTTAGTTGCCAGCCAGTGCCCATCTGAAGATGGCAGGAAGATGTTCACACATGTGACCTCTTCCCTAGTATGCCCTTGATCCTTTTAGGGGACCCTGTTCCCCTCTGTCTTCCATTATTCACAATTCAGTGGATGTCATCTTACAACCTCTCATGAACACATGTTTATGCATTTATTCTCCCATAAATTATTTTGCTCTCTCCCTTTATTACCTAAGCAAAAATCTCAGAACACTTTTCCATTTCACCAGTGAGAAACAAAGTTCCAATCTTGTCTAAGAAGTAGGAGTGAAAATAATCATGCCCCTCACTAAGGAAATTTAAGGTTACATTCAACTCATTAAGAAACAGTGACACCCATCTCTAAAGTCCTCAGGATGGTTGGTTCTATCTAGAATTTCTCCAATTTCATGGTTTTAAAAAAGGTAAACCTATTTATGTTATCACAAGCAGTCAAGATATACATAGAATGCTATAATCTTTAGTTTTCCTGTGTGTAGTTATAGCATGGCAAACATATTGTGTGCTATAAATCTAACATCTGTACAGGTCAAGGTAGCAGAGAGGAAGAAATAAATGACTTTGGGGGACGATTCGGGAATGTGGGTGTGGAGATCAGGAAAGTCATTACGAAGAAAGGGATGCTTGAGCTGGACTTTGTAGTTTGAGTAAAAAAGTTTTAAGTTGGCTAAGTCAAAGAAAGACATTCCAAGCATCAGGCAAGGCTCAGAGACAGGGCACCACTTGATGCATTTTGAGGAACAGGAAGTTGTTTAGCATTGTCAAAGTATGAATTGTTTGAGGGTTCTGGGGCAAGGGTCAGATTTGAGAGAGAGAGAGAGATTACCATGTGTCTGGGTGTTTTTTTGACAAGCTCTCTACCATAAAACCCTGTACATTAACCGAACACAGTTTAAACCATCTCTTTCTAAAAATGAAAGCATGCCAGATTCTTGGAACTATTCTCTAAGTGTCCCCGAGGCCCTCGCCATCGTGCTGTTCTGGGTAGAATGACACAGACCTCCTGACGCGAGGAGGAGCTGCATCATCAGGGACAAGAGGAGAGGAAGTAAGAGACAATTTGGAAAGTGAAGCAACTTGTCTTTGGGGCTGCATATGTGGATGATAAGGTCTCATGCCCATGCCAGAAAGGGTGAGCCCCTCATCTCCTTGAGAATGCGAAGGCAGGGCAGGAAGAAGAGGAGGTAGACCACCTTGGAGGGGGTGTTGCAGTCGAGCCTGCCTTCCTGCAGGCACAACAAAGGGGACAGCAGACCAGGGAGCAGCCTGTCTGGGCACCAAAGTGACTGCTGAGAGATTCCACAGACAGTGAGGCAGTGGTCCGGGATCAATGAAGACGCCACTAGTCAAACT
Organism: Leptonychotes weddellii; assembly: GCF_054177405.1. Classification (NCBI taxonomy): domain Eukaryota; kingdom Metazoa; phylum Chordata; class Mammalia; order Carnivora; family Phocidae; genus Leptonychotes; species Leptonychotes weddellii. Next base: position 104,665,388 of record NC_138376.1, on the reverse strand, counting down.
TTGTAACGTTCTGAAAAACATCCCTTTTAAGTGATAAAAAGTTGCAGGAGTTCTATTTTCTGTCTGTGGTATTGCTTTTTCAAGAATTAGACCCCCACTGACATATAATATAAATAATAACATAAACCTACCCTCAACACATGCTAACGTCTGTTGGATTAGGCAATTTTTTCAAAGGCATAATTTGAGATATGCATTTTAATCATTTACTTTACTGAAACAATAGAGTGGTAGCAGTTGAAGTGTCATAGTTAAGTTTTCTGTCCAGGTGGGTTTTTCCACTTTTCTAGTGCTACTCACATGAAATACAGGATGGCTTTGGCATTACCTCATTTCTTCTGACCAAGACCCATTTCCCTGGGCATCCATCTCCCACTTGCCACATAAACCTCAGTCTCATTGGTTTTCTTCTCATTCGTAAGTACTCATTGTTTACTAGACACCAGCAGTATTTTTTTCCTTCCTTTCAAATCTTTTTTGTTGTTGTTCAGAACATTATTTTGTAATGATATTCTTTTTTAGATTATTAGGCAACTTAAAAAAGTTTCTGCATAAATTATTAAAAATAAAATGAGCCGCGTTTTGATTTCCTCGTCCCTTCCCATGAGGAAGAGCGAGGTAATTTTTGGTCCATCTTTCCCATCTAGGCTCCCACCTCTCACCACCAATGGTATGTCAGGATTCCACTGCATAGGGCTAGCCAAGACTTCAAATGCATAAACATGCGCTCACATTTGTTCTTCTACAGTGAACCACCACTTTCCGAAATCTCTACCAACACATTCCTAAAGGAAGAGAGCACCCTGTAGCCAGGTACACTTTCTTAGTTTCGGGTTTTATCAGAGCCTCTTGGGATCCTTCACAGGGACCCTAGGTGTCTCTGTGGTCACGGTGCTGGCTGTCAGAGACACAGCCAGGTTCTCCACAACTGTCCTAAACACAGTACATTCTTAGAACATGACCAAGTCCCTATGAGTCATCATTTCCACATTTGTGAGGGAGCTGATTTTTCCTGCTATCGCTGGGGGGGGGGGGGGGATCCGTATTATTGACTGTCATGTCCAAAAGGGAAACCGAGGCAAGGAAGTTGGCCAGCTCTCCCAGGATATATAAAGCTTCCAGGCCATCTCGGGCCTGGGAACGCTACGCACACCATAGCTCCATAGTTAAAAATTGGAAAATGTATTTTACTTTATAAAAGGCATGACAAAGAGCAGCCCAGGAGAATATTGTCTTGCAGAGAACTCTGACTTGTCAATAAGGAATTGCAGAGACAGGATGGCCAGTAAAGAGCGTCCAATTCCACCTCCACCTTCTTTTTGGGGGCACTGAAGTTCAGGAAATTTCACTTGTTTAAGCCGCAGGGCATTCAAGTGTGAGCTGAGCCCAGAGCCCAGGTTACCTGATTCTTGGTCTACTAATGCTCCTCCTACCACATCCTTCTTAATTTTAAGATGCATTTCTACAATAAAGCAAACATTCCTTAATCACAGCCCTCGAACCCCGCGCTGCAGTCTGTCGTCCTTCCTTCTCCCGGCTTTCTGGCTTGGGCTCTGCAAGGAAGGGACCGACAGGCAGCAGCAGCCTTGGCCCCCTCGGTACCTTTCTCGCACCTCACTGTCCATTTACCTGCAAAGCTGCGGAGAGCATCTTCGTTCTCCAGAACGCCTCTCTGTTTGGTCGCCTGCAGCTCACTTTTGGATTTCCACACCAGCTTTACCATCCTGATCATCTCGGGCAAGTCCCAGGGCAGCGGCCCCTGCTGGCACCCCGGCCGGCCGCCCGCGGAGGAGGGCAGCACACCTTCTGGGGCCGTCCACCTCCTGCCTAGCTCTGCCGAGTGGAAGTAGCGCTCTAGGACGGGCATCCTGCCCCGGGCCCCCGCCGAGGAGCTGGCGCTGCTGCTGCCGGGGTCGCCGCGGCCGCCGCTGCTACCGGAGGGGACAGTCTTCCCAGGCAGGGGAAGGCGAAGCCCCGGGAAATCTCCTCCGGCTCCGGAAAGGCAAGCCTCCTCCAGCCTGGCACAGCCTCCCTGTCGCTCGGTCCCTCGCAAACGCGGCCGGCGCGGCGACTCGCTGGGCCAGGCTTCCCGCCGGGGCGAAGTGCTCCCGGGCGCCCGCCTTGGAGACAGAGCGCTCTCTCCCCCTGCTCTCTCGGGCACCGGCTGCGCGGCGCTTAATTAATCCCAGGCTGCAGCTGGGACGGCGGCCGGGGGGACTGCCATCGAGGCCTTAGAGTTTGCCTCTCCTCCTCGGATGCCTGTGTCCGCAATTCTCCTTCGGTGCTCGTCAAAGTTTGCCAAGTGGCTTGTTCAGCCGCTAAGGCCTCCGGGCAAAGCAGCGGGGCTCCCCTTTGCCAGCCTCTCACGGGGGTCCCCCAGGGGCCGCTTATCTGAAGGTGTCAGGTGAGGAGTCACCCCTGCGGTGCAGGAAGCCTAGAAGCTTCCCCCCACCGGCTTCGGGCGGCGCGAGTCCCAAGGAGCTCTCGGAGAACGCGAAGCTGAGCGCCGGCAGAACCGATTTGCAGGGGCTGCTCTCTGGAAGGTCTGGCCGGGGGCCACCTTGCCTGTCCACTAGGTCTGCCCTGGGATGGGGTTGTGCAGAAGGCTCCGGGTTGGAGCCTCAGCACCACGGTTCACACACTCCCCTCCTCCACCCCCCTCCCCCTCTGCTGTCATTTGGTTCTCAGCAAACCTAACTGGGTTTTGGCCTATTAGTCAAATCCCTTTGTAACCTCAGCTGCCCTTCAGCTGGAAGGGAAATAACATCGAATCACATTCCAAAGCTAACCCCGAAGAAGTGAATTAGGGAAGCACCAAGATCCTCCTGCGAACTTGCAGTGGGGTCATATAGTCCGGACCGGTAATTTGGGATTGTTAGAAACCCATTTCAAAGGAAAACAATGACAATCTTAAAGGCTATTCATGGGGGGTGGGGGGCGGTGGGCGGTGCACACGAGCACTGGAAGGAAAGGAGAGAGTGTTGCCCGTCCACTTTTCGGACCCCGGAGCGCTCTGGACTTCGTATCTGGGCCACTAACTGCTGTGCGTGGTTCAGTTGAGGACAATCATGCGCCACGCTGTTTGGTCCCACGGCTCTGAGGTGGAGACACCAACCCCGGAAGTCAGAACCCATTCAACAAAAGGGGGTGCCCCCTGTAGCTTGTGTGAAAAGCCCCAGACATAAATGAAAGTGGGGTGGTATTGTGTTTGGCACTTTTGTCAGCAAATTGAGTTTGTAGGAACAATTTGAACTCGAACATTCATGTGGATAGCTCCTGTTTTCTTGGAGGCCATTGCAACAAGCCCAACTTTTTCTCCTCTTCACATCTCTGCATTGCAAAGTGCTTTATTTTGCTTGGCATTTTGTTTTGCTGAGGTACAATCTGTTGTTCCTGCTCTACATTCCTCGCAGGGCAGGTTTATCACACAATCATTTGATGTTTCTTTAGGGGAGAGGAGATTTTGGGGAAAGGAAAAAGGCCATTGTAGGGTGTGTTTTATTTTCATCGCCCTCACCTCGTTTTTTTTTCACAAGTTGAAACCAGTGAAGGCTACTGTTATTTTGTTGTTATCATTATTCCTCTAAGCCTGTGGTTAATAAGTTTAGTTTTCCACCCTGAGCTAAATGGCTTTTCTCTTTTTCTGAATGGAAAAATACACTGGTAAGCCTACTCTCTTTCCTAATAGGTGAAGAAGCGTCAGCATCCGTTGAGGGTATAAAGCCACAATAAAAGACATTGAAGACACTACTGTTTGTGAATTTCATTATTGAAATATTGATCAGACAGCTCTTCTTGTAACTACCAGATATTCACTCAATCCATTTAGGGAATATTCAGTGATCCACTTATGAGAAAGATATGCCCCCCCTTTTTTTTAACTTCCCTCATTGTTAAGGGATGAAGGGATTTAAGCATCCATGTGACACTTCCACACATCCGTGTGACAGCCCTTCTTATCTGACACTTCTATCAGACTGGGGCATTAAGGCTCACTAGATTTGAAATGATTTTATTTAATAAGCATACGTAGGCTGTTGCACACTATTAACATATTTCCTGAATAATGTCTTAAACTCACTCCTCAGTCACAAACTTCCTTGACATAACAACTAAAAGAGTTTCCTAAGTGTTCAACTATTTTTATTTTTGTTCAGTTATTTTGCAATAGTACTTAGCATCAGGATATCCTGACCCTTGGAACAAAGGGGTTAAGAACAAAGAAAACAAATATATGATATAATATGTCACACACACTAATGTATTAAGAATACAACTCTACATGGAACATTTCTTTAAGAAGGACATTTTAAAAAATCCAAGCATATAAATTTTCACTGTATTCACTGTATTGTTTTGCATATTTCCTTGTAAAAATATCTGAGAGAAGTTACAAAATGTTGGATCATTGAACATGAATACTTCCTGGTGGAGATGAGTTAGGGCCAAGCAAACACCATCTCAAATTTTCATTCCCAAGAAGGAATCTACTTTGTTTGAAGGTTTAAAAATTGAAAAGTTTGCACAATTCTTAAAAACCTTCTCCCCAATATGGGATTATCTTCATCCCAGGGTAAAAGTGCAAAAATACCACAAGAAAGGTCATTCTCATGGTATTTCTGTCTCACATAGAAACAGGAAGTACAGGAAATCTTGCGGGAAAGCTTGGCTCAGGAGATTTTTGGCTCAACTGCAGGCTCAAGAGATTGGGATAAACTGACAAGATGCTAGCACTTGGACTAAAATTATTATGCCACACACATTCTCTAACAGGTGGTTTTGTTACACTTCATAGCTAGTATAGGCTGTGATCTTTTTTGTCCTTCAGATAGTTACTTTGGAAGAGCATGCCTATAAACCTATGATTTTAACCTTCTTCAGTGAGTATCATTCACCTTGAGATAGTACCTATTGCCAGAAGTTTGGATCACTGGGGATGGGGAAAAGGGACTGGTGAGAAGGTTCTGTACCCAGTGGAGCCATGGAGCAAAGAGATCTCATCCATGTGACTTGCGAGGATTCTTACAAAGCTTAATATCTGTAATGAATGTGTTATAGATAGGACATTTTAAACTTTCAAAATAACCTCATTTTTAATTTCAGGCATGGTGAGCCAACCTAACTTTCCATTAAAAGGAAAATAAGGTAGTTTTTTTCCTGTGTAAAAGAAATGTAATGGGAAGTAACCAAGTCAAAGACAGCTTGTTCCAATGGATACCGAATTCTACCAAAAATACTTTGCTATGTGTTTGCAGCTATAAAGGAAAGAATTTGTAACCACAATACTAAAATTTATGGCCAAGAACAAAGATTCAAAGACATAATGATTTAGAACCTGGATTATTTTGAAGAATTTCTAGTGTTCTGGGGGCTATGTAAAGCTCTTATAGACTTGGGGGTGTTCTAGTCATTAAGCAGATAAGTCTTTATTATATGTGATTTTAAAAAGAAATATTAACAATATCAAATATTTCTAAGCATTTTAAGAAATATATATATATATATTTTAAAGATTTTATTTATTTATTTGAGAGGGAGAATGAGAGACAGAGAGCACGAGAGGGGAGAGGGTCAGAGGGAGAAGCAGACCCCCCGCTGAGCAGGGAGCCCGATGTGGGACTCGATCCCGGGACTCCAGGATTATGACCTGAGCCGAAGGCAGTCGCTTAACCAACTGAGCCACCCAGGCGCCCAAGAAATACATTTTTTAAAGATTTATTTAGTGGAGAGAGAGAGAACATGTGCATGCAGGTTGGGGGATGGGCAGAGGGAGAGACTCTTCAAACCAACTCCCTGCCATGATCTGAGCGGAAACCAAGAGCCAGACGCTTAACCAAGTGAGCCATCCAGGTGCCCCAAGAAATGTATTTTTTAATGGAAACTTGGAAATGTATACTTATTTTGATTTTTTTAAATTTTGCATTTATTAACAGATTCTCACAAGACTTCATTTTAATGGAAATCTTCCCACTTAGATATTTTGGCAATACTTTATACACTTATTAAACCCTATTCTGCCTCTATCTTTAAAGAAAAATTTCAAACTATTGAAGGAGTTTATTAATTTTGTCCTGGCCTTTCCTCTCCATCAGTTCAAACACAGATGTGTAAACACTCACACACACACACACACTCACACACGACCACCCTGGTTTCACAAATGCAATTCAAATGAAATTCAAAATGAGCGAGGAAGGAAAAACAGGTCTTTCAACTTTGTTTAATGTAGTCTAAATAGAAGAAGCTCAAACAATTTACAGTGTCCTTCAAAAGAAATAGAAATGTAATAACTTTGGCCTTAACTAATCTCCAGGGATGATGCCAACGAATAGGGAAAGAGACTTGGTCTGCAGACCAACCACATAAGGCTGCACACATCTCCACTGTCACATGGAAAGGGAGGAGAGTCGATGGGGCAAGATGAGGAAAGATGAGGTAGGAAAAAGAGATTCATAGTATGATTTTACAGCAAGTATTTAAACTACAACCAAGTCTTTTCTTGTTCCCTTTGCAGATATGTATTAATAATGAGAGCAAGAGCAGAAGGGAGAACCGTTTGTGTAACTCTTTTCAAGCACCAGGGACCTGCCTGGCCTCCCCAACCTAGGTTCTGGTTTTCACTGTGAGTTACCCCTTCTTCTGTTTCTTTGCTTTACACATTTAAAGAGAGACAGCAGGGTTTTAGCTGGCATGAGATCTCTATCTTGGCTCTCAGACATCTTAATTAATGCTAAGTTTACTGCCTCTGACAGTTAACCCATAACAAAGAGTCCGATAACACAGGGATTGAGAACAAAATGGCAGACAGACTTGACTTTCTCCACTTTGCTCTCCTCCCTGCTGTCGAAAACCCATAAATAAAAAAAGACATCGTTTCATGGTAAGACGACGACAACAACAACAACAACAAAAACCCCTCAAAACAAACAAGACCTCCCCCTACCCCCTGCTATTGTTTCCATTACTGAACACCTGATGCTTTGCTGTGTGACAATGGCGTGCTCTGGCTGAAACCTTTCCAGGACTTCAGAACTTATTTCCAATTGGGGAAGATTGTAAGTGGAGTACACTTTTCATAATTTCATACTGTGGTGTGTCAACTTCTGAATAAATAGCTACAGCAATGAAATCTCCAAAGCAGCCCTCTAAGACTTAGGGTTACAAAAAGTGTGTTTCCATCTCAACTCACCCCAGAGATTTGCCTCAAACTTAGTGACTTCTCCATAAATGGGTATGATGTCAATAACTACCTTACCCATCACACTGGGATCTTGTAAAAATAAAATAAGATTAACCTGTGAGTTAATTTAAAACCATAATGCACTATAAAATTTTTAAATGATTATTTTTGAGCTGTAAGAAATTATAATTGACAATTTACCTACACTCAAATTTTGACTATGTTTTCCTGGGATCTATCAGAAAGCTGAAAAGTCAACCACCCAACCTTTGAAGTAGGTCCTACTTTGGAAATCTGTGTTCCCCAAGAAGATGTAGGAGCAGAGGAAATCAAAGGCAGGGGTCTTGGAGTACTGGACAGTGGCCCAATGGGAGAGGCGGTGAGGGATTTAATGTACAAAGGTGGGGTAAAGGAGGCTTATAAAATGATTGAAGTGTGGATGAGGACAGATAAACAGAAGACGAAATAGGTGCTAAAAAAGGGTCTCAATAGAATAAATATTCATTGTAACTGTTTTTCGGAGGTAGGAAAACAGCCATGAGTCATCCCTAGGGTCTCAGCCTGCATGATCTGCACCGTCATTATTATTTACTGCCCTGGTCAATATCGTATAGGTTCCCTTGCTTGGGAATTTCAATTTCAGCCCACGATGACTATGGTATATTTGATATTCATGAGCTGTACAGCTCTGTGTCATATGCTGTGGTTGTGAACATGTGTGTTCAGGCCTTCCATTGGCCTCATTTCCCTAGACTAACTTATGTGGGCCTCAAATTTTTTGCTTGGGGGTCTGTATACCTCAAGCATTTTTATTTAAAGATTTCGCTTATTTATTTGAGAGAGAGAGACCATGAGTGCGGGGGGTGGGCAGAGTTGAGGGAGGGGGAGAAGCAGAATCCCTCCGGCAGCAGGGATCCCAAAGAGGAACTTGATCCCAGGACCCCGAGATCATGACCTGGGCTGAAAGCAGATGCTTAACTAACTCAGCCACCCAGGCACCCCTATAATTTTTTTAAAAGATTTTATATATTTATTTGAGAGAGAGAGAGAGAGAAAGATGGAGAGTAAGTAGGGGGTAGGGAGAGAGAAACTCAAGCAGACTCCGTGCTGAGTGTGGAGCTCGATGCTGGACTCGATCCCACGACCCTGAGGTCATGACCTGGGCTGAAACCAAGAGTGCAATGTTCAACTGACTGCGCCACCCAAGTGCCCCACATTTTTATAATTTTGATTGCTCCTTGCTGATCTCTGTTTAATTGATATGTTTTTAAAAGAAGTGGAGTGTGTAAAACCAAATATAATGTTTAAAAAGTAGCCTAAGCAAAGTCTGAAATACATTTCTATCTTTTTTTTTTTTTTTTTTGCTGGTGGGAATATGAATTTTGGAAGCTCTCAGGAATTAGGCCAGGCTGAGTAGATCTCAAGGAGGCTGAAGGGCAGATGATCTAGACATTCCTCAAAGAAATGCTGAGGAATAATTGAGTGACGTTTTCCCCCTCGTAATATAATAATAATAATAATAATAATAATAATAATAATAAAACCTCGACCACTAATAAGATAGAGAGATTATCAATAACATAACATAAAAGGAAAGTGAGAAGATTATAAAAAACAAAATCTTCTAACAGGACCTCTTTGTTCCCTTGGCATTCATTTATCCTTATGTTTATGGAGTTCAAAGTCAGTTCGGAAGAAGGAGATTTGAAATTTCAACTGCTACATGTGTAGGGAGTATGATTTTAGTGCCTCTTCAAAGTATTCTTTATTTTTTTCTCTATCACTTATTACTTTCTGGTGATTATGAATTAATCTATGAAAATATATACGCCTGAAGGTATCTCTCAGGTGCTATTCCAGAGCAGTGTTTCTTAAATGCTAGCATGCATACAAATCACCTGGAGATCCTGTTAAGTGCAGAGGCTGATTGGGCAGGTCTGGGTGGGGACCTAAGACTCTGCATTTCTATAAAACTCCCTGGATATGCAAGGCTGCTGGTGGTGGTCCACACTCTCAGTTCCAAGGCTAGAGGGCTACCATGTAGCAGATACTTTCTGCCTCTGCCATATTAGTTGTTTACGAAAGATAATGCAGCTAGAGTCCTCATCTTTACAGATACACATATTGGGACTCTGGAAACAATCAGTACTGGCTCTGGTCAAACACTCTGAATTGGAAATAAACAACCAGAACCACAGTGTAAGAACAGGACTCTGTCTGGCGACATTCATGACGTTGAACAGCTACTTGGCTTTTAAATTTTGTTTCATTCATTCATTCATTCATTTCTTTTCCCCTACGAATTTACTGTAATAATACAGTTGAAGGTCCAATATAAGCCACTGTGATGAATAATATATATGGAGTCTTAACTTTAAACCAAATGTCTACTTTTGAAAATCTTTTCTCACCAAATGTGAAACAAAATCTGCTTAGGCCAATTTTGCCATTCCTCCTTCTTGCCAATATTTTGTTGTGCTCCTATTGCTATGTTCAGACCAATCAGAACACAGGCAAGGCTCGGAGTCTTTGATCTCCATCATCAGGGATACTCTCGCCAAGATCTGCTCCTTCATTTGATTTGTTAGAGGTCCACGTAAAGTGGTCTTTGGATGAAGCCTGGCAGTTTTTCCCCACTGATATTCCAGGCACGAGTGAATGGTGGCCAGATGATTCCACTAAGCAAAGATGGAAAAGAAGAAAGTAGGCATTACAGCTAGCAGGCAACAGCGCTGCTGACTCAGGGAAAGAGACCGCAATGTCGCAGCCACAGAGAAACACAAAACACAAGAGACAAATAAGATAAACTCTGCAACAGGCTGCACGCTTTGTCAGGGATCGCTCAGAATCTATGCAGCTCCAGGCGTAGTATTGGTGGAAAAGTGATGCCAGAAGCAAGAGGCAAAGCGAAATCAACCAGAAGACCAGGGTAATCAAGAGCATGAGGTTAGAACACCACCACGTTTACGTAATTAAAAATTTGTACAGTTAAAAAAATTTGTAAGTTGACTAAATAAGAACGCTTAGAATAAATGAAAGCATCTGCTGGTAATTGGAAACACAGTTTGGGGTATTTTTTTCCCCATTGTCTTTCCTGGTTCTTTCTAAGGCGAAGTGCTTTGCTATGATTACGAACACCTGTATTTCCTGTTGTTCCCCGGGGGTAACTAAAAAACAGGGAAGAGAAAGCTGGAAGATTTTAGATTAAAACTAATATATATCATGGTTATTGTTTTAGATAATTTTGGACCACCTTTCCTCTGTGAGGGAAAGAGAATCAAGGTAAAATGAGGCCACTTAATAGATTGCATATAGACGATATAGAACACATTCTCTGTAGAGGACAGTACAGGTATTCTAACCAGCCCCCTCCCCTTTTGATATGTCGTGTTGCTGGAAGAATAACAGTAATACCATTATCAAGGAAAGAAAGTCTAGCACACTAGAATATTTAAAACATTGATGTAGGTATAAGGTCTTCATCATGAAAAGATTCTTCAAGAGTTTCCTTTTGGGAACTTTTCCTTCCAGCCTACGTTCAAATGCTAACTAGATTTTGCTTCTTCTATTCTATTGGTTATCTAAAATGATTGCATATCCTTCTGCCTATATCATATGGTTCCTAACTGGTCCCACCCTATTTTCTCATCTGAACCTCTGAGTCCTCTTACTCTCCTTTCTCCATGACCACCTTCCTGAATCCATTCTGCAGCCTGATATTGAGACTCCTTGCATTCTTTGTTCTTTGAGCCATCTTTGCTTTAGATGTTAATGTTTTGTTGCCTATTTAAGTCTAAGGTAAAATACACCTACCTACCTTTGACTTGCATATGTTCACATACCTTGCTACTCTTACATCTGTGTATCTTGATTAGAGCATTGGGGGTCAACTCCAGAATCACCTTTTAATAAATGTCTTTTTAATAATGCTGTTATTACTTTCTTTTCTGCTTTCAAACTTTGAGGAGTCAATTGATTTGAGCTATTAAAATGTATTTTTCAAATCTCTCATTAAACATTAAAAAAAACTGTGAAGTTTTATTTATCTTTAATGGTTGTGGCATTGTGAATTGGACATATGTTATGATCATGTCATTTTCAAATACAAACAAATGAAAAGTGATGAAAATATTAATATTAATCTGACACAAAGAGAATTATTACTTATAAATATAGTCCAAATCCCTCTGTTGGGCATTTAATGCTTTCAAAAATAGGTTCCCACTCACCTAGTTCTCTAAACTCACTGAGCTTACATTTGACACCCAAAATTTCTATGAAAATGATATTGTTGTCCAGACAAGACAGATGTGCTGTCATATTTTGTATGGTAGGCAGAATATTGGCCTCCCAAAGATGTCTACATCCTAATCTCTAGAACCTGTGGATATGTTAGGTTACACGGCAAAAAGGAATGAAGGTAGCTAATGCAATTAAAGTTGCTAATGAGCCAACATTAAAATAGGAAATACTCCTGGATTATCACACAGGTCCAGTGAAATCACAAGGGTCCTTAAATGTGGAAGAGGGAAGCGGAAGGGTCAGTGTCAGAGTGGTGAGATGTGAGACTCACTGGCCATCGATGGCTTTGAAGACAGAAAGGAGCCCTCCAGCCAAGTAATGAGCACAGCTTCTAAAAGATAGGAAAGGCAAAAACCAGATTCCCTCTTAGAGCCTCCAGAAAGGAATGAAGACCTGTGGACATCTTAATTTTGGCCCAGTGAGACCCATTTCAAACTTCTCATCTCCAAAACTATGAGATAATAAACATGTGTTGTTTTAAGCTACTAAACGTGTGATAATTTTTTACAGGAGCCTTAGGAAATGAACATATTGTCGCTCACTTTGTTGGGAAAGATTTTCCCATTCATCACATTCAGAAAAAGTCCCATTTTCTTTATGAAATCTTTGTGCTCCACTTCAAATTGCCTCTTCTGTTTAAACAAAGCAGGTGCCTCTTATCCATTTTATTGATCTGTAAGATAACTTCATTTGTATTACTATTTGCCTCTGATGCTCTGTCTTGTTTTCCAATTTAGACAGAAGGGACCATAATTTCATACTTTGCAACATAAAGCCCTCGTGATATACCCTTTGTTTATCCATCAATTCATTCAACCTGCATTTACCGAGTCGTTCTCAATTTATTGAGAGCTCCATAGCTAACTGATTGATATATACAAACTTGGACCCTATACTTAAAATTAATTACAAATTTAATGGAGAAACAGACACACAATATAACTATAAAGCACAGTGAATTGTAGTGCTACAATATAAATGTGGACACTACAGGCATCAATTATTATTATTATTAATAATAATAATGACAAGCAACTATTTTCAGTAGATTTTTTCCCTATCTGGATAATGAAGGCAAGGTCGAGAAATCTCTTTAAAACTTAAAAAAATTGTGAACTATATTATATAGAGTTTGTATCTAGCCAGGAAAACATGGGTGGTTAGTTATATTTTTGCTGATTATTTTTTATTTGCTGATAGAATTTTCAAAAGTTTAACTGTAATGATTTTAAAATTTCAAGAATATTCTCACTACTTTCCTCAGGTGAGCTGATACCGTGTTCCTAGCAAATTGGTAGCTTAGGAAGATTTCTTATTCTAAGAGAGCAAAGAAAGACAAATCATGAAGTGTTAGGGTTTTAAGGGACTTAAGAAACAAATTAACCATTTCAATTAGATGATGCATGTCTTAGTCAGCTTCAGCTGCTATAGTAAAATACCACAGACTGGGTAGCTTAAACAACATAAATTTATTTCTCACAGCTCTGGAGTCTAGAAATCTAAAATCAGTCAGGTTCTGGTGAGGGTGCTCATCCTGGGGCTGCTGTGTACTGTACCCTCGTATAGTAGAGAGAGATGTCACCTTTCTTGAGTCTTTTTTTATAAGGACACTAATCCCATTCATGAGGGTTCTACTCTCATGACGTATTTATCTCCCACAGGCCCCATCTTCTAATATCATCATGATGGAATTAGGGTTTTAACGTATGAATTTTGGCAGACCACAAACATTCAATCCATAGCAGATCATTTTCTAATTTTGCCAATAATGAAGCGTTATCCAGACACCTTAAGCCCTGGATTCCCACAGAACTGAGCACAAGCATTTTCTCTGAGTGCTTATGTACCTGGTCACAGTACTAAGCATTTATTTATTTGTTTGTTTGTTTGTTTGTTCGCCAGAGAGAGGGAGAGCAAGAGAGAGCGCAAGCAGGGTGGGTGGCAGACAGAGGGAGAAGCAGACTCCCTGTTAAGCAGGGAACCCCATGTGGGACTTGATCCCAGGACCTTGGGATCATGACCTGAGCTGAAGGCAGACGCTTAACCAACTGAGCCACCCAGGCGTCCCAGTACTGAGCATTTAAATGAAATGCCTTATTTTATCCTTATGAGAACCCAGATGAGGTAGGTACTACCCCCCATGAATGTGATTTGCTCCAGATTCATCGGCCATCAAGCTTTAGAAGGGTGATTTGAACCACCGGAGGCTGATTCTAGAGCACTTCCTCTTAACACTGCGCTATAATAACTATGTGGTTAAGGTATTGGAGAAAACAGTAGGAACTCTGCTTGATTCATAGATTGTAACTATATCTGGCTCTATCATCATGAACAATTAAGTGAGGAAAGTCAGAAGGAAAGAAAGAATAATTATGACACCCGAGCATGTACTTCAATGCCTGTTCTTCATGCCAGGATTACATCTTGTGTTCCTCAAGCCAGATTCACTGCCATGTGGTCATGACTGTCAATATCAGGCTGGGCTTTAGATCTTTGCCACACCTGTGCCCAGGACATGCTGAAGAAAGTCCTGCCTTCTCAGTATGGCCAGAGAGAAAGAACATGGTGCGCATGGACATTTTAAAAAATTTAGATGAATGTCCCTCCAATAATGGGGTGGTTTCTTCAAATCAGACCCTACACTCCTAAAATAACTCTATTCCTTCTGAAGAGTGACTTGATTTACCCACACCAGCGCTTGTGATTGCCGTTGCCATGCACGGGAACCATCTGGGAGTAGTGATGAAAGAGCATCAGAATAGTTTCTATGTTGCTTAAACATAACTGCGGCAGCTATTCTGTCCCAGGCCTACATTCTTGGGTCTGCAGAACCAGAGAATGATGATGTGGAGTTGGTGAATGGAGTCCACTAGGTTTACCCAAGACATTGGAGAGATATTTCCCTTTGGGAGCTATTTAGCAAGGCTGCTTACAGTTTGTGCCTGCTGCATCTGTGTTTGCTAGATAGCTTGGCCAGGAAAGGGGGGTGGGGAAGGGAGCCTTAAGTGTTTCCGAGTGTTGAGGAAATAACTTGGGTCACTTTTTGCACGGACGACAGTACATGTGGGAAATTCAAGTCTGGCCCAGCTGATTTCTGTCCTGGAGTACTAGATCAGGAATGAAGCTGAGGACAGCCATGTTTCCAGGGAACCAGGGATCTTCTGTTTTCTGCCTCAGTTCCTTTCTTTGGCTTTATTTCCACATGGTAAATGTGGTCATTTAGTCATTTATATTCACAGGCCTTCTACTAGGGAAGTGTTAACCTATACATTTCACATCATCTTTACATAGCACCTTCTTCTATAAAGGCATTGCAAAGGACAGAAGGGCTTGACTCTTCAGAAATATTCTTAAGGAAAGGAAAGTACAAACCCTGGGCAAATCATTCTGACCTTCAGGATGTTCAACTACTTTCAGTATTCTCCTCTTCCTGTACCCAGTAATAATTAACAAATTCATTCACTTATTTGAAAAAAAACAAAACAAAACAGTAAATACTCCAAAGCTTTGCCTGACTAAATCCAATTAAATCTAATTATTCCATGTCTCACTACCCACATTAGGCACATTATAACTGATGCCTTGTTTTATTTAGCATTTGCATCTATGTCAATTTTGCATTTCATGTTTTCTTATAGTAGATATAGGAGTACAGGTATTTATTTCTTTGATAGATTCCTTAGGGCGCCTCCCAAAGTGGTCTCGATTATAATGAATGCTGAAATAGCACTATTGTTTCTGCGGCAAAAACGTGGAGAGTTCTGTGTGGGATAGCCACAGCATTTTTGGGAAACCTCAGAAGGGATACTTGGTGTTGCAAAATCAAGTACTCTTTTTGACCTAAACCATATACTGGTTTTCTTGAAATTACTTCAGGGTTAGAACTTTTCCCCCGTTAACATGTTTAGTAAAGTCACATTTTCCTCCAAGAACACGAACGTGCAAATAAAAGAGATGGGTTTTAGAGGTGCCTGGGTGGCTCAATCAGTTAAGTGTCTGACTCTTGATTTCAGCTCAGGTCATGATCTTAGGGTCGTGAGATCAAGCCCTGCTACGGGCTCTGCGCTGGGCCTCGAGCCTGCTTAAGATTCTCTTTCTCTCCCTCTGCTCCCAACTCCCCACTTATGTGCTCTCTCTCTCTCTAAAAAAGAAAAAAGAAAAAGAAGAAGAAGACGGATTGTAGAAAAGTGCTGGAGATTTCACCTGGGATTCCCCCAGTTGTTGCATCTCTCTTATCTCTAACCTATTGGTCAAATGTGCCACTAGATCTGTTGTCTTCCAGTTGCCATTTCTTAGGGGTTTTCCTTTAGAACCTTTGATGACTAGAGTTTTCAGAAACAAAACAGCCTCTATTCTCCAAAAGAACCAGGATGTTGGAAAAAGTAGCCTGAGTTTTTGTGCCAATTAAGAGGTTTAAATAAAAATATTTATGGAAAGTATATAGAAAAAGCCCAGGCAGAAAGTAGGTACTCCATAAAAGCCAGCTGTTATCATTTCCTTCAAATTATCTGCTCTCTTCTCTATGGAGCTGGCACCAGTAAGCTCTTTAGCCCTGGTGCCATCAGGAGAACCAGAAAATGACAAATGAAGGGGGAAAAGATAGAAGAGGTAAAATTAAGGAAACATAGAAGGTATGTGTTTAGTGTGAAGCAGTCAAGGAGATGAGGGGGAAAAGAAGACAAAGACAAAAAAAAAAATAAAGGGAAAAGAAAAAAAGTACAGGTTTTCACTAGCAATGATCTTAAAGGATACTCCAAGACCCTGGAGGTTATCGGCATTGGGCCCTTCACTTTAATATTGGTCTGATGCCATTTTTTCCCTTGTGTACTAACTTCTAACATGTGTTTCAGATCATCTAGAAGATTCTTCAGATCTAATTCTATAAAACGGGTTAAAATTATTTTTTTTAGTTTGTCTGAATAGATAGCCATAAACATCCAATGCTGAATTAGTTTCTCCCTAAATCTCTTGAAACCCACTATAACATAATTACTCCTTGGGAAGAATTTTTCATATGTCATTCTTCCCTCACTTTCTGTTGAAGGATGTAGTTACTGAATTATCAAAGGCTTTCTTGGCAAGGAAGTGTCACCTATAAGTCAATCCCTTAGGACATTGTAAGAAGCATGTTCCTGGTTGGTAGATAAAACACTCTGGGAAATTCCTTTACCTCTTCAGGCCTTAGGAACATCATTAAGGGCATTAAGGTAGCAAATTTTTAAATGATAACCCCATGGCCCGAAAAAAATAAAGCAACTTCAAAGTCTTCTATCTAATTATTTTTTTTTTTTTTTTGCCATGGGATGGTGCCCATAGTGAAAGAACTCGGAGATTTGTTATGAGAGTGTGACCCTAGGTGACAAAGCTTTTCCAGGTGGTCTCAGAGGCATAGGACTTCATTCTTCTTGCACTTATCAATAGCCAAAACAGGAAAATAAATTAGACAGTGCTAAACAATATTTATTAAGCACCTTCCATAAAGGTGGCCCTCATCTGGGCATGAAGCAAAGCTTTGAACAAGTCAGACTTTACATCCCAGGAAGAAGAGCCAGAGAGTAAATATACAAGCACACAAATACACTAACAAGAAAATATTCAGTGGTTATGTGTGATCATAAACAAAAAATAATTAATTAATTAATAATAATGAAAAAATTTGTTTTCTGGGAATTAATTTCTTAATCACATGAAACAATGAAATTCTTGCAAGGCACTCTGTATACTAGAATAACAGTGGCTAACTAGTCCTGGAATGTCTTTAACTTTATTCATCTCACTCAGTTGAGCACTTTATTCCCCGAGAATCATTTATTAACCTCAGAAGTAAGTCAACTTTAAGAATAATGCTCTGTATTTCTGTAGTATTTACTTCCAGGATTGTATTTGAAAGAATTCACTTAGTAATACATACAGACTTCATGAAGTGGACACAAGCAGAGACTACATTCTTGTAAAAATGGAGACTAAGATGGGTGGGTGGCCATCAGATGTTTCTGGGCCTATGGGAGGAAGGGGGGAAGCCTAGGCATATACCACTGAAGGTGAGAGATGCTTGGTCACAAAAATCAGTTAATAGGTAGGCTAAGTCAATATTTGGATGATCAATGAAATAGGGTCATCAAAATTTTTTTTATAATAAGAATGTTTTTCAATATATATATATTTAAAGTGTGGAAATAAATATCTTAAAAAACGTCAGAACTTTGTTGGACTCTTTTAAAGCAAGTTAAGATTTTGTATTGTTTTGTTTTGAAGGCACCATGTTCTTTTCATTGCTTAGAGTGTTCAAAGGTTTTCATTTGACTAAATAGCATGATAATCCAGATACATACCAAGTGATGGCCTTCTTTTTCTTGACTGGGTTGGGTTCAAGATTATTTGTGATGCTGAGGAGCTGATTGCATTTAGTCAGGTTGGCCATATTGCTCATGTGCTAAGTCCATTGTATGATATCTCCATGCCCGTCTAAGACCACTTAGGAGAAGGACTTAAAGTCTTCAGGTGAAGAATATGGTCCCAGAATGATCACCTATTGGTCCCATCTGTATGGAACCACTGTGAAAGAGGACTACATAATAGGAGTCTGAGACTAAATAGGGAATGTGCTAAAGTAATGCTCTAAATGAAGAAACAGGTGAAAGAAAAATCGGTCCATCTTTCAGGTACTGTTTTCTCTTGTCCTCATTTATGGGCTTCCCAAGGATTTTGGGGGTGGGGGTGTGTCTCACTGACTTATGTTGGATTCAATAACCTGCAATCTGGGGCTGAATGTATTCTGTCCCACCAGCATGCTGAGATTGGGACTCCTCTGGTGATCAAATTATTTGTCCCAAGATGCCTGAAGAGTTACAGATCAAAGTCAAAAGATAACTGTGTCTTTCAAAATCCCAAGTCACTGTTTAATACCACTGAAAGTTTCCCTGGCTACTGTATCCACTGCCATCATAGTCCTTAACTGCCCAGTGCTATGCAAGTAATGTTGTAAAGATGGTGAGATATAACAGGTTCAGTAAAAAATGCCTAAGGTAGGGTGCCTGGGTGGCTCAGTCGGTTAAGCGACTGCCTTCGGCTCAGGTCATGATCCTGGAGTCCCGGGATCGAGTCCCGCATCGGACTCCCTGCTCGGCGGGGAGTCTGCTTCTCCCTCTGACCCTCCGTCCTCTCATGTGCTCTCTCTCTCATTCTCTCTCTGTCAAATAAATAAATAAAATCTTAAAAAAAAATGCCTAAGGTAAGGTTTAGGGGTTTCTGTATTTCCAGAAAGTGTACTCATTTTCTTTCTGACCCTACTTTATGTTAAAATATTAGTGGTGAGATTGGAAGTTGCCAACTCCTTCTTAAACCATGCAAGAGCACATTTATCATAATAGTCAGCACTGTTTGAATATTGCCTGATGTAAGACTTCCCATTGGTACAACTTTGATCATACAACTCAAAAATTTATATATGATGGAAGAATGTCCAACAGAGCCAAAGATTAAAGTTTATGTTGTTAAGTTTTCAGGGTTAGTAATGAAAAAATTAATTTTGTCATAGCCCTTTAGCTAATACTATCAACAGAGGAGGTGTATTTAAGCTTTACTGGTATTTCCAATTTAAGCCCCCGAACTGAAAAAAATATATTTGGATGAAATTTGTTGTTTTTTTTTTTTTTTTAAAGATTTTATTTATTTATTTGAGAGAGAGCGAGAGCACAAGGGGCGGGTTGGGAGGGGGAGAGGGAGAGGGAGAAGCAGGCTCCCCACTGAGCCCACGGAGCCTGACTTGGAGCTCCATCCCAGGACCCTGAGATCATGACCTGAGCTGAAGGCCGACGCTTAACCGACTGAGCCACCCAGGCGCCCCTGAAATTTGTTTTTTATATGAAATGTATAATATATTTCTGTTCTGCTTTAACAATTTAACAACTTAAATAACTTTATGATGAATATCAATTAGACTTCAAGGACTATTTGGGTGTTTTCAGGTCATTTGCTCCCATGCTAAATGGCTCAGGTTACTATGGTTTTTAAAAAGTTTTGGGTCAACATTTGACAGGTTTTCAGAAGTCATTTTTTATTGTTTTCAAGGCAATTGGCTATAGTAACCTGTCCTTACCCTCAGTTCTACTGCTTTGAACCTTGAGAGACTGTGAAACCAGCTGGTTAAGTGTCCTCCAAGTGCATTTTGCTTGTAAATAAGTAGGCTTAGAGTTAACTACTGAGACTTTCTCTTAGAATGCACAGATGAGAATTCAGCTACTTTGTCTTTTATTTCCAGAGGTCCTTTTGGCTTACTTTTGGTTTCTCTGTTCTGTTCCAGATGATTAAATTTGCCCAAGGCCTTCCTGCCCAGTATTTCAGGAGCTGTGGCGTGGCTGCCATGGTGAGGCCAGGAGCTCTGGAGCAGATCTCAGTTGAAATTCTGGCTCTGTCATAATCCTGCTGTGTGACATTGGGCGAGTTACTTTACCTCCCAAGCCTTAGTTTCATCAACTGGAAAATGAGACTGAAAATAAACACTCTCAAGAGTTATTGTGAGGATAAAATGAGGTGTGTGGTATGATAATAACTAATATTTATAGAGCATTGATTATGTGCCAGGTACATAGTTAGCACTCATAAATGGTAGCTCCTTTAGACATACTTGACTCTGTGCCCTTTCTAGTTGGACTTTATACAATTAATCCACTGAAGTCCTCACACGCTTTTTTCAAATGCCATAGAAAATAACAAGAAGGTAGAAAGAAATGTATCAGAAAGAATCTACTATGTACAGCCATGGGGTTAGACGTTTTACTTATATTGTATCATCTAATCATCTCAGCAACCCTTTGGAATAGGACCTATTATCCCCATTGTACAGATGAGAAAACTAAAGCCCAGAGGGGTTATTTTATATTTTTCTACAGGATAACAGAGAAAGCAGCAAAAGAAACAGAACAAATAGAATACAGTTGGGAACTTAATTCTATCGGAGTAAATTACAACACTGACATTAATAATCTAGTTACTTTCTTCTTGTTTATTAGCAAATCATCAATCATCATTTTCTTTTATAGAGTTAAAATAATAAAATGTAAAACATTTTTCCACAATATCAAATTCACTTTATTCTTCCTAACATAGATGTTCTCATAGATCTTTGCATGAGGAAAAGGCTAAATTACTTTGTCTCAATCATAATACATACTGAGGCTTGTTTTTGCTGCCAAAACTGTTCTTTGGTTTAGAAAATTTCCTCTAGGTCATGTAGAAGTATTCCCAGAAAAGATGAAAATGCCAAAAACCTGGTCAAATTTTTTTTCAAGTATTGCACCAAGAATGGAAGGAATCTGGGAATCAAGAATGTATATTTATCTGGTCACAAGGAGAATAGGGATTATCTGAATGCCACCCACCCAGTATTTGTCACTTTCTTTCCTGGGTGGCCAATTCCCCCTCATCCTCTGGCTAACTTCATGTATTGTGTCATCAATCATCCTACCTTTCTCTTATTTTCAATTTTATTACTTATTCTCAGGAGGAAGGGCACCTGAGAAAAATCTCTTTTGGGGCTCCACCTTTTCAAAGGAAGGTGCAAATTAGATGTAGTGTATTTGTAATTCTATTTCCATCTTTAAAAAGAAATGTCAGTCAGGCATTGGTCTGCTCTGTCACCTTGAATCAGAAAACAGCTCCATCTGGTTTATTTAGTTTTTGATAGCTCACACTTCAAAGAAAGGCAAGGGTTATATCCGCTGATAATTGTGCAAGCTTACGCAAGCTAAAAAAAAAAAAAGAAAAGAAAAGAAAAAAGAAAAAAAAGAAAAGAAAATCCTTCCCTGACCCCTGCAGTGATCAGTATGTATATCCTGAAGCAGCAGAGATCTGATGACGTCTGTTGTGGTTTGCTGACTCCCAACAGACTTGATTCTGCAGGCTTGACTCCGGAAAAAGAATCCCACCAACTTCAAGCAAAATTGTGCCCAAGTAAAGATCACTAATAAAAATATCATGAAATTGGCTCTGGGGCTACTTTTGGTCTTAAAATTCTGTGTGTGTGTGTCTGCATGTGCACACATCTTTGTGTATTTTAACTTCAACATCCATATTCAACTTAGTCTTTTGGAAGCTCTAATACACTGTGTAAGCTTTCAGGCAAGGTTCTGGCAATAACTCTTCCTAAGCAACTGGCTTAACTTTCCATTGATATCCATGTGGATTTCCCAAGGTCAGGTTTGATTCTTAATTCATGGAAAAGTAATAGAGGGCTTGTATGTTTTATGCATTATCGTTTCAAAGAGATGAGCTTTTCAATAGAAATATACATCATCATTTTAAAATTTCACTTATAATTTCTACTACTTTCAAAATAACCCCAGTTTATTTCTAGCCCTGTCTTGGTTATGCAACCACTGTCTGCTCTGGATGCCCCATCTGCAATATAGTGATAATAATACTTGCCACTTATGTCATTTCATAGTGATGTTTTAATGAATAGAGGTCTGCATGAGTCCCAAGCTCTTTGAAATACAGCAGCTTTCTAGCTTACAAATTAATTTCAAAGTTACACACTGGATATATAGTTCTATAAAAACATGCAAGATAAGAATATATTTGTAAATTATGTAATTAAAATTAATTTTAAAATGAATGGACTCATATATCATATGTATATGCATACACAAAAAAAGAATATGCTCAAATTGTGAAAAAATGTATTATGAAATATGACTATAGAAAAGCTCAGAAAGTAATATAATGAATATTCTATAGAAGTTAATATTGACAATGGTTATCAGAGGGGGTGTTGTGGGTGAGTTTATTTTCTTGTATATTATATATATATACATATAGCTTTCCTATTATATAGTCCAAGCTTCCTAAAATAAATATGTAGTGCTTCCAAAATCAGGAAAATAATCTCAATAAATATCTTTATAAAAATTAACTGGACAAGAGGGAAATTTCTCAGAATGCAAATGAACTTTTAAGAAAAAAATGCCATTGAACTCTTAAAGCACTATAAAAGTACTATATGGTACTTAAAGTACTATAAAAATTATAGTACTCGGGTTTGGACCCAGTTTACCATAGAAAGCTCAAGGAAAACCTATCCTTAAAGGAAAATACTCAAAATCTGTGTCCATATCCAAAGTCTCTCTATTTACCCAAGTTTCTGTGGTATGTCAACAGTTAGATCTAGTCTTATCTGTTCAACCTAGCACACTGCTGAGTGTCTGTGAATTTAAAAGATTCAAAAAGTGTGAAAGGGACATTCTAATAGGTAAATTATTCCCACTTGCCATCACTTCCGTCACACTGGATTTCTTTGGGTTCTTCTAAAATGCTGCAGGCTCTCTTCCTTCCGGGTTTTCTCACATCCTGCTCCAACTTTCTGAAACATTACCCACAATCCTTCACCAGGCTAATTCCAACACATATTTTAGTTGGCTCTCACCTTCTTCACAAATCATATCCTGGTCTCCAGACCAAGTCTGAAGGCCTCCCATATGCTCCTGTGGCTGTCTCTCTTCACTCCTAAGAGCACTCTTGTCTTACCTACTATCTCTGGTCTGAAAGCCACTTGGAGGGAGAAACCTTTGTGCCTGGCACACCAGAGAAGGACTGCCGTGACTTTCTCAGTTCAACAACTGTTCCTGTCTACTGAATTTGGGGAGAAAGAGGAAGACATTAGTACTGGCCAATTTCATCATGCCTAGGTTTTTCTCCCATGAAAGAATTGGTATAAAGAGGAGCAAACTTTTAAGATTTATTACAAGGAAATTTTAATTTAACTTGCTGCATAATTTAGTTAGTTCTCCATAAAAAAAAAATAGCTTGGCTTAGTCTTAGAGAAGTGACTACATACACAAAGGAATTTTAAAATAAAAAAGATGAAAAAGATTTTTTCCCCCTCTGACTATTGTAAGTTTCAACAGCAAACATTTGTGTTAGTTCTACACATGTTACATCAAAGATAACATGATTTGTTGCTTCTTCTTTGAAAATATCCTACATCTGTAAGTCATTAGCTTTTGTCTGGCTCTTATGTTATACTGGATGAGACCCTTGAAAATGTTTTATGTGTCTCCATTTTCCTAACTGTAGAATGGGGCTAATTTTACTCTCCACAGTGAAGAGAATGTGGGGAAAAAGTTAATGCTAGAATACAGATGTTAACCGGCTCTTAATTAAAATGGAGAAACTAACTTTCATATTATAGTTTATTGTCAGAGTACTCACTCTTTTTAACCAAAGGAATTATATCCTTCTTTTTCTTGTATATTTAACTACATCTTTCCATATATAGACTTTCACACATCTCCTTCTCATTTCCCAGCTAAAATGACTGAATTGCTGAAAACCATGTATTGTTGAAAGATGGTTCGATGAGCACCCACAAAAAAAGGAAAAGACATTAAAAACACATTGCTCATTCCCTAGCTTTTCCATATCACAACTCTGAAACTATTTGTGAATAGACATTCTTAAGATGAGTACATTGGGACAAAATAAAGAGTTAATGAAACCAGTCTGGTCCCATCACTCTAGGCTAAGTCTGCATGTCAGTCTCTGAAAGCATCTTGACTTCTCCCATTCTCTGGACACTGCTGGTGATGAGGAGATACAATTCACAGTGTAGGGGCCATCAACAGATCAAGAGCACACAAAGAGAGTCCCAGGAAAATGTGAGTCCTGAAGGCTTCGTTTTGCTAATAGTGGCTCCTCCTGGGCAATCAGAAGGTGGGAAGGTGACTGTGGACAATGGGCTGGGAAGGAAGTGGGCACCCTGTGGGAGTAGAGGAGTTGAGAGAGGTGAGATGTGGCATATTTCTAATCAGAGCTGGTAAGTTGGGGAAGTCAAAGGGATTGCTCAAGTACCTTCTTTTCTTTTGGTTTATTTTTCCTTTATTAAATTGTCACAAATGTGTTATTAGTGTGGAATTGGATTTTCTACCTCATGAGAAAGGCATACACAAAACAAAGACCCTAAATTCCCATCCAAGGCAGACACACAAACCTTATTATAAATCATTAGAATTTCCCAAGAACTTCAATTCCCTCAATCCAATAAAATTTATACTCTTCAATTTCCTTTTTAAAAACAGAAACAAAAACAGAAACCTGACAACAGATGTCTGCACATCCCAACCAGCCTGGATAATGTCAGAGATGAAGACCTAATTGAGGCAGTTCCATCAAGTTAGCCACATCTATACTGCTTGTCCCATGTTAATGTGGACACTTAGAAAGACACACACTCCAATGCTTCCCTACCCTGATCGGTCCACAGCAAGCCTTTGGTTAGCGAAGACAAGACAAATTTGGGTAAAAAAGGAGAATATTCAAAAGACCAAGATCCACATTTGGACACAGGCATATAGCAATCATGCCAAAGAGTGATTCCAAGGTTGACCAACACAGCAACTCTTAATAACTATTTCAATTATGAAATGGTAATTATAGTTACTGTTACTTTGGCTATATGATTCAGATCCTGTAGTATTTTCAAATAAATAGTGATAAATGGGCACTTGTGACCTAAAGTCAGTCTTACTCTGAGAAGAAAGATACTCCTTATTTAATATGCCCTTGAGAAGGGAGGCGACTACATACTGGAGGTGATTGAGTATGGCTATCTGTGTAACAGAGCAGCCTGAGAATCCAGGGTAGATTCTATACATATTTCTGTTGTAACAAAAGAAAAAGGAAAGTAAAACCCCCCCTTTTTTTTTTCTTTTTTTGCTGTTAGAAGTGAAAAATCACTATTAGGATGAATCTCTTTCTCCTTCAACCATCTGTGAAAGTAAAACAAACAAATCCCAGTTTGTGCTTGGGTCTGAGATGTGAGTAAAGCATGAATTTCCAAGGCAAAGAGTCTTGGGAATGTTAACATTCTCCTGGGAAGTGGGCTGCATATACACCTTCACCAGGGCATCACGGGCTGGACTTTCGGACTTGTTTCTCTGGACTGATCTTGTTCTAGCCCGAGCACCAGGACTTCGATGGTTTTCCCTTAAATTTTTGACCCTGACCTTTTATGTTTCTGTGATCCCGGTTATGGAATCCAATTTTCATCACTGTGTTTCTGATTTTACTTTCCATTTGCTGCTTCTTGCTTTCTTCGATTTGGCTTACAAACTAGAAACTGACTTCAGATCTTATTAACTTTGTCAAAGTATCTGCTAAGCCTGAAATGCGTCTTCTAGGAGATAAGAGAAAAGCTAGAATGTGAACTGGAAAAAGGGAGGGTCTAGGAATGGGATTAGGTTCAATGCCTACCCATGTCCCTGTGGGTCAGAAGTTCCTAAACTCTGGTATAGACTGTTTAAAGGTTGACTTCAAAAAGCAATCCAAGATTCCATAGTTTTTGAACCCTGTGATTTCTTTTTTTTATATCATCTGATTGTTTGTGAAAGTTTCTAGAAGTATCCCTCAGGTTATACAATATTTACACCTTTCCCAAACTGTATTGAACCACAGGCAACTTATTGGCCAAAGTCTTCTGAATCCTCTGGGTCTGAGGAGTCTTTATTTCTTTCTTCACCTAGAAGTTTGTGGCAGAGAAAGGTGATATGCTCACTGTTCTGTTTCTTCTTCCTCAGCATATAGGAAAATTATATTTTTCAACTTCCTTTGCAGTAGATTTGGGAGCCGTATTTCTGAGTTCTTTCTACTTTTTCCTCCTTCCTCCCTTCTTTCCTTCCTTCCTTCCTTCCACTATTTGGATCAGCAACAGAAAAAGAATGAGAATTATAATATCCTAGTATCACCTTTTGGAATTTTAAAAGTTATGGACATGAATTTTAAGGCAAGTTTGAAAAATAATTAAAAATACATATCATATTGTATAAGTAAACTGAAACATATCATTTATTATGATAAATAACTTGCATTATATATTTTTTACTTAGTCTGTAGGAACTAGGTTTTACCACAGGCTATGCCATTTTCTTCATGGTGGTCAAATTCCCACCAGTGGCAGAGGGAATGATGGCAAAACTTTGTGCTCGCTATATAGGCTGACCTGGAGAAACTGTAGAAGATCTTCTTTCTCTACCTCCAAGAAATATTGTTATGTGGGACTCTTCTTCTTAAATTATAGGGGACTTTTCTTCTTAAAAGGTGATTTAATATATATTTTATCAGTTAATTCTAGCATAGTCTTATGAGATAAAATTGCTATCGTCTATGAATGAAGCATGGATTAGCGATTTGCCTAATGTCACAGTCTACAATGGTAGGATGGCTTGGAAAATAAGTTTTCTGATGCTGTTTTCAGTGGTTGTGTGTGTGTGTGTGTGTTTTGTAAAATGTGAGAAATGCTCCTTGTAGTAAGAGGAGAATAAAAGGCAATAGTAAGAAGGAAAGAATCATGTATAGTCCCCCGCCTACTGACTATTAACATTTCCTGTTACCCTTCTATTCAGGATAGTCTTATCCAGATGCATATTGCATATTTTATATATTATGCATATATAATAGCTGGCATTATATCATTTTGTGTTCTTTTTTTTCACTTAATGTAGAAAAAGTTCTTATTATCTTAATCTGTCATTAAAACATTTTTCAAACACAGTGTTTAATGGCTGTATGATGTTTCAACATATGCTTCTATGACAATTAAATTCATCTCTCCCTGATTTTTAGGCATGTAGCTTATTATTAAATTTTTATTTTTATAAATAATGCTGTAGAAACATCTCCATAAAAAGCTTTTTTTCTGCATTTTAGATTATTTTCTTAGAAGAGATTCTTAGTAGGAGAATTACAGAAAAGAAACAAATGTGTATATGTTCTACATAAGAACTACTTCCTCTGCTTCTTGAAATTATCACATGGTCAGTAAACAAGCACCACCATCACCACCACAGATGAGCTCAGAAATAAAGTCACAAGCTTGAAGGGGATGATGACTCCCAGCTTCCTACTGGACCTGGTTGTTAAAGTGCCAGTCGAAGAGTGGGGAATGGGCTGTTTCTTATCATCCTTCCTATTTGGCCACAGTACCATATTTCCAAGGAACTGTAATTGGAATTTACTGTCATTAATCCTCACAGCACCCTTCTGCTCTAAGGGGGGATTGTTATTTCTCAGAGAGGGAAAACACTGAATAACATATTTACTGTATTCTTCCTTGGGTCCTTCCCACATTGACTCACCCAAGTGCTGTGCACACTGGAAAAGAATTAGGGTAACCAGATGGATTTTCTTCTCTTCGGCATTGGATCAAAACAACCAGGCTAAGATAAAAGACTACATTTTGAGTCAAATGGGTATATTTCTGCTGCTTAACATTCCAGAGAATGAGTTAAAAGGAAGAGAGGACACTCCTCTCTGCAACAAAGCTAGATTGTTTAAATGGGTTAAACTGAGAGAGAACCAAGTTACAAAAAGCTCCTGCTTGTCCTATATTGATAAAAATCTGCACTTTTGTCTCTGTCATTTTCCTGCCCTTTGTAGGGGTAGAAAACTATGTTATTACTTTATTCTCAGTTTTGGGGGGAGTCTGTATAATATATAATTAAAAGGAAATCTAAATATATAGTGTAAAACAGCTGGTTGCTGGATCATTTGGTAGAAGAGTGGGCTTCTGAGTGATGTGACTTTTTTGCTCAAAAATATTTATGATCTAAATAAGAGCAAGTATCACTGCTTAATCTATTTGAATAAATAAATCTAGAAAAATCAGTTTGAAAGACATGCTTGCTTATAAGCAAGACAACAATCATGCCAAATTGTAAAGTCATGATTTTGAAATTAGAAAATTCTATGCTATTATTCTCACATATTTATTTAGGTTTGTATGTTTGATACTAAGGAATTTGTGTCCTCTTGGAAAAGTTCCTGAATCTAAGCATATGTGACCATCGGGTAGAGGTGTTTTTCTTAGTTAAGGGTGAGCTTTAAATGAGGGCTAATGAACTTGAAGGAACATTAAGAAAATCTTTCTGTGTGTAAGGAAACTGGGAAATTAGTGTTAACAATTACATTTAAGAAACAATTTCAATACAATAGGCTCTTAAAGAGAACAAACTTCTAGGATTATTTTAATTCTCTTTTTACTAATTTTTATTTTCATGTATTTCCAATTATTCCCTGACAAATGTATTAATTAGAATATTTCTTTTTAACTCACTCACATTGTCTTAGAGTAAAACACTTTTACATGTAATAGATATGGCCAGGTCTTTGAACTGGTGTCCCTGGGCTGGTAAGATTATCTTTCTCAGACCAATCAGCTTATCAGAACAGAAGGCACCTTGTTTTGTACGTAGCAGCGATTACAGGCACGTTAGGCACCTTCAAGAACTTCACCATGGCTGTCTTTTCTAACAGTGGGGAACAATTTTCTATGCTCCTATTTGTACACAATGGCTTTCTTTTCCCACTGTCACCTCTCAACCAGCTCACAAGAAGTGTCCTTATTGGCTGGTCAAACAGGAATTAGAGATTAGTTTTGACAAAAGTACTATTTGTATCTCTTACAGAAGTGAACCTTAAAAAAAATTCTCTTTTAGAATCTTTGATGTTTTCAAGATACAGGGAGTCGGACACATTTCCATTGATATAAATGGCTTCCTTTTCCTGGATTTGTCAGCAAAAATTTCATGCTTTTGGCTTGATTTTGATGGACAAGTGGGAACTGGGTGCATTGTGGAGGGGAGGAGTGAGGGAGAGGATTAAGGTTTGGGAAGGGGAGTAGGGTGGCCTGAGGACCTTGAGGAAGGGCCAGTGTGATTAAAGTCAGGGCAGAAGGACTACAAAACAGTTGAAGGGACTTGGTCTGACCAACAACAGAATGCAGAGTTGGGAAGGGAGGCAAAACGTCAAGATGGATGGGTCCAGTTCTGAATAATCCTTGATTGTGGGGAGAAGTTAGACCTGATTTGATGGGAATGGGAAGCCAATAGTTTCTACTGATGAAAGTGCTGTTTTATGAAGATTTGCTAGAATGAGGAGTTAAACAGCCTATGGTTCTGATCAACTTTGTTTTTAATCCTTCTGACTGCTGACAATATTTACCATTTCAATTCTGTGTATCTTTTCTGATAATAACATATATTTAGGTAAGAACTTTAATATATGCTGTTTTATGTAATAATTCTGTTACATTTAGTAGCATTCTCTACTCATTTAATATATGTTTTATAGTTATTATTAGGAAGTATTGTATTATTTTTCCTCTCAACAACACCAAACCTGTCACGACAGATCCTCAAGAAGTGCTTATTGAATACTAATGGATAAATGAAATTTTTAAAAACCATTCTAATATAATAAAGGCAAGTTTTTGAATTTAAAATATCTCGATTACCTTTTTTTTTTGGTTTATTTGGGGTTCATTTGTACCCTTGACATCTATAAATTGTGGAGGAGACATTTCAGTTGGCTTTGAATGACTTAATGGTTTTCTGATTATGAATCCATTTATACATATGCTCACCTGCAAAAGATTAATTAATAATTATATATCCCTTTACTCTAGGTAGGATGGGGTAAAATGTATCTTTGGTGAAACAGAAACGTTATATACAATTTGTATATTCAACCCCATTAAGGAGAGCACAATTTTTTCCTCTAGTAATGTAATTTTGTATGATATACTCATCTCCTCATTTTTATATGAAATGCATTATTTCTTACTAAGTCAGCCACTTTAACAAGTTTATTTATTCTTACATGTTTCCTCAGTGGGACCCCTGCTGCCCTCCTCCCCCACTACACAGAAAATCGGATCCAGTATGGGGAGAAGAATCTTTAGTTATTGATGAAATTTCTACTGGTTTCCTTGTGCAAGAGATTATTAAAGGAAGAGGTAGTTTAAGGACAGACCCTAGGTCCCTCTGAGATTTCTAGAAGTTGTTTTTCTGACTGCTGTTTATTACTTTGCTTACTCAAGGTAATTATAGCTCTCCTCCTATGTCTATCTGGATAGATCCAAGATTTACAAGGGCTGGTCCATGCACTCTTGACCCACAAAGGAAAGAAAGCATTCTTTTTATTACCACCAGTGCTTGTCTTGTGAGAGATAGGAAACTCAAAGTTAAACTTGAAATCTGGACCTCCACATTGGTCACTTTGTTAATCTGCCCAAATTTTGAGGTTCAATCTGCCTTGATGCTCACTATTAATTCAGCCCATCAGTTAACCATAAGCCCTTCAATAATAGCCCACAGGAATTCCCTAGTAGACACAACTTTCTGGCTTGTTTGAAAATTATACAAGGCCTCCACATAGAAATGGTTGGGAATGTCAACAGACATGCTCTTTTTACCTAGACTGAGGAGGAAGAAAAAGGCTGCTTCTGTGCCAGTTTGTAACAGTCTTGCTTCCATTTCAACTATATCAATGGATCTCAAGTCTGGCTACACATCAGAGTCCCCTGGGAAACTTTCAAAACTATCAGTGCTTGAGCCCCATCCAAGATTCATGGAGATGGGGAGGTGGGGTATGAGGCAGGAGCATCTGAGCTTTAAAAAATCTTCCCAGGTGATTCTAAGGATTAGCTAGGATTGAAAACCACTGAGCTTTAGAGCAAGAAGATACACTCCTCTGAAAGATGATATAGTTGATATTTTCGACTCTACTGTGGCATGCTGAGATGTTAACTAAGACTAGATTTTTAATGTCTACTTTTAGAGTCAGATACAGGATAGCCTCCACCTCCTTCCAACCAGATGTGAATCCATCAGAGTTTCCTTTTATGTCACCTACTAAAATATGACCTGGTCAATGCATCTGGGACTGACCAAACTCAGGGAGGAGAGAGGGAGCTCAGCTTATGATGATGATGGGAAGGGTAACTGAGTATGGGTGATAGGAGCATCTGGACGAATAACTGGTTTCACAACTCACCGTGTGACATTGGGCAAGTCATCAAATCTTCCTAGGGCCTTTTTTCCAGTCCAGTAAATAAGAGGTAGTAACCCCATGCCCACTTTACAGGGCTGTTGTGAGTGTCACATGAGATTGTGTACTTGAAAGCACTTATAAACTTAAAAGTTTCACATTTCATAGAAGAGAGTATTCTCACTTGTATAATGGTTATTTCAAAGTGTCTTAAGGGTGTTCTTTCCATGGACCAAAAACTAGAAAATATAATTTAATATCTGTAGATGAAACACAAATAGACATATAGCTAATATTTTCATCATATTTTCCTTCACGTGTTATCATTTATCCAGATTATAAACCATCCACAAAATCTAGCTACAGGGAATCATTAAGTAAAAAGGGAATTTTATCTGTTTAAAAACTAGAACATAGAAAACCTGAAGTATTATCACAAATGTTATTAAATGTTTATTGCCCATGACTATATGTTAGGTACTGTGCAATGCAGGCTTACTCTGAACTTACTAAAAAAATAATCTGAAGTGCAAGTAAATGATACATATTTGAAACCTAAAATGAACAGAATACTAATGAAATGGAATTGTTCTAAGACACTGTTCTGGTTAAAATTTCTAGGCTAACATTCATGGGAAGGAACCGAGAGACAATCATCTTCAATTTTTGCTTTGATTTGTCGTAGTTGTGATGATGAATAAACTATAGACTACAGTGACACTTTGATTAACAAATTCTTTAGCAAGGGTGCTCTTTTGTGGATTAACAATAACCAAATACAAACTAAAAATCCTCAAGAATCACATGAAACAGAACAGCTTGATTTTGTAGCTACAGGAAAAAAAATCTATTTTCATGAAAGTCTTCTCAATGAATATGTGTGTTGAAGGTACCTCAAGGCATGGTTGTAGACTCAAAAGTTCACAGCCTCTTTTTTCTTATAACTCCTGATCACCCCCATCATTGGAACCCCTCTTTCTGCCTTCAGCTGGTATTCTCTGTCTGTCATCACACTTGGAAGATGATTTGTTATGCATGACTAAAAAGCATTCACAGAACAGGAATTGTTTTAATCTATTATTCTAGTACATGATATTACTAGTATATTGTTAATATAGTACCAGTATATTAATACATACAAATATTAATTTAATTGTGGATCCAAAGGCTTTTCTCCTTGCTGAAGGAATTTCAGGGGTCAGCAAGCAGGAAGTGAGTAGCCCCTTGAGGACAGTTTGGTTGCACTGGTGGATAGGAGTATAGGGAGCAGAAGAGCAGGTAATGGAAGCAGAGAACATTGAAAGAGCAACGTTTAATTTCTTCATGTCTAACCTCAACCCTTGGCCAGCCAGATGCCATTGCCAAGTTATAGGAGGCCTTGTCTTAAGAGCTGTTTGGAGTAGAGGGGAACAGAGAGCCTCTAAAGTCCTCACCATGGGTTTCCAAGGGAACCCAAAGCTCATGGTTCTCAAAATTTAATGTAAATCAGAATCACAAGGAGCAATGTTAAAACGGATTATGGTTCTGGAGTTTCTGATTTGGCAGGTCCTACCTTGGGCCAGAGAATTTGCATTTCTAACAAATTCTGAAGTGATACTGAAGGAGAACTTGAGAACCATTGTTTTAGACTTACCTTCCATGCAAATGACGCCAAATATCCTGAAGAAAATCTAAGGTTCCCTATTTCCCAGGTCAGTGGTTTTTTTTCTGACTAAATTCTCTACCTTTACATAACGAAACTTTATATAATGAAATTCCATTCTCTCATTTCAAGGCATCCAAGTTTACATTTTTTTGTTTCAATTTTTTTTCCTACCATGACCATAGTCTGCACCAATGCACTCCCTATATAATTCACATTATTGACACTTATTTTATACAACTTTTGTGTCTGACCCACAAGGATTTCATTGGGGCTAACTTTCTTTTAATGGGATCAGTTAATAAATCTCCCCCTAAATCTAAAACCTTGCTGACTGAACATTTTAGAAAAGGCAAAACCAATATGCAAATCTAATTTGAATTTGACATCTTCTTAAACTTTATCTGTTGCTCATGCAATAACAGAACAGCAAACAGGAAGAGGAAAAAAGAAAGAAAGAAACCAGGGTCCTGGAATAGAGCCCTGTGATGGGCTCTCTGGTCAGTGGGGAGCCTGCTTCTCCCTCTGCCTCTCCCCACTGCCTGCTCGTGCCTGCTCACTCTCTCTCTCAAATAAATAAAATCTTTTAGAAAAAAGGAAGTGACTATTACATATTTCTGACATAAAAAAAAGAGACAGAGTGTTTTATTCTAGAACTCTGACTGTATTAAAGCACTATATTAAAGAACTCTGACTATATTAAACAGGTTTTTGGATCCCCCTTTCCACCCTTTATTTAACACAAGATAACACTGTGTGTTACTTTGGTCCCTATATTCTTTCTCCTATTCACATATGAATCATTTAAAGACTAATTATCATTAGTCATAGCATCTAAGAGTCAGAATGGATGGTGAAGGGATCTGGTCCCAAGTTTTGCCGAATTCAGACATTCCATTAGAACATTCCCGAAAGAGGATTGTTGGCTTGAATGAGTTAAGTGCTGAAGATGGTACTACTTTATATTTTGGGACAGCTGTCTTTCTTAGGCTGTTCTGCCTTATATTTTTCCAAATTCTACCTCCTTCTAACTTCCACTTATTCCACACTCTGAAACTACACAGAAGTCACAAAATGTTTGTGGTCGATGTCCTCCCTTAGTTTTCTCTTCTTAATTTCAAGGAATTCTGGTTCCTTCAACTCCAATACCTCTTATGATAAGGTTTCTAGGACTTCGACCTGTTAATTTCTTTCCTTTAGATACAGTTCTGCTTTCCATTATCCCACATGACCTATAGTACTGAGGGGACATAATATTACAGGGAATAGTATCTCTTGAGATTTGTGTAAATTCACACATATAGTATGTGTGTGTTATGAACTGATTGTTTGGGTCCCTCCCCAATTCATACCTCAGTGTGATGGTATTTGGAGATGGGGTCTTTGAGAGGTAACTGGATTAGATGAGGTCATGGGGGTGGTAGGGCTCCCATAAAGAAATTGTTGCCCTAACAAAGAGAGACACCACAGAGCTTGCTCTCTCTCCCTCTCAGCCACAGCAAAAAAGTGAGACCACAGCAGGAGGGTGGCCTTCTGCAAGCAAGGTGAGCCTTCTGCAAACAGGCCCTCAGCAGAACCTGACCATGTGGGCACCATGATCTCAGATGTTCAATCTCCAAAACTGAGAAAATAAATTTCTGTTGTTTAAGCTACTCAATCTACAGCATTATGTTATGGCAGCCTGAGCAGACTAAGACAGCATGCATGCAGTTAAAAAAAATGGGGGGGGGATATAATTTTGAATACTGGATGAAGTTACCGTGATCTATCCAACAGATTATTTGGATTTTAAAAATACACAAATACCGTGCTCGCTTCGGCAAAAAAAAATAAATATGTATACTTATTTACTAAAAAAAAAAATACACAAATACCTTGAAAGTCTACTTGCTAAGTGATGTATACTTTTCATTTAAGATTATAAGACTTAAAATTGGAACTTTATGTGAAAAAATCAGTATCTTAGTGAAGCAAGACGTTCTATGACTGTAAATATAGGTAGCTTTGATATATAGCATTTGCCTTCCTTTTATCATTTATATAATAAATATACATATTTACATATACATATATCTCATGTGTCTCCTATGTCTCATAATACATTATGTATTATATACATCTCACATATATTTGCACATATATGTATATATATGTGTGTGTGTGTATATATCCTATCCTATCAGTCTTTATTGTTTGTTTCCTGCTTAGCAAATGTTCACCTTTTTATGTATTTATTAGTGAATGAAATCAGAAAGATAAGCCACACTTTTTGGGGAAATGTACCTATTTAGTAAAATTGCCTTGTTCTTTCTTCTTTGGAAGAAAGAAGTGGGAGTAGTTTTTGCAACAAGGTTACCAGTTCTCATGAGTGTGAGCACAAACACACTCTATCTTTAGAGCAGATGGGTATCTCCAGTAATAAGTGGGATCACTTATTATTGCTATTCTCCGGCAAATTACCTCAACTACCACTGCCGAGGGGTGATCAAGGAAAGAAGGCTGAGGCCTGGTAGCCTCCATTCTGCACACCAGAGTCACAGAGAGAATGCACATGGACATAATGTTTGAGTTTAATATTAGTTGTACAAGGAAATCCCTTATTAATCAAGTCTAAGAACCATACCATTCATTTCACAGGTCAGACTCTAGGACCAGGGAAGCACACATTCAATGCAGACTCGAGAGGGATCATGACCTCAATTCTTATGAATTGGCATCACCTTATTCTTGACATCTATGCTGACTCACTCCTTGCAATTCTGACCAATGTTCACATGAGCTGAGACTATGAGCATGCACCATTTAAAATGGGATAAATTCTGTTCATTATTGTCTATTCCTCTAGATGTGTAATCCATTGTAGATCTGCATCAAGGTTAAGGATCACTGTGTTATTTTGGGGAAAGTTTTAGTTACTTGTAAAGATAATTTAGTCTGGATAAAAATACAGCTTTCAAGATATTAGGTCTACACATACCCTCCTTCAATAATTTAGAGCAGAAAGCTTACAGGATTATCATAGCTCTCTCCTAGGAGAAGTTTCAAGAGTATTTCAAGAGTTTAGTATTGGACAAACAACAATCTTGTTTCCTCTTGTTTCTTGTGCTCTACATGTAACAAGATTATACGTAAGATGGGGCTGGTCATTTAATCTCTTCCCTTAAAACATCGTGACCAATCTCATCAGATTCTTGGCCTGAGGTAGACTGGAGATTTGGGATTAAAAAAAATAGACTCTCCAAATTTGGTAAATAATATAAAACATATTTACTGGAACATCAACGTCAAGAATTTGTTTCCTTCATAATATCCCTTTCTGAAAGGAGTTTCTTAAAGAAAGCGACACTAATACAGGTTCATCAGCAAAAGCAAGCAGGTAAAGGGTTGTGACTGTACTCCTTTCTCGCTCTTGTGTTCTCCAGATCTGGCAGATGGAGCTGTCCAGGACATAGTTAGCATCAAAAGGTGAACAGAGTACCTGTGCCATCCTGCCATAAGCCATCAAGTTAGGATGCCCACACTGAAAACGTAACCGTATTTTAACTTACCAACCACTAACCTGTTCCTGTTCTGTAAGCAAAGCTTGATTGAGTTTCTTTTGTATCCAGTTTATAAAAAGCTTGCTTAACCAGGTGGCTCTTACACTCTTCTAAATGTTTTCCCTTAAGTAAACAATATTAATAGGTTGTTCTGAAGTCCCACCATTTTGCAATGCTCAGGAAGAACATTTTCGTTTCTCTAGACATTTTCACACAATGCACTGGGAGTAGAGGGCTCAAAGGAAAATGTCATCTCCACAGTTACTGAAATTACTCTCATTTCAGAGATATTTTGGTAAACAAGTCAAGGCAGCTCACACTGTCATCAACCAGCCTTATCTGCATATACTTGAAGAAAGTTAGATTTGTGTTCTTTATAGATTCAGTAATGTGAGAACTGCAGTGAATACAAGCAGACACTGAACAGAGTTTTGATGCTAGGGTCTCTGGTGAGCAGCATGGGTACCTTCTATAAAACACAGGGCTAACATCTCTGCTACAGCAGTAGGTACATTATAATTGGATCCCAGGAGTTTTATTAGCAGTGGGATGGGAGGGGAGTTGAGAGTATCATCTGGGTGTCTGAGCAACGAGTCTCACAAACACCATGCTGTATGGGATCCAGAGATGGAAAAACTGTTCTCAAGGGCTCAGTGGCCCCTGTATGCTGCCACCTTGCTCAGCACTACCAAGGGCTTCTCTAAGGCACAACCTTGCCAGTGCATCAAGAAAGGTTCCAGTTGCTTTGAATATGAAATTCTTGGAATTAAGGCAGGCTTGAGTTGGCTAAGAGATAACTGGCTCCATTTTTCCTACAGTCCAAATCCTTCCAGGGAACAGAAATATGTTTAGGTACTCCAAATTATGTTTATCTGTCTTATCTTTTGTGTGTATGCAAGAAATGTGGTTGGAGGAAATAAAGCTGTCCACAGCAGCTTTAGTTTTGATTTTGATGCAGCAACTTTGCCAAAGTGGAGTCAATGTCCAAGGAAATCATTCCCTTTTAGGATGAGAAAGATAATCTTTGGACTAATCTTCCTGTTCCTTCCCAGCCCCCTCCCCTATCTCTTTCCATTTCTCCACCTATCTAGAAAAAAATGGTGGAAAACTTTGCCCCCCCCCCCCCCAGGAAAAGTGACATTTCTGGGATAGTCTGAAGACCTCTAGGCATCTCATCCCATCCAACCACAGAAAGCTACAACCTAGGGGCCCAATAGTTTGGCTCAGCTCAGCTACAAGGTAGATGGCATTACAGGGCAGTGTAGCTGGATAGGGGAAATAAAGCTCTTTGGAGAGTTTCGTTCTTTTCCCAGTGGGGTTTTCCTCTGATTTTGTGGAAAATACAGTAACATGACACTCTCCTTCCTTTCTAGAGCAGTCATGGAGAAAGGAATGCAACTAGTCAAAGTGTAAAGTCCGGTGCTTAAACAGGGTTAGCCTTGTAGCAAAAAGGCAGGCGAAAGGGATGGTGGTGCCCAGTTAGCTTATGTAAGGCCTTAATTTCATGCCATTACTTCTATGGGGATGGCAGTGGTCCTAGAAATTTCTCCAAATCTCCTCCCAGCCTCTTTCCCATGTAACCTTTGCATTTTTGTTTGTGTTCTCTTTTCCTTGGGACTGATGAAGACTGGGTGGAACTGGGAAGGTCGGATCAGAGAAGTGTAGTGCCAGCCTTAGTGGTTCTGAGCTCTTTTTGAGTGCAGACTCTGTATATATCTCCCACGTGATCTTGGTGTACCCCCACAGGGGCTATTCCCCCATTTGTAGGTAAGGAACCCAGCATGGTACAAATAAGGGACTTTTGTTGTCAGAATTCAAGTTCATGTCTGATTCCAGAACCCAGGTCTGTAACTACCACAATAAAGAATCATCTTTACTCTTTTTATTTTTCTCATATTAAGCCCCAGCCTAAATCTTTTCTTTTTTTTTAAGATTTTATTTATTTATTTGATAAAGAGAAAGAGAGCACAAGTAGGCAGAACTGTAGATAAAGGGAGAGGGAGAAGCAGACTCCCTGCTGAACAGAGAGCCCAATGTGGGGCTCCATCCCAGGACCCTGGGATCATGACCTGAGCTGAAGGCAGATGCTTAACCGACTGAGCCACCTAGGTGTCCTAAATCTTATTTTCTATATGAAAATTCAATATAATTTGTGAGCCTGGAATAGCCC
The DNA here is from genome assembly GCF_054177405.1 of Leptonychotes weddellii. Taxonomy (NCBI): domain Eukaryota; kingdom Metazoa; phylum Chordata; class Mammalia; order Carnivora; family Phocidae; genus Leptonychotes; species Leptonychotes weddellii. Next base: position 104,626,737 of record NC_138376.1, on the reverse strand, counting down.
TGGATTGGATCTGTATAAAAGCCACCACATGCCATGTGGGATACCGCTGGTCAGTCATCCAATTTACCCCTTCAATTAGAAAATTAATATAAACATTTGTCAACCAATTTCTGTGGTTAGCGGAATAAACTGCTTAAACTGAAAATGTCTGTATCTCTCAAATTAGAGAAAAATATTTTGAAAGAGTAATAAAAATAAGGTCTGAGAGATTCTAAGTTAGAAATCAGGAGCTATTATTCCTGATTGTGTGCTAGCATCTGCATGACAGTGGCCTTTAAAAAAAAAATTAGGAGACTACAATTGACTTTAGGTCCTCTGATGAGTAACCTTGATGTTTTAGGCAGGGACTCCAATATGCGTCACTTCTTACCTCAAGCCGACTGTTTCATCAACAATCCTGGCTGATGAAAAATCTTCCTGCCATTGTTGTATTTTTACTCAAAGCATGCCTCTTTTCCCCATTCCAGCTGGTCTATTAGGTGGACGAAAGAATTGCCAAAAACCCACACTGCAGAAGCATCTGGTTCTGAAGAAAAATACATCAACCTTATTTGCTTTATTTCTTATTCCTTTAGAATTTGTAGTATATCGAGGAAGACAATTTTACATGAGGTTGCTAATGATGGGAGTAAGTGCTCCTGGCTTGGCAAGCAAGCACACACGTATGAGAAAAGAAGAAATCTGAGTAAACATCGAGGCTTGCTGGCAGCAACCACCATCTTCCAAGATTTTTAGGCCCCTGGGTGCAAAAGGCAACAAACTCCTGCAGCATTTTGCAATGGATTCTAGGTGTTTATCTAGAAGATCAATTCATTTTTATCCTTGGGAATCAATGAAATCTTACGTAGTCTGCAGAGAGTCTCTTGCTTGGGCAAGCTGAGAGAAATGCCTATAGGATATTTTGGAACTATTTTCATTTAAAATGCTATTTTCATTTCATTTAAAAAGAAAGCAGTTCCTATTTAGAAAACTTTAGCGTCATGACCAACTTACTGAACCTTGGATTAAAAAGAAAAATGTTTTACAGGCTTTAAGACAAATTCAGTAATTAGTTAGGACACTTCCTAGACCTTGCATTGACTCAGATTCAGGTGTGCAGATTGCCCTGCCCTACTCTTCGCAGGCTACGTGCCTATACAATGCAGGCAGTTTTCCTTACGAAAATGCTCTGCTGATATTATGCACACCAAAATATAATTTTGAATGTAAAAAATAGGTTCTGCATAAATTACCTGGATAACCTAGCTGGGATACCACCAAGGGCTCTGAAGCTGGTTCAGACCACCATAGGTTCAGACCACCAGCAATAGCCCAGTGTGGCAAGCAGAATCCATGGATTCTGTAGACTCCAGCTGAAGTTTGTGCATCTTTAACTCTAATATTTTAAGACAATGGGTAGCATTTTGTCTATCCCGTCTTAAGGTTTTATTGAAATTCCTCAAATAGATAATTCACTCCTTTGACAATATAGCACATTTCCTTAAAGAAAAAAGCCCAAATATTTCATAAATATTTTTTGATTTAACTAATATTTTTCAAATTAAACTACCATCAGTGATATGGATTTGCTTATCAGATCACTTTTCTCCACAAAGACTAGATAAGAACAGTGATTAGGAATTTTGATCAGGTCAGTTGTTAGAAGAGCGTGAGAAAAAAAAAAATTTAAAGGACAGAAGGGTTTTCTCAGAAAGGACAAGCACACCGGCATAAACCTGACACCATGACAAAGGGGAATGAACATCCAATGGCCAGAAGAAGGGCATGAAAATGTATGCGCTGCATTCTGCACAGAAAACCAATGGCCACACTGTTGGGAATTTGCCTAGCCCATCTTCTATAACTTTGCTACATGTGATTTACAGGCCAGTAGCAGTGTTACCTGGGGGCCTGTTAAAAATGCAGAATCTCAAGCCCCATCCCAAACTTAATTGGAATTTACATTTAAACAAGATGGCCATGTGATTCACATGCACACTGAGGTTTGAGAAGCACAGGTCTCTAAGATTGGATCTCTCTGAGGTAAGGTGTATTACATGACCCATCCCCTAGCGAATCTTGATTGGACAAGAGATGTACGCTGGATTTACATTGGGCCAGGCAGATTCATTCTCAGTATTTGAAATTTGAAATAGAGAAAAGTAAGTGAGAGGGAGAAAGAGAAAGGGGGTCAGGGGAAGGAAGAAGAGAGAGAGGGAGAAGAAGATTAATATGTGGGTGGACCACCTCAGAGTCAGAGAAAGCCTGTTTGGAGAGGGAGAGAGAGAGAGAGAGCGAGCGAGAGAGAGAGAAATGAAGCAAATGTTCAGAGAAGCAGACATGGGCTCTCTAGTTCCTACTTCTTTTTCTGTCCCAGGTCTGGGCAAGAGGTTTACTAAACCTAAGTTCCACAAAGCACCCCTAGATCCTTATAATAATCCTTTTCCACTTTGCTTAAGCTAGCTTGGCATTATATTTGATACTCGGGACCAAGAGCCCTAACAAACGTAGGTGGCATGAGTCTGAGCTGGGTCTAGAAAGGAGAGGCAGGTAGAGATGGAAATATAGCTACAGGTTTTGCCTGATTTTGCCCAGGTAGGCACAAGTGATAATATACTCATTATGTGTGAATGCTCCTCGGACCTTCTGAACTAGTGAAAATAGGTATTGTTTTGAATCTTTTGGAGTGCACTTTTATGCTAGTTTCAGGCAATCCCAATGCAATTTGGGAGCACTTGGGAGAGGGTCATCTGAGTAGGCCAGTGTTTTTTTTTATACTACCCACAATTTCCCCTTTTCCCTTCCTTTCATACTTCATCCTATTCACTGCTTCTCTTCCTGGCCTCACCAACTCTTAGTGATAATAAATTGGTCTCTGTCCCCATCTTGGTCCAATGAGAACTAAATCTGACAGGTTAGAAGACTCATCTCCAGCCTTGACTAGGGTCTGGAAGCTACTCTGTTGCTATCTCTTTGTTGGTGAGCCAAGAGAGATAATAACCATTAGGGCCTGGGGGTGAGTGGGAAGTGATATCCTTAATGCCAAGAGAAGCCAGTCTGTTTGACAAGTGTTCTGCTTGGGTCTTTGGTTCTCTTGGTGGAGCTGGAGCCTAATCTGAATCCCAACAAGGCAAAAGGATCCTGGCCCCTCATCAAATTCTTTTAAGCCCATTTCTTTGGTGCTGGGTAATGTGTCCACCCATGTTCACGTGAGCAGGTTGGATCCCCAGATCTATGATCCCAGAGCCATCACTGATGCTATGAGCCTCCAGAAGTCCCTCTCCCATACATCAGACTGTTCATCTGTTCCTATGGGTTGGCTACTACCACTAGATTCACCAGAAGCAAGATGACTCCATCTCTTTGGACCTGATGATATAGACTGCTTGCTTCTTGCTGTTTTTCTGCTCCAGCTGGTCTCAGCTCACTTTTTCTTCTCATGTTAACCGTAATATTGGTAGTAGTAACAAGCTGAACTTAAGCTCTCTTAGAATACACAGAATTCAAGGGATGGGTTTCTCTCTCCACATATCTGGATATACTCATAGAGATCCAATGCTAGGTAGTCACAATGCCCATTCTCTAGTGCTTATATATGGGAACCTGGAGGTAATGAATGGGTAAAAAGTATGTGATTTCAGGACCTGGTATAGTCTGGGTGAACCAGCAAGAAGTTCAAACCAATGGAAAGTGAAGGCTGACACCCCCAAAGTCATTATTATTTGGATAACACAGACTTTTTTGGGCATCATAAGGAATTTAACTGTCAAAGCAAAAAAACAAATCAGAGAAAGTAGCCCTAGGATGGAACTCCAGGTAAAGAAATCACATAGAGGGGCGCCTGGGTGGCTCAGTTGGTTAAGCTCCTGACTCATGATTTTGGTCAAGTCGTGATCTCACAGTTATGAGATTGAGCCCCGTGTAGGGCTTTGTGCAGGGTGTGGAGCCTGCTTAAGATTCTCTGTTTCCTTCTCCCTCTGCCCCCACCCCACTCTCTCTCTCTCTCTTTCTCTCTAAAAAAGAAAGAAAGAAAGGAAGGAAGAGAGAGAGAAAGAAAGGAAGGAAGGAAGGAAGGAAGGAAGGAAGGAAGGAAGGAAGAAAGAAAGAAAGAAAGGAAGGAAGGAAGGAAGGAAGGAAGGAAGGAAGGAAGGAAGGAAGAAATAAATCACATAGAACCTCTGAAATATTTCTTGACAATTGCTGCTGCTTAAAAGATGAGTGAAGAGATCTTCCACATTTCACTATTTAAGCTCTCTAGATGCCTTTTCATAGAATGATCCAGAGAAAGGTATAACAAACTCTAGAGACCTGAAAGAAAGAATGAAAAGCTGTCCTACATCATCCTTGTGTTCTGCTGTACTTGCTTCCTCTCTGCCCTGCTAACAGGTATCTTCCCTGGGAGAGGTATGGAACAGAGCTCCTAGAAGCGGTCACTGGGGAAACAGTAAAATTGGTCCCTGAGGACCATTATGAGAGCTGAGGGCCTACTGTGATGACCGGGGGAACTTCATAGCTCCCTCTGCTCCCTCTTCTCCCCCAAGTGGCCCAGAGAAGCAAAAGTTGAACTGTGGATAATACCAGTTGAGGAATAAAGAGTAAACGTTTAGAAGGAACTCATTTTCAGTAATCATTCCTGATAAAAATCATTCTAAAGAGCACTGTGAATTGTGTAAGACTGTTGAATCACAGACCTGTACCTCTGAAACAAATAATACATTATATGTTAAAAAAAAAAAAAAAAAGAGAGAGAGAGAAGAAGATAGTAGGAAGGGAAAAATGAAGGGGGGAAATTGGAGGGGGAGACGAACCATGAGTGACTATAGACTCTGAGAAACAAACTGAGGGTTCTAGAGGGGAGGAGGGTGGGGGGATGGGTTAGCCTGGTGATGGGTATTAAAGAGGGCATGTACTGAATGGAGCACTGGGTGTTATACGCAAACAATGAATCATGGAACACTACACCAAAAACTAATGATGTACTGTATGGTGATTAACATAACATAATTAAAAAATCATTCTAAAGAGATCACATAGTTCTCTGCCTTCTCTGAGTATACAAAACTCATTTTTAACTAGTTTGATTTTCTGGGATCTAATAAATAGTCTATTTGTAAGGGCCCGCTATAAATAGATTTCTCTGGTGTCTGCTGCAGTCTGGATACTGAAACACCACCATTTCTGGTTTCCTTCGGCCTTGCTTTTCTCTAAGAAGCCTGCATTCAGAGGTTCCCAAGGTTAACAAATCCTATTTTCTGTTGCCATTCACTCCTTTGCCTGGTTGGAGATGTCCTCTGTAGCTCACTGTAACATCTCGTCACTGCGGGTCGGTCTAGTGCAGGTCCATTTCTTAACCCTGCCAGACCTGGCCATGGTGCCATATTTGGTAACTCCATTGGGAATGATATCAGTTCTTGTGCCTTAATTGTTCTCTTTATTCTCATAACCCCCAAATCTATAATTTTTAGTCATATGCCTCATTTAAAATCTACTTTAAATCTCTTAAGTTGTTTTAATTTGGAAGTGTTGCTATTCCCATGTTGAACCCAATGTGTTGAAAACAAAGACCTCTTTTTCTTCACTCTTCTGACTTCCTTCCCTCAGTCAGAGGCCCCACAGTGATCTGTAAGGGCATATAAACACTGTAGGGCTCTCCCACCTTGGAGAAATTAAAATGTGCTTGCATTCTTGTCTGTGATGATGTTACATTACCTGCAGCTCTAGCCAAAGGCAGGAGGGAAGAGGCTGGATTTGGCAGTGCAAAATTTTCTTTGAAGGACTTATTTTTCCACTTTCCCCAAAGCTCATACCCTTTCTAGTGGATGAAGGGAGGTGCTTATGGCATCCTTCTGGGTGAGAGGGCAGACAGGAAAAGCTGCTGAGGGGAGTGGGGTAGGAACATTTTGAAACAGCTCTTCCCCACTGAGAATCCCTAAAGAGGAGTTGCAAAATGGTGGCCTAGTGAACCTGACTGCACTGAATTTAAAAGAAAGGAAAATTATATTAACGGCCAACATTTACAAACCAGGATATTTACACATATATCTGAATTTCTAGATTTTCTCCAAAAACTTGTGGAGATGGTTATATGGAACCTGCATCCCCTCATGGCATCCTGTGGCAGAAGCTGAGAGTACCTGCATGCTCAGTGGGGGGCATTTGCTCTCTGGGTGGCCTTGGCACCACTGTGTATTACGTTGAACACAGTCAACTTCACTCTTCTACATCACCTACCTGGCTCCTGGAAGCATCTGAGTGTAGGATCTCAGGGAGAATACCTAGAGAGGGATGTTGGAGGTTTGCAAATCCACTCCTAGAATCACCAGCACCATATCTTGGAAACAATAAGAGCCTGACACATGCTTATTGAATTGATGTGACTTTGAATCTTTGGATTAGAAAAGGTTACAGCAGGAAGACTGTAGACTTTCAGTGATTGTATAGCTGTAGTTAAAGATAGCTACAACCTTGATTTAGTTCAAGTACAAGAAGTGTCTGTCACATATTCCTGACATATTGAGAATACCTTTCTGGGATTTAAGTGCCTAGTGATTTTATCCGGCATGCTTCTAAGAAATGACACATACTTCACAATCGCCCACCCTCTAAAAGAGAGCCAGAGAATTGCACATACAGTGTTGACTACTTTCCAGTTTGTTCAGTATGAGCCATTTGGGGAGAAATAGTCTCTTCTCTTTTTTTCCACCTTAAACTGCTACATATAATAACACTTCATCTTTGAATATAAATCACTAAAATTTTCAGCTGTAATTGCCTGGTATCTCAGATTCAGTGTCTTACGGAACATAGCAAATATTCATAAGAACAAAAGTTAGAAGAGTTCAGTATTTTAAAGATAAAGAGGATGATACACACACACACACACACACACAAATTTGGTTAAATTTGAATGAGAAGATAGTATTTAAAATATTGCTGGATTATTTTGAGGATTAATGAAATAATGCTTGGAAAGCACATAACAGTCTGGCATCTAAAAGTGTCCAGTACATGCTAGCTATTGTTATAGATAATCAATTAATAGTTGATAGCAGGTGATTAGCTTTATCTGAAAAGAACATATTTTGAACACTATATTATCAAGATGCTAGGAGTGACTTAGTCTTGCTCATTGACTAGTGTCACTCTCCAGTTCTTAATTTTCAAGTTTCAGCACAGGAGCCAAGAACCCCTTGGACATGGAGCCTGAAGAGTCTTCCTGCTCCTCCTAGGGGGGCACAAACAGCCTGGACAGCATAAATAGCTGGGAGTGCCTCAGTTTGGTAACTGCTTCCCACAAGGCAACTAAACTGGTCATCTTCCAACAAAGCATAGTTTATTACAGAAAATAAATGACAATATTAAGTGCATTAAACTAAGTCCCAAGACTTTTTTTGGGGGATTGATGGAAAATTGTTTTATAGGCAATTTTCACACATTCTTCTCCCCCTACCCACTCTCATTCCACCGTAACTGTGTCAAGAACACCATCCTGTCATGTATCTGCCTTGGATTTCTTTTCTGTTTAGTTCACCAATGCTCAGGAAAACCCTTGGTTTTATTTCAGTGAGCTGCACAATTTGATGCAACAGTGGTAGCTAAGACAGCTCACTTTCAACCATGTACTGATTTATAGCATAGACACTGAACAGATTATTTTTTAAATAGAAATTCCTGCAAAAAGTACTTCCCATTCAAATAGTTCTGGGAAACATAATGTGATTTTTTTGGGTTTATTTTGGAGGGGGTGGATTAGCAAATAAACACGCTGACTTCAAAGATTCCCATCTTGTTTTCATGGAACCTAAATGAGATTAGATGACTTGTGATTTATGCTACCACAGTCTTCTGTCGCTTCCCACTTTAAATAAAAATATGGTTATAGTTAAAATCACATGAACTTGAATTTTTTAGCTTCTAGAAAAATACAATGGATGACTTGATGACTGCCAAGAGACACATGGAGCATCCTCATGATATCAAGGCACATGGCCCTCGAGTTGCACGTCTGGGGTGTGCTTATGTCTGCTCACTATAGCAGCACGTTCTCCACTGGGGTGGAAACAACCACAACAGGAACAACTAACATTCATATAATGTTTTGTACTTTGTGAATGACTTTCAGTTGCATTTTTGTCTTATTTGGACCTTCTAGCAGCCTGGTGGGACAGGTGCATGGATACTGTTGTTTCCATTTATGATGGGGAAACTAAGGCTTGGAAGTTAAAGGGACTAGGCTCAATAGTGCAACCAATAAGTGGCAGAGTTAGAAGTCACACCAATGTCTTTTGCATTCAAATCCAGTGTTACAACTCAATCATGTCACTACTTTCTGGGGTCCAAAATAGAATTTTGATTTCTGTACCACTTGTTTCCGTATCAGAGTTTTTACACATGCTTACATGCTGTTCTCTCTTCCTGGAATGCTCCTTCCCATATCATTGGACTCCTCCTCAGAGAGGATCTGCCTAAAAGAGCAACACACCCACCTCCATCTAGGGCTGCTGAAACAGTATACCACTGAGGGGTATAAACAATAAAGATTTATTGTCTCACAGTCCTGGAGGCTTAAAGTCCAAAATCAGGTCAGAGTCTTGAGTGAAGGGGTTTGTTTTAGATAGGTGCGGGCCTCCTGGATGGAGACTGGGTTCCTCCCTGGATGGTAAGTTTGATTCCTTGCGGGGGTGGGGGGCGGGAGATCTATTTCAGGCTCTTCTCCTTAGTGTACAGATGGCCATCTTCATGTTCACATGACACTCTCCCTATATGTGTCTGTGTGTACAAATTTCTTTTTTTTATAAGGACACCACTGTTATTGCAAGTAGGGTCCATTATGATCTCACTTTAACTTTATTAACTCCATAAAGACCTTATCTCCAAATAAGGTCACATTCAGAGGTACTGGGGACAAGGGGGAAGACATATGAATGCCCAGGGAGGGTGGGGGGCACAGTTCAATCTCTGGTACTTGCCTCTTCTACTGTCATGCTAATCTCCATCCCTCATCCTCCTGCTCCTCATCTCAGCTAATGGCATCACCATTTACCCAGTTGCTTAGGCCAACTATTCACAATTTTCTCTTTTCTTCTGTTCACTACATCCAATTTATCAGTAAGTTTTATCAGTCTTACCTACCCTCAAAATATTTCCTGAACTTAAACTTCTCACCCCTATGGACTTCTTAGTCCAAACCACTCATCTCCTGCTTGGACTAATGTCATTATTCATTCCCAGTGCCCCCAGTGCCCACTCAGAATCTATTTTCTGCACAGAAGCAAGTATGATCTCTTTAAAATATAAGTTATTTTATGAATTCCTTGTTCAAAACACTGAATTTAGAATAAAATCTAAACTGTTTGCCATGGATTTGGGGCTTGATATTTAAAATGAATTCTGGGGATCAGCAGTATCAGCACCCTGTGGGAACTTGTTAGACAGAATCTTGGGCTCTATATTGCAGACTCACTGAATCAAAAAAGGCATTTTAACAATATGTTCAGGTGATTTGTGTGCATTTTAAAGTTTGAGAAACACTGACCTAGAGAACTGTGTAGAATGTCCTCCAACCTGTGTCTCTGAACTCAGCTCCTTTCTGCCACTCTCACTCTTGTCCATGTCATTCCAACTCACCTTTTGGCTGTTTCCCACCCTTTGTGGCTCTCTCTCTGCCTGGAATGCCTCCTTAGAGACTATCCTATCTGAAAAAGCAACCCCCACCCCTTTTAGGATGTTACTCTGCTTTGTTTTCTGCATAGTCTTTATCACTACCTAAAATCGTATGCATTTACCTAAATTTTATTTTTTTCAACCAATGAAATGTAAACTTCATGAGATCAGAGATCTTAATTTATTCACTGCTATTTCCTCCTCAGCAGAGAAGAATGGCTGGCACATAGTAGGTTCTCAATAAGTATTTTCTGAAAAAGTAAAAATCTACAGTTTTGGTAGATGATAGATGATTTTTTTGTGTGCTGATTCAATTAATTACTTTCTTTAGTAAAACACTCTCAGGCTACTGCTGATTAGAGCATGGTATTTCACTAATTCACCACTCTTCATGTTCCCCCACTTGTGTTATTTTTCATTCCTCTCTTATCCCATCTTCCTTCTTCATTGCAACAGCCATGGGATTCTTTTCCATGACACACTACCATAAAAATGGCCAGGAGTGATACAACGGGCAATTTCTACTCAACTTGCCAAAGCAATATGAAATAATACAGGCTTAATAATGGTTTTATTATATGGCAGGTGCTGGCTGGAGCTTCTGGCCTTGAAGCTTTTGAGATCAAAGAAAATTTAAAGATGGCAACCTTAGTGTAAAATCTTGGCAATAAACTCAGCACAGATGGCTGCAACATTTCAAGCTTTGTTTACAAAATAGTGAACTTATCTCTTGATCTGGAGACACTTTTGCTCTCTAATGAGCCAAGGAAGATTCTGAAATATGAAGAAGTGTCAATGAGTTCTGATTACTTCTTCAGTACAGAGAAGTCTCTTTTCAAAACTGTCCCTTAAAAAAAAGTATATTTTAATATATGTATCTGATGTATATTGAGAAACTCTTTTAAACAGATTCTTGAGTCATTTGTTTCGATATGAATTTGAATCTGGTTCAGTGTGGTCAAAAGCAGGCCTTTTTTTCAAAAGCCACAGCATTCCTGCCAAGTCTTCTGAAGAGAATACTTCCTCAGGAGTCATTAACTTTCTCTTTCCTCAGCTACCTTGGCCTGGGGATTTGCAGTCTCAGTGCGCCCTCAGGTCCAGCACACGTGACATTGTCTCCCTTTCCGTCCTCAGTCGTGTCCCTTCTCCCATGACCTCTGTTGTCTCCTCTGTACCCCAGTGTTCATTCTTCCCAAAGCTTTCCTACCATGTCGGGATGTACTTCTGGGAATGAAGATAAGCCAAACCATTCGGTCTAATATAAAATTAACTATCACCACTTTTAAAAACATCACATATGGACATGGACCCTAAAAAGTTAACCAGGACATTTATTCCAGATGAATTTGCTGAGGACGTTGGCTGCTGGTGCCTGAGAGCAGACAATTGGTTACTTCTGATCCCAGGTCATGGGTTTCAAGAGCTACCCCCTCAGAGCATCATCCTACTTTGTTGAAAGCTGAAATTTTGGTGATGGCGATTCTATTCAATTATTCATGTTTCACCAAAAGCAAACTAAAGCAAAAAGCTAGTTCACTCAGCCACCATGGTGTCTAGATAAAAAGTGACCATACTTTTCATTCACCTGACGTTGGCCTAGATGGCTGTTTTTTTTCCCCCAAGCGCTTTACTCGTCCTACCTTATTTTATCTTCAAAGTCATAAGCAGTGTAAAAGAGGAGTTTTTAGGGAGTTGTTGCGCACAGTTGATGAAGAATTAGAGACAGAGAGAGATGGTGACATAGATTTTGGGAGAAGAGGCAGGACACGAAATCAGGCCTCTGATTCTCAGTTGCATCCCTACATTAGAGAGTTTTCTGCAACTCCAGGGGGCAGCAATCACATTGTAGTCCAGGTCAATGGTATGCAAGGGTTGTGTGTGCACAACCTTCCAAGAATCCAAAACCCCGGCTGTTTGCCGTAATAAGACTTTTGGAGCCTGCTTAACTCCTTTCATATTTGCAAACACTTACTTTTAAAGATGATAGAAAAAGGAGAAGTGTCTCTCTCTTCTGCCTTTTTGTGAAACTGGTTTCCTGATTAGCTATGATTCTAAAGCTATGATTTAGGAAAAGTCAAAGGGGGAACTACTAAAACAGAGATCGGCCCCTCTATTAAAATTAAACAAGACACAAGGCCTGTCTGAAGACAAATCAAGTAAAGTAAGAACTTCCTAAGGAAGGAAAACTTCTTCTTCTTCTTTTTTTTTTTTAATTTAAAGAGGAAATTGCCCATCACCTTTCCTTTCTAAATCTTAACCACTTTAGAATGATACTTCACCTAGTACGATTTTCTAAATTAGATGAACATTAATCGTATATTTATCTGGACTGTATATAACATAGGGCACTAAATCTGTTTATTGTTATTTCCCCAAATATATCCTTTCAGTACCCATTTCAGGACAATGGGAATATACTTCTCTAAAACCATAATACAAGCACTCTTTTCTTGTTTTGTTAATTGAAAAATGAACATAATGTATCCAGTGTTTTAAAACATGACACCAATGCCCCCAAATTTCTGATGGTTCCTCATCATCTGCAGAATAAATCCAGAGTCCTCGCAATGACTCATGGGATCTGGCTCCCAGGACCTCTCAGCTCCTCTTCCCCACTCCTGGCCTTCAGCGCACTTGTCTTCCTCTGCTCCTTGGGTCCTGCCGGCTCACTCCTGCTTCAGAGCTTTGGCACGTCCTATTTCTTCCACATAGGACACTCTGCTGCAGAGCCTGGCTGATGCTCACCTTCTCAGGGAAAACTTTGGCTGTTCTAGTTAAAATCTGCACCACCACCCACCCATCATGACTCCATTCCTTATAGGCACCCCTGCCTTATTTCTTTCTTAGTAGAATGTCTTCCATTGTTACCCTTAAAATTATGTAGTCTATAAATCACTTACCTATGTTGCTTACTGTCCATGCCCCACTAAAATCTAAGCTCCACGAGGGCAGGAATTGAGTTTTTTGTTTTATTCACTGCTGCTTTTCTGTTGTCTAGAAGAGTGTACACAGTTGGTAGGTACTCAATAGCCTATTTTTGTTGGATGAATCAGCATTATCCAATCATGCAGCCATAGGACATTACGTGATATGAGCTCTGGATTAACCAGGCTTATATTATAAGCAAGATAGCATACAAAACAATATTTTCCTTCTCTTGTCATTAATTTATAATTGTGCATTAGAAATCTTAGTGTTCAACACCGCTCTTTGTAATGACAATGGTTGGGGATACAGTTTAAAAGCTATATATTTTAGGGAAGCCACTGACTTTCCTTCCAGGGGAAGGTTTACTTTAAAAATAGATTCAGAAAAAAACTTTTTATTTGAAAAACAGATGGATTGCTAAAGGGGTCACAACACATTTTAATTTTCCTGTGAGAAAACAATAAACTAGATGATAGAGCCCGAACAAAGACTCGCCTGTCTCTCAGTTCTCAGAAAAGTTCTCCACTGGGGTCCTGTCCCTGAACAACCTCTCAGAGCCTCTCCAGGGTGTACCCGACCACAAATGGACACTGCTTTCAGCTTTCCTCCATTTCTTTTTATCTCCCTTTAAGGTTTTTTCTTTTTTTTAAGTTGCCAGCAGGTCTGTCCTTTCTTCCTTCCTTCCTCCCTCCCTCCCTCCCTCCCTCCTTCCCTCCGTCCTCTCTCCCTCCCTCCCTTCATTCCTGTCTTCCTTCCTTCCTTCATTCCCTCTCTTCCTCTCTCTCTTCCTCCCTCCTGTCTTCCTTCCTCCCTTCCTTCTTCCTTGCTTTTTAAGGACTTTTTTAAACATTTTTAGGTTCACAGCAAAACTGAGCAGAAAGTACTGAGATTTCCCATATATCTCCTGCCCCTCCATGTGCACAGACCTTCCTATTATCAGCATCCCCCTCCAGACTGGTACGTTTGTGACAACTGATGAACCTACACGGACACAACATTATCAGTCAAAGTTCCACTTTACATCAGGGTTGACTCTTGGTGTTGTACATTCTGTGAGTCTGGACAAATGTATAATGACATATATCCACCATTTCACTGCCAAAGGTCCTTTCTTTTTTTTTTTTTTTTCTACTCTAAAAGTAACAAATACATGCTAATGGTAGGAAAGCTGTAAAATACAGAAAAAATATGATGAATCAAATAAAGTTAATTTTTCCCTACCACTAAAAATGATATATATATACACATATATATACAACCATATATATTTGGAAAAACATAGTATATATGTAGTTCTTTATATAGTTTTATGTCAGCAGGATCTTCTTATATTTGAGACAGGCTTTAGGACATGCAGAACCATTAAACATTTCTCCTTGTTTCTTCTCTTAAAGTAAAATAACTAGTTGTGTAAAATAACTGCATGCATACATTTATTCACTTAGACAAAAACCTTGTGCTTTTTGAGTCCCAGTTGAGAAGAAAGGAATGAAATAGAGACCTTGAACTTGGAAAGGTGCAATTGTTTTCTGTTTGCTTGCTTGCCTAATGAAAGTTACAAATTCTCCTGGCTTAATTGAAGTATCTCATGGTAACACCCTGTCTGTCTGTGCATGTTACAATTTTGAGAATCTAAGGAAGTTCCACAGGGTTTTGCTCCATAGGTTTCACAGCATTTGTACAGTGAGCCCTCCCCAATCCCTGGTGCAACAGACTCAGCCCATGTTTGTTCTGGAGGGTTTCCATTTGCCGCGGAACCACAAACCTCAGTTACTTGACTTTCATATTGTTTTGCAACTTCTGTGCTATTTCATGGGCTTTTAGCTATGACACAAGGCACGGGATTGCTGAGATTCCATGCACTCTGCAAAGGGAATGGCTGATCTCAGAGAGTCCATTTGTTTTGGAGGAAAGTGACTTTGTGAGAGATAATTTAATAAAAGCCACAACTCATCCCCAAGATGTAGCAACCAAACTACTGGTTACCCCAAGGCACAGTTCCTATTACAAACACCTCCCCATGTAGGTCCATTTCACCACTGGAATAAGTTCTCAAAGTTTTGACACTTGTCAGGTGTAGGTTTTAGTAAAGCAAATAAACCATAAGAAACAAGCTTTGTACCCTTAGAAATCAGAAAAACAACCCAAATCTCTCTTATTATAAACTAATAATTACCCCACTGCTGAACACTTGGAAAATATAGAGAAACAAAAAGAAGGGAATAAAAATCATGCATGATCCCACCATCCATGAAGCCAAAAACATCTTGAGTACTGGGAAACTATAATCCTCTCATTCCACTCAGTTGTGATATTGGCTAAAGGTCACTCTTCTAGCACTCCTGGAAATACCCAAACTAAGAGAAACTGGTAAAGAGGGAAAATGAAAATATTTTGCTGCTTTATTCTTGAAGCAAGTGTGAATAAAATCCATGAAACAACATGTGAGGGTTAAGTTTAGAATCACTCTATGTGATTTTATAGAATCACTCCACTAGTGACTAGATTATTGACTTGTCAGAATTAGATGCCTTCACTATAATTTTCATATTATAACTTCATACCTGTAACTCCAGATATTTAAAAAATTGGTTAATTTTGGGGTGCCTGGGTGGCTTAGTTGGTTTAGCGTCTGCCTTCGGCTCAGGTCATGATCTCAGGGTCCTGGGATCGAGTCTCTCACATCGGGCTCCCTGCTCAGCGGGGAGTCTGCATCTCCTTCTCCCTCTACCCCTCCCCCCACTCATGCACACACTCTCTCTCTGTCAAATTAATAAATAAAGTCTTTAAAAAATTGGTTAATTTTGTATTTTGTAGTAAAAGAAAAAAATGGAAATTAATTATCTCAACATAAAAGAGTCTTTAGGAACCAGGGTTCTGTTTATAGTTCCATTGTGGATGAGAAGCACTTATTAGGATCATTTGTGGGACAGTTATTTCCAAGCGTTCAATGAAAAATAACTATTAGTTTGGATCAACAAATAAAGTATAAGTGTTTTACTACTACCATTATCAACCTGATGATTTGTTTATGTAAATGACACATGATCTCATTAGAGGCTATCACATGAAATATTTGTATGGAGTTGGATGATGAATTATGAATTCTAACTTTTACTCAAAGATAATTATCAAGTGTTAAATTATTCATTGGACTTTCGTACATGGTGGGAGGGTAAATTGGTACAGCCACTTTGGAAAACAATTTGGCGGAATCTGGTAAAGCTGAACATATCATACCCTATTACCCAACATTTGTAATTTTAGGTAAATACTTAAGAGAAGATGTGTGTATTTGTGCACAAAAAGACATACAAGAGTGTTTACAGCAGTATCATTTTTAACACTCCAAAACTAGGGATTATTTGTAACAGTTCAAAGCTAGATAAATGTTCATTACCACTAGAATAAATGAATAAATAAATAAATAAACAGACAGACACACACACACACAGGAATACTCTATAGCAATGGTCAGCAGTCTTTTTCTGCAATATGATTTAGGAATAAGATGCTAAACTTTTCCTAAGAAATGTGGAAAATGTATTCATGAATTCAAAATGTACTTCCGCAATGTTCAATTACTTTTTCCAAATATTTGATTGTCTAAAAGAAGTTAGAAATATTGAAATGCATTTTCTGGACATTGCAATATACATTTTAGAAAACAGATGGGCATGGTAACCCTTTTCATAGACTTACTACACATAAAAGCTCTTAGATTTGTAGTATATGGTTATTACTGAAAAATAAAAAATACTGTTGTTCACTAATTTTATGGGATCCACATACCCACTAGCATTTCTGGCTTTATTCTCTCATATTTAGGAATGTGAGGACTGCTTTCAGAATAAAACCTCCAATTTTCTACTGTGCCACATAAGATGAACTCTCTCAGAATCTAGAATTAAGTAAAAATAAACATAAAATGTTACTATCTCATGAAGTTACAAGTCATAAAATTAAAAAAATATTCACGGTAAACCAAATGTATTAAGCTCATATGTGATTGACTACCTTAAATTAGGAAAAAGCAAATTCTTTGCATTAGTTTATTGTTACATAAAACCTATTTTTAGATTTGCTTTTAAGATCAGTAATTTTGATAGTGCCCAAGCTAGCTTCACAAAAGTTAAAAACTTGCATTAATCGGTCAGATGTGGAAGTTTTGGGCTTATGGAAACTGAGCTTTCTAGACCACCAGTTAGCTGTCTCTGGAATAGATCTCCTGGCAAGTGAATGAAATATTGTTTGGTATTTAGATCTGACAAAGAAATGTTGTAGTGCAAAGAAGGCAACTGATACAATGGGAACAAGTATTTATTTTTTCATTATTTTAAAATTATCTTTTTGTGTATTTTTTATAATATACATAACTTTGTCTCATTCTTTGAAAATTTTTATATTTTGTGCATGTTTATAATCTATACACATTAGAAAACATTATAAACTTATAGCTGGCAAGGAAGGTAGCTTGAGATCGACAGATTGGGACCTCTTCCACCACCCTGAATAGCAAGACTACGTGAATAATTTGTTTAAAATGATATAAATTCACAGTGAAATACAATTATAATCTGTATTCCTCTCAATAGAAAGTCGAACATAGTTTGGGGGGTCAAACAGAAATAACACTCTCTCTGGAACATTGTGAAAATATGGTTTGATGTATATAAGGATCCTTAGGTGAACACATTCTGAGAGCAAAAAGCCTTTGAATAAAATTTGTAATCTAGGGAAATGAACCTGTGGAGAAGTGGCTGAAGAGGCCAGGGGCGGGCCCAGCTCAGGAGGCAATGGTAATCTCAGAGCTCAAATGACTTAGCGCCTCCGGTCTCCTTGATAATTGGGAGGTGGATGTGGAGTCATCTCTTTTTAGTCATAGACAGGTCAAAAAAGAGCCTCCTTGAAGCAGCGTGGGGTCAGAGGAAAAGGTAAGGGGCAAATACATAACATTAAGTTTTTCTTTTACCTTCATTAGGCATTATTTTTGTGCTCCTTTGGAGTTTGGGGCCAATGCTGGTTGCTAGGAATACAAAAATGAATAAGATAGACACCTACTCCCTTGGAATATGCATGCTAGATGAAAAAATGGAGAGCCAATTCAACATTGACAGTATGAGAGGGAGGATCTTGAGACTTAGGGTCAAGGAAAGCAGTCTTGTGCAGGTTTCCTTGGCTGGCCATCAGAGAAGGAGACCCCTAAGGAGAAAAGGGAAGGCAGAGTGTTCATGAACAGGCAGCAGTTACTTTTCTGAAATGCGTGTTTTGGACACTCTGTGTTTTATGCATTTTTTGTTTTTTACAGATGGGCATTGATATTTTAGTTCATAGAACTTGACCTCAGAACACAGTTCCCTCTGACCTATCTTAGGCAGTTCTTTCTTCTTTCCTACATTAATTTCAAACCTTTACCAAACCAAAGCTACACTTCAAAAATTTTATTCAATCATCAAGTATTTATAAAAATACTTACCTGCCTCTTCATGCTTGCATCCTCTACTCCTCTCCTTATTGTCTCCAGGATATCATTCATTCTTCTTAACCAGAAGGGAAACAATTAGATGGAAATCTCAGTTTCTGCCCATCCTCCACCTGATGGGCGCCTCTCCATCCCTACTCTTCCTTGTGCCCCATCCCCGCCTTCTCTCCATTGCAATGGGAAGACGTAGCTCACAGTTATTCCCTTTCTCTTCAGAAATATTCAGCCACTTCCTCTACGTGTTCTTTCTCCTGAATCAAAACATTCTCAAATCTTTCCCGTCTTAAAAACTCTTTCTAGGTGCTGTTATTATTCTTACCTTTCCTTCTCAGACAAATTTCCTGAAAGACTAGTTCTCTGCTCGTTGGCTCCACAACATCACCCTCCCCACTTTTCACCTTCTACTAGTTATGCTCTTGCTGATGTTATGTGCAGGTTGCTGAGTCCGATGAATGCCTTTAAGCCTGATCACATTTGACTTTTGTACTTCATATTTTTATCATGATCTTCCTTTTGAAAGTCTCTCCTCCTGGCTAAGACAATAGCATTTTCTCTTGTTTTCCTTCTGTCTTTCTGCCCACTCATTCTTTTTTTTTTTTTAAGATTTTATTTATTTATTTGAGAGAGAGAATGAGACAGAGAGAGAGAGCATGAGATGGGGGAGGATGAGGGAGAAGCAGACTCCCCGCCGAGCAGGGAGCCCGATGCAGGACTCGATCCCGGGAGTCCAGGATCATGACCTGAGCCGAAGGCAGTCGCTTAACCAACTGAGCCACCCAGGCGCCCGTGCCCACTCATTCTTAACCTCCAACCTATTTAACCTTCTTGAGATTCCTCTTGACCCTGTTCAACCCTTCAGTGTGCTGCTTCCAAGCATTCTGAGGTGCCTATCCGTCTTCCTTTTCACCTTCCCCTTGTGACATCACCACTGATATGTTGTCACCGGATCACTGTTCTGAGCTGCAGACTGAGAGTTCCTTCAGCATCTCAGGTTTGTTGTGTCCAAAATATAACTCGTCATTTCTCCCACTTGCAAATCTGATTTTCTTGGACTGTCCATTGGGGAAGGTTGTCTGAGAGAGGGTGAAACAGCACCTCTATTTAACTACATTTCCTATACTCAATCCATTATAAAGTTCTAGCATCCCCCTTTAAAGTCTCCTGAATTTTGTGCCTCTTCTCCTCCTTGGTGTTGTCTCCGTTTGGGCAGGACTCATCATTTCTCACCTGATTATTACTGCGATTTCCTAAACTGGCCTCTCTTTCTCCAGTCTTGTCCTCCTCTAACTAACCCGGGGATCCGTCTGAAACATGTATCTCACATTGTAGCTCCTCGGCTTGAACATCCTTAAATGGTTCTTGGTCCTGTTATAAGGCCTTTTAAATCTGCCTCACCTTCCTTTCCACCTTGATTATCTTATCATTTCTTTCCTCTGACTCTATTCTTCAGGCATAATGACTTACAGTTTCTCTATTTGGTCACATTAAGCCTCCTGCACCTGCTGCTTCTTCTGCCTGGAAATGCCAATGTCTTTTCCAGCAGGCTGCCCCTCCCCAACCTCCACAGGACTGTCTGCTGCTTCTCTTTGACACTCACTTCCTTATCACCTCTTGCACAGGCCTTTCTGACACTACTCCATCCTTCCCCTTCCACAAGACCCTGGTCCATCCTTCTTATGGTCTATCATGCTATGTTGTCTTGTCTGTGTAGTTGCCCATGCCCCACTAGATTGGAAACTTCTTGACGGCAGGCACCAGAACTTCAGTGTCTTCACATCCCTACCCTGGTACGACATATGTTTTTATAAATACTTGATGGTTGAATAAAATTTTTGAAGTGTAGCTTTGGATGAAGGGTCTCTGCCTTCAGAGAGAAAATGAAACTAATACAAGACTGACACTTCTATCACTTAGGGGTTTGATAGCTTCAGTTCTGATTGAGTGCCCCTTGTGTGTGTTGTTATTCTCAGCTAGCTCTTGTCGGAGCCATGGCTCCCAGCTGCATTCAGAAGCAGATGTTTTGTTGATGTGGAGATGCTGCAGCGTTCCACAGCAAGCAACCGTGAGACTAGGAGACTTATATTTCTTATGCAAGGCAATAATGACTTCCAAAAAATATTTTAAAAGTTAGTAAGATAATGTAGAAAAACCTTTAAATCATGAACCTCAGGGTAAAATAATTTTCTGTATATTCCTATAAACATAAAGAAGACAAAATAATGGGCCTCCTCCTGTTTTCTCAACACAATGTTCCATTTGCAGAGGAATAAACAGTCACGATAGGGATTCTACCTGCTCAGTATATCAACTTTCAGAGTACCCCTAGCTGAGGGTTGAGCATATGGTAGTGCTCAAGAAATATTTGTTAGTCCCCTGATTCTTAGGCTAGATTCTAACTGTCTGTTTGAGGAGAACTACATATTTATCATCCTGTAACCTAAAGTAATATGCTTGGGAAACTGCCAGTTAGTTCATGTAGGTGCTGACCCATCCCTTGGCTGAGGTAGCAGATGGTTTTAAAAGCTACACCAACCGGTTTTTGATACATCTAGTCTGTGCCCTGCAGATGGTGATGCTTTTCTCACAAATGCATTAACAGGTATCCATTCAGCAAATATTGGGTCCCTATTACAGGCTAGGTGGCCAGAGACTGTTCCAGATGCTGGACACTCAGCAGTGACTGAAACTAAGTCCTTGCTTTCACGATATTCTCATTCTGTGTGGTAGGGTGATGCTGCAACACAGCGATTAACAGACAAATGTAAAATATGTCATTTGGTGATAAGTGCAATGAAACATCAAACCAAGCAGACCCTGAGTAAGTGATGGGGATAATGCACCCACCCTTTTCTTGGAAATATCCAGGTTTCAATATGCTCTCTTTTGAAAGATAGAGAATATCATCCATGAACAGGCATATAGGAATAATGAATTGATTTGTCCATATGATGTGAATGAAGTGTTTTGTAAGTGTAAGTTAAAGTTAATTCAAATTCCTGAGGCATTTTAATCTTGATAAATCAAAGTTAAGCAACTTGAAACTTTTGTTTTTAAATACAGACCTTCACTTTTAAGGTCAGGGACACATAAAATAGCTCTTACAATAATCTTTCTTTAATAACCTATGAGGCTAAGATGCTTATTTCTAGATTGCAAATATGCACTTGAAAATATCTATTTACTTGAACCAAATTGAAATAGTTTAAAGATTTATTTATTTATATGAGAGAGAGAGACAGAGACAGAGAGCACTAGTGGGAGGGGCAGAGGGAGAGGGAGGGAGAATCTCAAGCAGACTCTGTGCTGAGCATGGAGGCCCACACGGGGCTCGATCTCACAACCCTGAGATCATGACCTGGGCTGAAACCAAGAATCACACACTTAGTTGAACCATCCAGGCTCCCCCAAATTGAGATAGTTTAATATTTGCAATATATCAAAACTGTCAGTTTGCATATTAAAAGTACTACTAATATCAATGCAAGGACTTAGAACAAATTAGTTGTTAGTATTTAATAAAAATAACACTTATATTTCTAGTACTTCTAAAAGTTTACAGAATTCTGTAATATTTATTGTGTTATTTGATCCTCAACAAACCTGATAAGGTACATAATAATATTGTTATTAATTATTACTTATTACTCCATTTTAGGGAAGAGTAAACTGAAGTTTACAAACTTCAAGTGACTTGCCTATAGCCAGTTTTTAGCTGGTACCAAATCTTTAAATACCCTGTTCTTTCCACTGTACCACAGTGGCCCACTTTGATATCAAATATTATTTTGTTCTAAAACAGATTGTGTATTAATTTTGAGAAAAAGATCTATGGACCTCAAAATTGTCTATATACAAAAATTATATGCTGATGCTAGTGAAAAAAGCAAAATATTAATATCAAAAACTCCCCATGTTATTAGATGACAAAGTTCCAAAACATGAAAAAATATCAATTTTTGCTAGTATAAAAGATGACAATGCTGTTTTACTTCTTAAATAAAATACTATGATATCTAGTATCAAATGGAAAAGATTAAATGAACATATTTAAAAAAAATCAAACCTAGAATTCAGGTCATGAGATTCAAATATATGTTGAGTTAAAATTATTTAATTTCACAAGTATCTGGTGAATGGCAGTACTTAACAACTGCCCAGTAGAAACTAGCTTATAGAGTATTCTATAAAATTTTAGAACTAAAAAAACACTCTCTAAAGAAAAGAGACCAGAGTTCTCTCTTATCTAATACTTCTGCTCTTTTTAGAGCTAATGACAGCAGTCAAACTGTCCACAGTCAGGCCTCCAATTCCTTTTCAATTTATGCTTTCATCATCCCAGTGCCTGAAACACTTCCTGCTCCCTCCTACTCCCCAGCTTTCTTTTATCTGGGCTTTTGAATATGGCCATGCGTCCAGCTAGAATGCTGCCATTTTCTCAGCCTCTGTATATCCAAATCTACGAGTCTTTATATCTCAGCTATATGTACCCTTCCCATCTTTTGAAGTCCCAGCATACTTCATCTTTATTATTATTATTGTTTGTATCATGTGTCCTCTCAAGCTGGTGCTGCAGGTTTTGTGGTTCAGGGTTTGAAGCTCTTCCTGGACTGTAAACCCTCCCAGGGCGAGACACATGTCCCATTGACTGTGCATTCCTAGTGCCCAGTACCATACGTTGCATATAAGAGGTATTCAGTGCATATCTGTTAGAAAGAATATTGAATGAGTGCCTTTGAGCTACCACACAATTTTGAAGAATGTATTTGATACTTTTAAAAAGTGTTCTCACATTTATATAATGTTTCGCTTTTCAGTTGCTTTTCTAAACACTATTAATGTCATCAATAAATAATTTATTATTTTTTATTATCACTGATTTGTTTACTTTCAATTGTTTATTATTTATTTACCAATTTATTGATGCATAAATGATATTTAGGACATTACAGCAGGCAAAGGTCTCCTCATGGAACATTTTATTCTATCACCAGAATAACCCCTCGGCTAGAAAGAACAGATGTTTTTATTTCTACTTTGCAGAAAAACTATAAATTAAAGCCTAAAAGACAAAACATTTTCTATGAGTACACAGTTAATTTTTCAGCAGTGGGACTAGAAAGCAAGTCTCTCCTTGCTTATGTTAAATGCTAATAAAACATTGATTTTATGATATTGTATTCTTTGAAACTGGTAACCATTTTAACTGATTCATAATAAACTTCAACCAAAAGCCTGACAATAGGAACACCCCTTTCTAAGCTATGGCACTAAAAAGCCACATATTTTATGTTCAAATGATAAGACACCAATCAACATGAAAAAAATCATGCATGAAATAAAAGCAGTATCCCACTGAAAATTTCAAACTGTAAAATTAAACCTTGATAAAGAGGTTGGAGAAATTTAGCCAACAAAATACCATAAGTTACAGATGAAAGGAAATGCAAATCAAAACCACAATGAGATATCACCTTACACTTGTCAGAATAGCTCAAATCAAAAAAGACAAGAAATAACAAGTGTTGGTGAAGATGTGGAGAAAAAGGAACTCTTGTGTACTATTGGTGGGAATGCAAACTGGTGCAACCACTCTGGAAAAGAGTAGGAAGTTTTCTCAAAAAATTAAAAATAGAAATACCATATGATCCAATAATTCCACTACTGGGTATTTACCCAAAGAAAACAAAAACACTAATTCAAAAAGATATATGCACCCTTATGTTTATTACAGCATTATTTACAATAGCCAAGATATGGAAGCAACCTAAGTGTCCATCCATAGATGAATGGTTAAGGAAGATGTGGTATATACATACACAATGGAATATTACTCAGCCACAAAAAAGAATGAATTTGTGCTATTTGCAACAACATGGCTGGACCTAGAGGGTATTATGCTAAGTGAGATAAGTCAGACCGAGAAAGACAAATACCGTATGATTTCACTCAAATGTGGAATCTAAAAAAACAAAACAAATGAATAAACAGATAAACAGAAAGCAGAATCAGACCTACAAATATAAACTGATGGTTGCCAGAGGCTGGGGGTGGAGGGATGGACAAAATGGGTAAAGGGGAGTGGCAGATAAAGGCATCCAGTTATGGAATGAATAAATCGCAGGAATAAAAGGCACTGCCTAGGGAATACAGTCAAAGATATCATAATAATGTTGCATGATGGCACATGGTAGCTACACTTCTGATGAGCACAGCCTAATGTATAGAGAAGGTGAATCATTGTGTTGTACACCTACTGTAATATTGTGCGTTAACTACACTCAAAATAATTTAAAAAAATTAGAACCACCTCCCCAAAGACAACAAATTAAGGCTTACTATTTAAGAGAATCTCCCTCTAAGAATAAGGAGAAAGAAGCAGTTATAAGAGCCATCAAGTCTGATGGGGAATTCATTTTTGAAAGTTTCTTTCCCCAAGATTTTTTTTTTTTTTTTTTAAAGATTTTATTTATTTATTTGACAGAGACAGAAACAGCGAGAGCAGGAACACAAGCAGGGGGAGTGGGAGAGGGAGAAGCAGGCCTCCCGCCGAGCAGGGAGCCCGATGTGGGACTCGATCCCAGGACCCTGGGATCATGACCCGAGCCGAAGGCAGTCGCTTAACCAACTGAGCCAGCCAGGCGCCCTCTCTCCCCAAGATTTATCATTTCACAGAGTGAGGTTAGCAAGTGGACTAAGAAGTGAATCAACATTGCTCATTTTATGTAATTTTTAAAAATACACTTGGCTCTTTGTGAATCAGTTTGGATCATTATATTTAAAAAGTAAAATCCTTTTAGTAGCTCATCATACTTTATACATTACTTGTGGAATGAGAGCTAATTTCTCTTCCACTTCCTTTTTCCTTTGGTTCAGTTCATTATACCTAATTAAGATACAAGTCTTGCTATATACCCTTTGATACAGTTATATGAGCTTCTGAGGTTAGTTTGGGCTTAAGAGAAATCTTACGGCTAAATTTTTAAAAAGGAGGGAGGTGGGGAGGTAGGAGTTTTAAACGTAGGCCCTAAGGATGAAGGAAAGAAGAAAGCAACATTTATTACAATTTGGTGCTTAACTCAATTGCCCACGTTTGCTCTCTCTGAGGGAATTCTAAGGAACGAACACTCAATACTCAGTGTAGTCAGCCCTGCAGTACATCTTTATTTATCTTCATATCCAACACGAACCATTCCCCTGAATGCAGAAATGACTCCCTGTAAGATCTATACATGACAGTCTTTTGCTCCCACTTAAAACTGCATTGAATTTGTGTTTCAGAGCAACTCAAGGTGAATTTTACACTTATGTCTCATTTAATGTAATGAGCCAGAAGCACAACTTTGGTGAGGATGGCTTACTTCTGGAAGTCATGAGCTACACAGCTTAACACATACACTCAAAGTATTTTTTATAATGATCTGGGGACACACCAGTTGGAGAGAAGGAAACTGCAAATGGTATCCCTGGCTAGTGACCCTCTTCCATATTCCATCTCAACTGTGTGGAACCAGAGCACAGTGAGGAGCTGGGCAGACACCCCAAAAAGGGAAAAGAGGGGAATCTTGGGGGTTACAGTGAGCCCCAAACTTCACAATTTAAAACCATGGATGTCTCAGGTTGGCTTCCCTTTGGGATCTCAGTTCTGAGGTGGCATAAAGACCAGAGGTGAAGGTTTGGAAATGTTTGGTTTGGTTTTCTTGATTGGAAATTCTGATTTATTCATAAAAATGTTATAACATTACCTGTAAAAATACAAACTATGCTCATGATTGGCAACACTTAGAAAACTTAATAGTCCCTTAAAATATCAGAGTCTATCTTTTACTGTTGGAGATATAACGTTTTCTCAAGAAATGCTTTAGGAAGTCATAAGGGCCTGATCACAGGTTCCTCTCAAAGGAAGCAACGAATACTTCAGATAATGGTGAAGAGGTGTTTTGTTGTTGTGTGAATATAAATGCCCTTTCTTGATGAAATATAAGATATGGTCTCATTTACAGTGAGTTACATGTTCATAACTTGGTTTTCTCTTGTTTTAAGGGAGTAAACCTTTCAACTTCACTTCTTTTCTTATTATCTTGCACAGCATTGTTGTGAAATGGTGGCCCTTGGGTTTTAGGGGGACACCTGCTAATGGTGGGTTATCTGTGTGTATTGATATCCATAATAATTTAATAATTTCTTTTTGTACTCTCTTTCATCTAAGAGTTCAAAGGACTTTGTAAATGTTTCAATTAAATTTTGTAGCAATCCTCTTAAAAAGCTAAGTAGGAAAAAGTCTAAGCCTTCTTGGATGTAAGCTCCTTGAGGGCACAATTTTCACTGTGTGAATATATCAAGCTTTCTAGGCATGCTATTATTTTTGACACCACATAAATATCTACCACCCATTTTAAAGGTAAAATGCACAAACGTTCTTCCTATTTAATCTTTATTTTTCCTGTGTCCTCAAACTAATAAAAACTTTCATTCTCATAATTACTTTATATTATTTAGTTCTATATCACTAAGAATATAGAAATCTAATAAACTAATGAAATCTACAAGCTTAATAATACACTGCTATTACCAAGACTATTCATATTTTGAAAGAGATGTCATGCCTTAATTTGCTTAGAATAAATGATCTAATTATGTAAGGTGTTTAGGATAGACTCCACCTGTCATATATTCAAGTGTTCAATTAATTATAATTCTTATGACAGTAAGAGTAATACAGAACTGATTAATAAAGTATAGTTCTAAGTTCTGAATATTGTGTAGTCAGTCAGATTCACTGGGGATGCATTTCGTGGCCAGGAATGTGTTCTGGCAGCTATATAAACCATTCCATATAATCTAGAAGAGATGGGAAGATGATTGGTGTTACTTTAAGGGAAGACAAATCTATAGGCAGTAGTAGACAGTCTGTTGCTGTTCCTGTCCTTGCTATAAACTAAACAAGTAACTCACAGGGAAACCAGGACACAGGAGAATTCAGGCAAAATAGATAATGCGCTCATGTGTTTAAAATCATTATGAGTTAAAAAAATTGACTGGAATTACTAGATTAGGTAGAATCATATAATATTTTAATAGTATTAAGATACCCTATTTGACCATTTACCTCAATTTTATTATCTATAAAATGAGGATAATAATAGCACCAACTGGTGGAGCAAGATGGCGGAGGAGTAGGAGACCTGGATTTCATCTCCTCTCAGGAATTCAGCTGGATAGGGATCAAACCATTCTGAACACC
>NC_138376.1:104577225-104598944 GCF_054177405.1 Leptonychotes weddellii | reverse complement strand
GAGGAGGGCACATTCTGCATGGAGCACTGGGTGTTATGCACAAACAATGAATCATGGAACACTTCATCTAAAACTAATGATGTAATGTATGGGGATTAACATAAGAATAAAAAAAAATAAATATAAAAAAAAATAATAATAGCACCAACTTCATCCTATTATTGCAAAAATTAAATGAGTTAATTGATGAATAGGTTTGATGTAACAGTGAGATGTTTTCCCAAATCCAATGTTGGGATATAATGGCTGGACAAAGGAATTTTTTTCTGCCTATCTATCTATCTATCATCTATCTATCTATCTATCTATCTATCTATCTATCTATCTACCTCATAAGGAATACTGGATATTTGAAATGTTTGTATAGATGCTATGCTATGTTCATTGTTATGCATTTCTAGTAAAATACTCATTTTCCAATGGATATGTTACTCTATAGCCATCATCTTAATTCAAATGAAAACATGTAAGAACTGCAACAAAGATTTAAAACACTAGTACAAGAAAATGAGGAGGATCAAGAAGTTGGGAAATATGGTATCTGTTTTGTTTATTAGTTTTTTGTTTTTGTGTTTTTGGTTGTTTTTCAAGCCATGAGCAATCTTTGGTTAGTATTACCCGATTATCTTGGATTACACATTATCAAGACCTTCCATGCCTCTATCTTGCTGACTGCTTTTGACTCATCTCACCAATAATCTAGGCTGCCAACATATGAGTTAGCCAGAGAAAATGGAAGGAGTTAGAACAAATCCTTTTGTTCTTTGCTAATGAATATTGCTCAAGATTGGAATGGACAAGAGTAAAATTTTGGTGAAAGTCAAATTTAAGGATTATTTTTATTTATCCAAGCTACTGTTTTATTCTATTTTAATAATTAACCAAAGCTTATCAGACATAGCTTAGTGATTTAAATAAGTTTAAATACTATACTTAAACTTAACAGTTTAAAAATTGTTCATGTCATGATTTGGACAATTTCTCACTTTGAGGTGAAGTGCATTACTTATATTCTCTGTACTAGTTTTCTAATCTATAAAATGAGGAAAATCATATCAACTTCATTTCTTACCAGAATATTATATATTAAAGAGTTTGTGAAAGGCATTGATGATAGATCATCCCACAAGAACAAATGATTTTTCATTACAATGTTGCAATTTTGTTACAGAGGCAATGTGAGTAATTGTTGTGCTAACTTTAAATTAGTTCATATGTATATTTCTCCCAGGCACTGTAAGAGCTTTGTGCTGTGATGTAAATTCTTAATAGTTTACTTACTTAACTTATCATTTCTAGTTTAGGAATTACAGTGTGATTCTTACTTTTTCATCACATTTGCCTCACTACAAAGCACCCAATTCTATGTTATGCTGATGATCCAAGAATAATTCTGACAGACTCAGAAGCATTGTTCCTGACTTACTAACAGTTAATAAAATCAAAACCTTTTTATCATCAAGTGTTCCACATATAAATGTATTATCCCGATCTATACACCTATAAAAAACCTATAAGCCTCTGTAATATGCAACAAGAGACTGTCAGTAGGCGACGGAACAACAGGAAGTCCACGTGACATTAACATACTTAATATATCGAAAATGAGAAGCCTTCTTACCTAGCATGCAAACACATTTGACATTCTGATCAGGGTTTTCAAACAAGATTTTGCCACACCTCTGAAAGAGAAAGAAAGCCATAATTATTTTAAGATTTTATATCAGTGTTCCCAAGGCAATGTGTCTTTGCAACCGGACATCACCATAACTTCATTCTACTTTTCATATTTTGCTTGGTTAATTGAGTCTATGGATTTGTGTCGGGAGCAGACATTTTCCTGGTAGTAAAATATTCGGGAGGTAAGTTGGGATAGGTTGTTCCTTCATGCCTCGTGACTCTGCCTGAGGCTGATTTTGTGTGCTCTTCTGAGGAGTTGTGGCCAGAGATGCATTCGGTGTCTAATGTTTTCTATTTCAGTGGAAGATATGCAATCTTTAGATCTAATAATCTGAGGTTAATCACTCTCAAAATTGGTCCTTATTCAGACTGAAATTATTCTAAACTACCCACTCTGCCATCAAACACACATACTGTAAGCACAAAACTAGGTGGTCTATACTGAACTCTCTGAACCTGAAGGAAACAAATAAGGAAATGATGAAAAAGTGGCCCTAGTAATGCTCTTCCTGAACTCACAGACTCATGAAAATAGCAACTTTCTTATCTATATCTTAGTTTTAACTTGCTTGTTAAAAGTTTTGTGCAAGGTAAACTCTGGAGATAACAATCAAGTATTAAGAATGGACTACATGTATGTATATGACTGACAAATGGTTAGTACCTGAATATATAAATAAATCCTCCAAAATCGATAAGAAAATAGCAAATAATCCAATAGAAAAATGGATAAAGGAACAAGCAATGCATGGAAGGGGGGATCTGAATGGTCAATAAACACAGAGAATAAATTCAACCACACTAATAACCAAGAACCAGCAAATTAAAGATAAAATGAGATCTATTTTGAATTCCTATGTGTGGCAAAACTTAGGAGTCTGGTAAGAACAATTGTTATCAAGAATGTATGGAAAAGGGTACTCTCACACACTAGGGGTTGGAATATAAAATGAGAGAACCACTTTGGAGAAAAATTCACAAAATCTAGTAAAGTTGAAATATGCATATCCTATGACATAGCAAGTCATCTTCTAGACTGATGACTGGAGAAATTTACTTAAACAACTTTAACGTCCAGCTACAAAACAGATAAATATATTATTCATATATTGAAATACTACAGAGTAGTTAAAATAAATGAATTAGGGTTATGCATACTTTAAAAACATAAATTATATATGCATAACATGTACATGTGAATATATAATAATCAAATTATATAACGATAATGTTCCAATCATGTGAAATATATAGCGTTCAAATCATGCAAATACATAAAATTTTCAAATCGTATGAACCATATAAAAATGGTCTCCATTTTATATGAGGTTGAAGATATCTAAAAATAGTACATATTGTTTGTAGATATATTAATTTACAGAAAAAGCATAAAAACAGGCAATGAATAATGAAATCAAATTCAGGGTAAGCAGACAACACACAGAGGATATACGTCATCACTCATAATTATGAAATCCTGTGGTACAAAGAAGGGCAGGTTGAGAGGGGAAAGGGCAACTCGATCACATACGTTCAAACTAGTCCATTTTCTGGGGTGACCTACATCATGCACAGAAAGATGGACATTTGGCTCAGGGCCATGAAAAGGAAGCAAGCTGCTCTGGTGAATCAAGAGAATGGAGTGCAGAGCAGGGGGGTTGGTTGTGTCTGAAGGTTGCAAGTGGGCAGTGAATATTAGATGGAGAGTCTGTATCATAAGGTTTTTTTTCCTGGCTACTTCGCTGACCTAAATATCATGTGATATTTATCATGCTATTTAATCTCTTCATGCTTCATTTCTTTGGAAGTAACGTGGGGATGCTGATATATGCCACGAAGTCAGATCGGAGAGCAAATGTGAGGATTAACAACCTGTGGAGTCTGATGCAACTGTCTGTTCCTGTTTTGTCTGTGTTTTGGCAAAGGCTAAACCCATTCCAATTGCTAGGATCCATTTCCGCGTTACCTGCTTTTTAAAGTGGTATTTTTATGACCTGAAAGATTTAATAATTATTTTTAAAGGAAAGATCAGAGGTTTCTAAAATGTTCTCAACTTCTTGGCAAAAACCAAAGTGCTAAGGAACTCTATCAATCCATATTCTAGGTCCTATAAGGAAACAACTCTGGAGTGTTCCTTCATCCTTGGTAAATGGCAAAGCCCACTCGTGTGCTGGGATAGGAGAGCTTTCATTCTTTCATTACAGGCGCTGGAAGCAGATGGTTGGTGGAGGTTGCATGACTTCCCACGGCTATCCAAACCCAAGGGCAACCTTATAGATGCCCCTACAGAGGCAGATGGGTGTGGGTGCGGGTGTGGGGTGGTGCCATGGGGGTCTTGCTCTCTTTCCTAGACATAAATCCAGAACAAGTTTCTGTCACTCCTGAAACATGCATTCCTTAACAGTGATGGCCTGCCTGGGCTCACTGACCACACAAGCTAGTGACTGAGCAGCAGGGGCAGGCATGCTGGCTCTTCAGATGACCACGAAGACAGTCCTCTTCCTTGTCTTCATCTCCCTGGCCATCGGGGAAGTGGCTGAGGCACCTCTAGCTAGTTCTTTAATTGCTCTGCTTTGTAAAGTTACCTAATGATGGTAACAGATTTTAAAGCAATGCCCAGAAGGGAATCTGATTGTTCTCAGGACTTAAAAGAAACCAGATTCTTCCCAGTGCTTTTTCTCATTGATGCCAGTGTTTACAGGGCCTTGGCTGCCAGGCTCATGCTTGCTGTGCAACCTAGGGCGATGACCCAGTTTAAGAGATTAATTGGGCTAAGCCACAGGGTCCGAGTCTCAGAAAACTGCAGGATCTTCCATGGGGGGAAGATCTCATGCCCTGTTGAGTTCTCAGGTGCTGCAGCTGTCTCCTCATGGCTCTATCTGGTCATGCATGCTGGGACTTCCCATCTAAGCTCCCTGATGCTGCATGATCCTGACTTTGACCTGGTTCTGATCACCAGGCTTCTGCCCACTTCTCAAGACCCCATCTCTCCACAGGATCTCCATCTTTGTTTCGTTTTTGTGCCTGATATACTAATACCAACTCTCCTTGTTCTGTCCATCTCTTCCAGCCAACACTACCCCAAATAATAAGGCATAAATATCGAAATCTCCATCCAAGGGTCTGGAGCCCTGCTAGCAACAGAAATCCTCCTGGCATATGTTCTTTTGCAGCACAGAGGGTATCTGCACGTGAACTCTTGTGTGCAATGCTTATTGCCCTCAAGGACACGAAGAATCAAAGCACTTTCATTGTTAGTGCTCCTAATGTGCCTCCTTATTGTAATCTTGATGCCTTGGGGCACCTAGGTGGCTCAGTCGGTTAAGTGTCTGCCTTTGGCTCAGGTCATGATCTCAAGGTCCTGGCTCCTTGCTCAGTGGGGGGTCTGTTTCTCCCTCTCCCTCTGTGCACGCTTTCTCTCTCTCAAATAAATAAATAAAATCCTTTTTTTTAAAAAAATCCTGATGCCTTATACTTACCAGGCCCTTAAAAAAGATTTGTGGACTAGCGGACACTGATTTAGCCCATACTCTGGGCTAAGCAAGCATTGTTCCAAGTGCTATACATCTAATCCTTTCATTATACTCTTTTAAGACAGTAGAAAATTGAGGCCAAGAGAGTTCCACTCACTACAGAGTACGCCCCTCCTGTGAGTGAGAGAATGAAAGCTGACAGCTTTCCTGATGTTTGACTAGTATACACAGATTCTTAAATACTGGCTATTGTTGGTCTCCTCACTGCCTTGGTCTAGGAGACTATTTACATCCATTTACATCCCCTCCCCTCACTCATTAGCCACTCGTTGTTTGCCTGAGTTTCAGCCTATCAGAGCACAGGCTTTGCACTACATTGATCTAAGTTCAAATCCTGTTGCTGCCTTCACTTACCAACTATTCTATTGTGGACAATTTGTTTAGTTTTCGTCAAACTTGCTTTCTCACTTGTAAAAAAGGCAATCTTGTCTACGTCTTATTTTCATTATGTTTAGTTTTAATTCATTGTGAACAAGAATGTACTAATTTAAATTACTGCAGATGAGATTGTAATACAAATACAAATACAAATTAGTAAATCTAACTTATTCATTAAATTATATTTTAATTCTCATATTATGAGGATTAAAAAAATGAACATTTCTGATTTAAGAAGTCAGAATATTTCACAATTTTGTTGCTAATTCCTATATATTAAAAATTTTCTATATTAAATATAAAATTTGCCTTTTAGTAAGGAAGAAAAAGATGGATGATCTATATGATATATATAATATTACATCTTAGTATTTTTAATTAAAAATATTTAATTTCCATTAGTTAAATCATGTTTCTGCAAAATGTGCAAAAAATATAGTTCCCTTAAGTGAACTATATTTTTTCATTACTTTCATAATACAATTAGTTATGAAAAATTGGTATTAGGTGTAATTTTTACAAATCACACTAAAGTATTCAGCAAACCTCTTTTTCTTAAGGGAAGTTTATAGCTGAAATGAAAATATTTAAATATTAATAACAGCAACTATTATACTCAAAAGAAATAAAAAACACTTGAAAAAAGAAATTAAAAAACATTAAAGATAGTGAAAAGTTCATACATTATTCAACTGGCAGCACTTCTAGCATTCTTAAATCAGTTAATATTTTTCCTGCTTCAAATAAGACTTCATACTTTTTTTTATTTTTCTGAATATATCTTATCCCTTCAATATATTAGTCTCTCAGCAGGCCTCCAGCAATTAATCTTTGTAGGGCAGGTGTCTTAATATCTTTGGATGGGAGAAACATTAGCAAACAAAACCCAAAACAGAAATCCTCATTGCTTGGGGTGGTTTGTCTTACTGCCAGCTGAGGCAATAACTGTTTCCTGCAAGTAGGTAATGTTAAATGCTATCAGCAAATAATTAAAAGGCTGTGCTTCTTTGATTATTTTCTTCCCATATTATAGCTATTTTTTTAAGTAGAAAGGCATTTAATATGTGAAATTAGGTGCTTATAAACTCATTGGAGGAGAAGGCTATAGGCTGGGCATCTAGAAAGGAGTCTCAAAAATGCAGAAATGGCTCATGAGGGGAACGGATGGTGGGCCACAACTGGGAAATTGGAGAAGCAAGAGGCATTGCTGGAATTGTTAACTTCAAGAGCACACCACGATGGCAATGATCCAAAGATTAGAAAGCTGTTGGCATGACTGCCTTTTGATACCCATGAGCTTGAGCTGAAATCAGTCCCAGTTCCAATCTGCCATCCTCTGGCACCATGAGTTTCCTAAGCTGAAGAAGGGTTAACCGTGGTTGCTTTTTGGTGGAAAATGAAGCACATCTCATCTGTGTCAGGAGCAACAGAGCCAACCTGGAGTAGGCAAGGCCTCAGCACAGGCTGCCTTCACCCCAACCTCACCCCATCTCTGAGTGGGTGATTCTGCAAGTTTGCCATCCAAGAATTTCTCCACTGAGGCTTTCAGTAATCAAGACAAATGCCTGTATGCTGATGCATCTGTTTTATTTGTTCACCTCTGAACCTCTAAGTGTCTAGCATGATGACTAGTGCATGATGGGCACTCCTGATGTTAATTAAATGAATGAATGAATATTTCTTTACTGCAATTCTGTGGGATATACTTGAAATTTGAGATTATCTGGGGTAAGATGAAAAGAATTTTTTTCTGGACTCTTATGTATACACACAAGTAAGTGTTGCCATTAGACGCAGCCACACGACGGGGAGCTGCATGGGGTGACGAAGGGGGAAACCCGACATTGAGAAGACATTTCATAATATCTGGGTCACTTCCCATCTCACATTTCCCCCCAACAATAAGCAGAATGTTACTAATCAAAACCAGACCTCAGAAGATAGGCCTGGAGAGAAAATAATTTAGGACTGTAGATCATGAAACAATAGCTTCTGTTAAGAACCTGAACCCCCAAAGTCTAACAAGGGAGTGGAAGCTTGGAACTCCATTGTCCATCGAATGAGTGAGTGAATGAATGAATGAATGAACGAACATTCAAAAAGACATCAATGTGAATGCAAAATCAAATGAGTCTTAGGAAGACCAAATGTCCTCAAGAAGTTTATACCTCAGTCTGAAGTCAGAACATAGGAGGAGACGATGGGCACCCTCAGTGGTGGGCCCCTAGTGCTGCCTGGGGCTAACATAGAACAGTTCCAAAAAGAGATAACCACAGGTCTGATAGGAAGGAGTTGGCTGGCAAAGGAGATGACAGAGGCAGCTGCCTGTGCAAAGTCCTGACACCCAGTTGGGACCCTTCCAGTAGCTGCCCATGAGGAGAGCAAAGCTGTAGTGGGTCAGGATAGAGGGCTTAATCAAAGTGGTAGTCACAGGCCAGACAGGAGGTAAGTACGGGTCAACAGGGATTAAAAAAATTCTGGGCTTGGTTAGAGAGGCTCGGTTGGCTTTTGAAGAGCCAGGATGCTTAATAAATTCTTTTAGCGTTGTAACAGGTAATTACAATATGGTGGTCCCAGATATCTCTCACCAATCATATTGACTGCAATCTTTTGTCCCTTTCTATTTCCAAGAGAGTACTAAGCCTGTGGTGTTCCTTATTCTTTTTTCTTGAATTATTACACAGAATGACTACAGCCAAATGAACAGTCCCTAACCACTCAGTTGGAACCTCATGTGAGGCCGACTCTTGCTACTGCTGAAGCCATCAGCACCTAGTGTTGAGCACCTCACAATTTCCCCTGCTCCCAGAGGGTGCTTTTCCAAGGGCTCCTAATTTACAGTGGCCCAAGTTCCATCTACTGTGTGGGTGGCATAGCCAGGCCTTAATCTCTAAACACTGTGGCAGCCCTTGGCTCTCTGGTGCCAGAGGATGGCAGATTTGGAACTGGGGCTGATTTCAGCTCAAGCTCATGTTTTCCTTTCTAAGTTTTTCCAGTGAAAAAGCAGATTTCCATCCCATTGCAGGCTGTTAAAACGTCAGACTAATAAGTTTTCAACAATCTGTCAGTGCAGATCTCCAGCAACAACCTGGCACTGTCTTTGAATTGGGGCCTCATTGTCCAATCCAACTTCAGCCAGTCAAAATACGAGACACACCAGCAAAAGGAAAAAAATCTAATCACCTCGAGCTGAGCAGAAACTCTTAACAAATCCATTGTTGCCAGCAGTCAACAACAAATCTGTGGGCTACATAACCTGAGGTGACCCTTCAGGCAGGGCCATCCCTCATAAGCCTCTAATTAGCTATGGTTAGGAGTGACTTGAAAGATATTAATCCTATTGCTATTGGAAAATGAGCCTACCAAGCTTTTAACAGATTTGTTTTCTCCTTCAGTCAAAGAACAAAATGTTAGCTCAATGGTGTATGCTTTCTATTAGAGAAGTGTCAGCAGCAGCAGTCTCCAGAGAGTCTCTCAGCATTTTATT
This sequence comes from Leptonychotes weddellii, assembly GCF_054177405.1. NCBI lineage: Eukaryota > Metazoa > Chordata > Mammalia > Carnivora > Phocidae > Leptonychotes > Leptonychotes weddellii. Next base: position 104,589,866 of record NC_138376.1, on the reverse strand, counting down.
ACACACCCCTATTTTTAAATGTTTAAAAACTACTTATTATGAACCAAAACTTGAAAAACCTGGTTTCAGCCCAAGAGTAATTTTTTGTTGTTGTTGTTATTAAGCAAACATCCAGAATGCAGAACTGTGTTTTCTATCATTTCAGCCATGGACAGTAGAGGGCACTAGAAAGGTTGTATGTCTAATGTCTGGTTGGACCCCCTTAAGGAAATCCTGGGGTCAGATGATGCACAGATTCAGAGTTGACATGTGTTATGTTGTGTTCTCCAGTATTTGCAGACCTTCTCCATGCACTTTTATTCTTGACTTCCATTGCACATATTGAAATGCACATTGAATATCACATTTTTCATCGTGCAAAGCAATGGCTAGAGCTTCTGGTCAAGAACAATTTTAGCAGAATCTGTACTTGTGAATGCTGATGGCATGGGGAATGTAACGAAGGTATCTCTCTAATGCACCCATTTATAGCAACTAAGTGGACATCTGGGTCCAAGGCAGTTTGGGAATAATTTTGATTTGGGTTCTGAGAATTCCCCTATATCAGACACAAACCCTGATAAAGACAGCAAAAATTATGTCAGAATTTTGCAACACAATTTCATCTTTTATTTTTCTTCTCGGAGCCCTAGGTGTTGATAAGTAGCTACAGCTATTTTTCAGAAAGGCACTTCTGTGAAAGCATAAATATTTCACTTTTACATAGTGAGTTTTTAAAGATGAAGTCCATAGATACTCTGTGTCAGAGAAAGTAGCAAGCTGTACAGAAAGAGAAGAGATTGCTGTTCATAGTGGAAAGAAGTTAGAGTATCTGGATTCAAATCCCAAATTTATCCCTCCCTAGCTGTGTGATCTGGGACATACTACTTATCTTTCTCAACCTCTTTATAGAGGAGAAGGAGTAACAATGCTCACCCCTTTACTGAAATAATTAATGTAATATGTATGAAGGCATCTTGTGTACTCTGAAACCTGTAATGGGGCCTGGTGTGTACGTCGTTTTGTGGAAGGAAAGAGGTGGAAGGTGGAGAGGGCCATTTGGTGGGGCTGCATCCAAGATACAAAACACAGTTCTACTGCGTAAGTCATGGGATTTTGTGAGCAGAAAAATTTTGCTCCTCCCATGATGGAGAGCACTGGTCCCTCAGAGGGTAACCTGCAAAGCCAGAGTCATCTTGAGAACAGAGGTTGGCGGGGCAGGATTGAGGTGGTAAGCCCAGGCTGGGCAGAGTAACAGGCTTTGAGAAAGCATTAGATGGGAGAGGAAAAAAGTCTCATGTGAGGTGCACATCTGAAAAAAGGCAGGGAAAGGAAGAGGGACTCTGCATGGTTCTGTGGCTTGGGCAGGGCACCTCCAGTACCAGAAACATGCACTGCTAATCTTGGAGGGATCTGAGAGACCACTGTGGCCAAGCAGTCACTTTCTAGATGTAGCAAACAAACAAGGCCAGTGGAGTTAGGTGACTTTCCATTTCAAGGTCTTACGATGATCAGAGTATGAGCTCTTGAGTTCAGATCAAGACTCCAACATTTACCAGATGCATGACGCTAGGCAGGTTACTCAGTACTTCTTTGCCTCATTTTCTTCATATGTCAAATGAAGATATCACTACTGCCTACACCATGGGTTCATCATGAGGATCACATGAGCATTAATATATGCAAAGCACCTACAATAGTGCCTGGTGAGAGTAAGTACCCAATAAATTATGACTTTCAAGAATATACAATTATTTGTGAGCAGAGAAGTCTTGAAAACCATGGCTTTTCCAACTGCCATCCAGTGCTACTCCATGTTACCTCCTTAATTTGGACATTGAGCCATTGCCCTGGGTAGCCTCAAGGCACCTGAAACACACATAAAGGGACAGACCTGCACGACCTGTTAGATGGGGTGGCCAACAAATATTTGTTTAATGAATGAATGGGAAATCAGAGGGCAAAGAGCAGATTGAAAACTGGACTAATTCTTCCTAGACAATTATCTCTAGTTGCTGTAAGGAAAGGACTTCAAGGTCTAAAGTCTCACTTTTGTTGAATATTTCATTCAAAATATTCATTCATCAAGCCTTCACTGAGGGCTTTCCAATGCAGTAGAGGTAATTATCTGTATTTAGCTGTCTATGCTGAATTTATTTATTAAATTCAGTGGAACTATCTCTATTTTGATTACATTATTCTCAGATAATTCTTGTGTGTTTAAAGTCCTAATTAAAGAGGATCAAGCAGACTTTTTGTATAGTGGACATGGTAACTCTAGGAGGTTCCTATAGACCATTTGGTGCCTGGAGACTGACTAACTGTTCCTGATGCACCCTTGTCCTTGGCATTGAGGAAGGGGAGGAACCCCCATGGGTTTGAGAAAGAGGTTTCTCATAGGTGCTCAGATACGGGGGCCACATCTTGATGGGTGTGGAAGAGTTCCTGAATAATGTATTCTGACTGGATAAGGAAGAGAGAAACTAATATTGAACAAGTCCTCAGTGGGAGTTGAAGACACCAGATAAACTAGAAGGGTGTTTATTCTGGGTAATAAACTGTGGGTGCAAAAACCTAAAGGTGATTGAGTAAATGAAGGAAATTAGGAATGGCTAGAAGGGGATGGGGCTCAGATAATCAGAATCGGCGAGTGAGACATGAGGCTGGGGAAGTTGGCAGGGACCAGATCACACATGGCCCTGTGGGACTCCATTTAGTGATTGGACATGAGCCTGGGTTCTGCAGGCCATGGATCTGAACGAAGTCACTGCAGGTCACAGGCCATCTGTTCAAGGCAGTAGAGAAATCCCAAAAGTGTTTAGAAAGCTTTTGTAATGGGAATACCTTACAGCAGCCACGTTTGCTGACTGATGTCGCTCCTCACCATACTTGGCAGTATGTTTATGTGGGAAAAGAGTTCTGCTAGGTAAGACACCATCTTAAACTTGAGTGTTTAATGACATTATCTTCATTATCCCTACTATTCATAGTTTTGGCAATTGACAAAGTTAAGGAACACCACAACTGTTCACTTTTTCTGACTCTCCAGTATTACCACACACACAGGGTGTTCACAATCAGATTTCTTCAGGTTTAGTGTAATCCATATGGCCTTTGCAAAGTGTAGATCATGGAAATAAGAATGCAGCTTGTCAAATTTCCAAGTCTAGCACGAATATATTATAAAGAGCAGGACCTTTCAAGTCATGCATAGGGCGAAGACTGAGAACACAGTGAAGGGGTGATTAGCAGTCAAGTCCATGGATCCCAAAAGATGGTGGAACTAGGGTCCTGGAACCAAAGTCCTTCCCAACACTTGAGATGGAATTTCCTCCTAGACACTACTGGGAAAGCATGCTGTACTCCAAGAAAATCATTCTTTTATTCCACTATCACCTTCAGAGTGAAAATCGAACCAGAACAGGACTCCGTGTTCCCGCCCTTAGGCTGACATAACATGCAGCCTATCCCTCTGCTGCCCCTGGAAGGCCAACACTGTGAGCACTTGGAACAAACACCTTTTTGTCTGACCTGTGTGTTGCCAATAATATGTACTCACAATTGCTAAACTCCAGCCATCTGGTTGAAGCGTCCAAACTTTAGACATCGGTTTTCTTGATTTACACTGTCATTTCCAAGCTACTTTATATGACCTTATAGACAGCAAAAGCTTCATAGATAGTATCAGCAATACCTCCAAATCATCGTACAGACATCATGATTCAGAGATTACGGGACCTCATCCAGCCTGTAACTGAATGAATATTTATACAGGACAAAGGAGTACTTATAATGTGCTCCTTGCAGCTCAGTACAGTAATGCTCCTGTACATAAACCAACAATTAAATGTAATTTTATACACTTATAGTTTTAAAAGAAATTCAAACCAGTCCTTGGAATTAAATAACCCCAGTGCTGGAGAAAATGACTTCCAGAACATCAAGCCTAACATGCAAACACAGGGCCTCTGAGCCACAAAGGAACAAACACTTTTCCACAGGGATAAGGGCTTGTTGTATAACTACTTGTGAGGTCAAAGATCCAGATGTTCCCACAGACAATCAAAAAACTATTACTGGTCAAATTGTATTGACCATCTCCATACGGACAGCTCTGAGACATGCATTTGGCTTCGGGAAGGAGATTTCTGTAAGTTCTACTGGCAATCAATGGCAACTCCAAGCTACAGCTGGAAAATCCAATATCTTGGAGAAATAGCTGACAGGTCTTATAAGCTACAAGTGAAAATGAAAATTGCGTGTATTTTGCTAACAGTTGTATTCTGCTTTGGCATAGCTTACTAAACCCCACAACATACTTTGATAAGAGCAGTATTAAAAAGTCACCTCCTGTTGGATCTCTCTCATTTCATGAAGGTAGAGACCTTCTGTCTAGTTCACTGCTATTCCCCGGCTCCTAGATCATTTGTCACATCCTAGACTGTCAATAAATATTGCTTGAAACAAAGAATGAATGGATGATTTGGGCCAAAAATATACCCAATCCATTCATTGCTATATGGCAGTCAAGTCAATGTGAGATGGTGAAAATTCAAATTAAAAGAGAAGAAAAGTGAGTAAAATTGTACATAAAATTTAAATAAGCTCATATTGCAAGTTTTGATGGCATTACTCCATTAAGAAGTTGGCATCTGAGGTAGTGCAGTGAATCTACCATGAATGCTTTAAGTGGAGTCCAACCCAAAGGCAAAGATTTCTCCAAGTATTATATTTTTGAAACATAATTTTCCCCGAAAAGCAAGAGTCATAAATATGTTGTTTTTCAACCAGCAGCTCTTTCCACTGATGAATGTTACTAAAATTAAACAATAAAACAAACAAAATTTGTTTTTAAATCTTCTTGATCAGGGTCCATATGAGGAAGTAGAAGTAATATCTATATGCCATCTCATTAGTATATGTTTGAAGGGTTAAACCAGCCACGTGTTTCAAGGTCACTTGGGGATTTTATAAAAGTCACTTGGGGATTACTTGGGGTAGTAGGTGCTGTGTTGTTGATGGTTTATAATTCTCATTCTAATCACTTTATTGCCTCAAGACCCTCTTCAACCCTCTTACAAGTAGAAATGATCATTGATTTGAGAGTTTATTATTAGTGTCAATGAAGTCGAGGAATCCTGAAGATGGTGCTTCATCAGTAAATCTACCTGTGCAGTTGACATTGCGGAAGGACATGTATTCATCTACTAATAATGCTTGTTAATTAACCAATGCTCAGCGAACTAGCAGATTTTTGCTTACATTGAATCTTTTTAACCTAATGACATAAAACTCTTTGTGTGTTTTCAGTAAAGCAGGAAATTGAAAGTTTCTTTCAAAAAAAGTTCAAGAAATTGAACACAAAATAACAAATAACTTTAGAAGTAAAATAATGCTTATAGACTCATTGTATTGATTTACCAGCCTTAAATTTCAAAAGGTTGGGCTACTTAAGGATAGGGGCTATGTCTTAGCTTTGAATTCTAGTATCAAGCAGGATGTTTGGCATAAAGCAAGTGCCTAATAAATGTTTTAATGCGGGCGCTTGGGTGGCTCAGTCATTAAGCGTCTGCCTTCGGCTCAGGTCATGATCCCAGGGTCCTGGGATAGAGCCCTGCATTGGGCTCCCTGCTCTGCGGGAGGCCTGCTTCTCCCTCTCCCACTCCCCCTGCTTGTGTTCCCTCTCTCGCTGTGTTTCTCTCTGTCAAATAAATAAATAAAATCTTTAAAAAAAAAAATGTTTTAATGCATGGCCAAATGAAGAAAATATCACATACCAAGGAATCTGATCATCAGGTAAACAAATTCTACTAAACTCAAACATGTCAATACAATAACCTTTCTGGTTAACACTGTGAGGATTAAGGGTGTGTCATATCCCCCCCCCCCCCATGCATATCACAGAACTGCTGTCTACTATGCTGTAGTTTGGTGGTTAAGAGTTAAAGCTCTTGTCTGCAGTCTCATTAACTGTGAGTTTGAATCCCAGCCCCACTATTTCCTAGCACTTTGACCTTGGGAATTGACTTATTCTTTCTCCCAAAGCCTCTTGTTTCCCACCTGAAAAACTGAGACAACAAGGAGGTGTTAAGAGACTAAATGAGATAACCCACGTGAGGTCCTTAGTGCAGCGCCCAGGACGTAGGAGGAAGTGGGCAGTCTATGCCTCTGGAACTATTCTACCTTCACACTCTGGACTTCATCAGACTCAAGGAAACAGAAAAGGAAAAGTCTTATTTTTCACTCTGGATATTGTACCACTTTGCCCTCCAATCAAAGTGAATCTTTGCTGTGCCCATTGTTTGTCCCACAAGTTCTGTATTTTTTTTAATTTTTAAAATATTTTATTTATTTATTTGTGAGAGAGAGAGAGCGCACACGCACAAGCAGGGGGGAGCGGCAGGCAGAGGGAGAAGCAGGCTCTCCGCTGAGCAAGGATCCCGGTGCGGGACTCAATCCCAGGACCCTGGGTTCATGACCTGAGCCTAAGGCAGATGCTTAAATGACTGAGCCACCCGGGCATCCCTAGTTGTGTATTTTTGAGGAAGTGCAAAGAAGGGGTGGCAGAAAGCTTGGTCTTTGGAATCCAGCAGCTCGTGGATGGGTATTTACCAGCCACATGCCCTCAGGACCTGAGGATTGGACGTTATCGGTCAAGTTCCCGGCTCCATGGTGTTACGCGCATCTATGTAGCTATGTAGCAACTTCTCCATTCAATGTCTACCTTCTCTTCTCCACAAGTTCATCATATTATTCAAGGCCCAGATAACATGGTGATCCTTTATGAAACTTTCCTGATATTTTTTGAGCTTAAGTTAACCTTTTTCTTTCTTGGTTTCCTATAATTCTTATATCTGCTTTCCATTTTCTTGTTCACATTTTCACTTCTTCGTCTATTAGAGCATGAGGTCTTTAAGGCCTGAATCCAGATCTGGTTTAAATATTCCATATATTGGGGCGCCTGGGTGGCTCAGTTGGTTAAGCGACTGCCTTCAGCTCAGGTCATGATCCCAGGGTCCTGGGATCGAGTCCCGCATTGGGCTCCCTGCTCTGCGGGGAGCCTGCTTCTCCCTCTCCCACTCCCCCTGCTTGTGTTCCCCCTCTCGCTGTGTCTCTCTCTGTCAAATAAATAATAAATAAAAATAAATATTCCATATATTTCCCCTTTAGCCTCTGGAATAGTATGTGTGTGTGTGTGTGTGTGTGTGTGTGAGAGAGAGAGAGAGAGAGAGTGTGGTCATGAAAAATATTTAACATGCATCTGTTTTTAAAATCTTGTTATGACCCTGCCTTATTGTACAAAGATTTGGAGGTAGATGTAGATTTCTTTTGTGCACATATGTGCATGTTTATATGCAGATCACCACCCCCATACACACACCTACACACACATACATTGCAAAGGGTATTAAACCTAGCTTAAAGTCTGGAATTAAAACCTCAAATGTTCAAAAAAATAACATTTAGTTCACAGTGCTAATAACCTCACTGTAGAATAAAGTTCTTTGTGTTGAAATCTCCTATTTACCTTGAAGTTATTAAGAGAGGAGACATTCTCTTGTGACACTTCCTGTAATATATTTTGTTGCTATGATTCCAGGAAAAAATTTTGATCAGTGTTACTTGTTTATTACAAATGAAAATATTAAACGTTTGGAATCAAGGAAGTAATATTCAATTGCTGTCTTGGCCTGCCACCATTCATACCTTTCACATTCACTGTTGCCAACGTTCCTTTAGAGCTAGCTTTGTTAGTGAAACATTTCTTCATCTAAACCGCAAGAGTAATTCTTTTCTTTTATTTTTTTTTGTTTTCAAAGTGAATAATCTTAATGTTGGATAGCATTCTCCATTTCATCTGTACAAGCAGGCCATCAGTCCTTCATAGACTATCACCCATATCAGATCATGGAAGATTATTCTTTTAAGAGAGTACTTAGTTGAAATTGATGAATAAGGAAGTAAAATTATGGAATTTGTCTCAAAGTTCCAAAACCAGGATCTGATTTTGAGTATCTTTACGTTAACTACTCACTGGGTGTATGTGTTAGTTACGTAAAATGATTATTAAGTCTTTATTTTATTTTCAGATTTTAGACCTGTCAGTGGCTTTTGCTGCCTAAAAAGGGAAAGTAATACCTTTTCTGACCTTTAATGTGCAAAACCTTTAATGTAAGGCAAATTTTAAGGAAGATAAAATACCAGCCAACCTATTAACAAATGATGTTTCAAACATGTGGTTAGGTGAGTTGGCAAGAATGCTTCTGCATAAGGAAACTATTTTGATGATCAGAATAAGCAAGCCAAAGAGCTCTGGCAAATGATACTTTTAAAAAATGAAATATGACACAAACTTTTAATTACACATGTAACTCCAAGTGGCCCCAGAAATTGTATGGTGGATGATAAAGTAAATGTAAATTAAAGTCTTGGTCATGCACACACCACTCATGTATCCGGAAGGTGAATATCCTGAAAATAATTTTTATGATATTTTTGATTTCTCCCTTGTTTTCTTGCTCAGTTGCACAGGCCAGAACCTCAGTGCCTTCTTTGATTTCTTCCTTTCTCTTGCTACTTCCTACTATTACTTCCTTCAGCCTCAAAATAATTTAATGACTTTTTTTTTTTTAAGATTTTTTTTTAATTAATTTATTTGAGAGAGAGAATGAGATAGAGAGAGAGAGAGCATGAGACAGGAGAGGGTCAGAGGCAGAAGCAGACTCCCCGCTGAGCAGGGAGCCCGATGCGGGACTCGATCCTGGGACTCCAGGATCATGACCTGAGCCGAAGGCAGTTGCTTAACCAACTGAGCCACCCAGGCGCCCCATTAATTTAATGACTTTTCAAGTCCTTTTGCTTCGACTCAAATCCATCTACCTTTCCCTACCCCACTGCCAGTACCCCAGTTCCTGCGCTCTCATCATGCACTTCAATTTCTGCACAGCTGCCTAATAAATCCTCCCTTCTTACTCTTCTAATTGTCACATCACAGCCAGAATAGTCTACTGTGTGAATCGGTCATTTCCCTGCTCAGAATAGTCTACAGTGTGAATCGGTCATTTCCCTGCTCAGAAGGCTACCCCTCCCCTCAAAATAACCCATAATTCTTAGTCTGGCACAGAAGGCCCTACATCTCCCACCTCTTGCTCCCTATACTGCTGGCTTACTGAGCTACTTTCCCAAAGCTTCACTATTCCGTGCACCTTAGGCCCCTGCACCTTCACCAAGGAGCTCCTCCTTATCTTCTTTCAGCTTACAGCTTTGACACCACCTGCTCCTCCTGGAGGCCTTCTTCAACCTCTAACATTCTGCCAAGCACCTCTTCTGAACACGATGGTAGCACTCAGGATAAACCTATATGGAAGCATTAATCACGCTGAGGTAGTTCTCTAGACTAAAAGGCAAGTAAGTCCTCTAATTTATCTTCAGCGACAGTGTCTCATACTTAATTGGCACTTAATAAATGTTTGTTGAATGAATGAAGGAAGGAAGGAAACAGGGGTGAAAGGACATGTGATTCTAATAGAACAAAAGAAAACCCCCACAAAAGTCTACATAGTCATCCAGGAGTAAGTAAAAACAGCACTGGGTGTCCCAAGTATGAGAACACCTAGATTCAAAACAACAATAAAACAAAAAATAAAAATCCTTGACACTCTTTTGATACCAGAGTTTTAGTCTTGCTGGAGAACAAAGACTTTTGGAGTGAAGTAAGGCAGTTGCATTGCATACTTATTGTTTGTTATTAGCACGAAAGAGTGTCATTGGAAAAGAGCAAAATCCAATGTTGGGGGCTTGGTTCTATTCTTGGACCTCTGCTTTTTGTGTAAATAGGGATACATAATCTTCATGATCTGTTGGCGTTCTGAAGTTTAAATGTATCAAAGAAAAAAACCCCACAATCAAATTTCAAGATTAAATGCCTCCTTTCTCTGTATCAACATAAAAATATATTTTGGGGCCCATATTATATGTAACTAAACATATGGCTGACAAATTGTACAAAACATTAAAAATGTTTATGAGAAGAAAGATCTACTCATTTGTGAGTTTTTAATACTTATAATTAGTATGCTAATTTTATGGTTATATTATAGTTTTTGAACTAAACTCTATTTTCTTGCTTACTCCCAACCGAAAAGAGATAAGGAAATTTTATTTGTTTTGGAAAAATAAATTCAATTAAGAAAAACATACACTTTCTGTTTGAGGCGAGTTCATTAGAAGTGGCTGAAATTTAAAACCCAAATTCAATTTTAAGCAGTGACAGTGGCCAATGCATGTAAATAAATTCCATCTGCCCACCCAGATCCAGCTTAAAGACCACCTTCCCTGTGAATCATCCCCACCCCTGCCACACTGCTTAGCCTACCATATGTGACATCCCCCTTCTCCAATTCTTTACGCCAATTTGCTTCTTTCTATGGTCAGCATCGCCTCCTTTATTTTTTATATTAAGATTCATTACTCCTGTTTAGATTTTAAGCTCCTTAAAGGATGGAAATATTTTTCCTCTTTGGATTCCCAACATGACCTAGATAACACAATTAATTCTTAAAGCTATGACAAATAGAAATAAACATGTATTTGTTTTGCTATTGTGTATTTCAGTTCATTACCAATAACAAACACTTGTGCAATTCTAAGGCATCTAGAAGCATGAAAACTTGACAAATGGTAACATTTATCTTTTGAGAATCCCTTTCCATACATCCTTATTTTTCTCTAACTTTCCAGTACGATTCCCAGGTCCCACTGATGTAATATTCTCCATATGTGTATGTGTGACTTATTCATATCCACTTCTGTGCATTCATCCAAGATGAACTCTTACTTCATCAAACCTCAATAATGTAGACCCTCACACATTTCACTTGCTCACCTACTTTCCTCCAAAAAGGCTTTCATAATTAATCCCTCTTAATTTGGATCAGTTTTCCAAATTGCCTATCTCAATATATATTTTATTTTATATACTTTTTTTTTAAGATTTTTATTTATTTTATTTTTTAACAGAGAGAGAGAGACAGCGAGAGAGGGAACACAAGCAGGGGGAGTGGGAGAGGGAGAGGCAGGCTTCCCTGCCGAGCAAGGAACCCGATGCGGGACTCGATCCCAGAACCCTGGGATCATGACCTGAGCCGAAGGCAGATGCTAAATGGCTGAGCCACCCAGGCGCCCCTATTTTATATACTTTTTGTACATAAAGATAATCTGCATTTTTCTTTAAAAATGTGAAATGTAGATGATTGGAGCAAGATGGCAGAGGTGTAGGAGACCTAAATTTCGTCTGGTCCCAGGAATTCAGCTGGATAGGGATCAAACCATTCTGAACACCTACGAACTCAACAGGATATCGAAGAAAAGAATAGCAGCAACTCTCTGAACAGAAAAGCGACCACTTTCTGGAAGGTAGGACGTGGGGAGAAGTGAATCCGAGGCGATATTCGGGAGGATAGACGGCGGGGGAGGGGGCCTCTGTCAGCCGCTTCTGGCAAGTGATAGAGCAGCAGAGCACAATATCAGAACTTTTAGAAGTCGGCTCCGCTGAGCGACGTCAATCCAGTGGCTAAGCGGGGGGTGGAAACCTCGTGGAACAGTGTGGTCTCAGGACCCTCGGGGTCACAGAAAGACTGGGGGTGCCTGAGTGCAGCAGAGCTCCCAGGTATCTGAGCGGGGAAGCCGGCTGCAGAGACAGAGCTGAGATGCGGGCTCTCAGCTCCCGGGTTGCCATAAACCGTGATCCGCGACACAGTCGGGCCACTGCTCCTCCAGCAGGGACCCAACAAGAGGCAGATCCGGGGAGACTCCCCTTCCTCCCCCAGGAGGAGTGGCGCGGGAGCGCACCGCAGGGATCTGCTGGTTTTGGAGACTCCACACCGAGTCAGGTGCCAGAGATAGAAACGCTCGGTCACAGGCCCGGTGAGCACAGAGTGCAGCCAGAGACTGGGGAGACAGGAATGATTGACTGCTTTTCTCTGGGGGCTCACTGAGAAGCAGGGCCCCAAGTTCTCGGCTCCTCCAGGATGGAGATTGGGAGCCCGGCATGTTCACTCTCGTCCTCCAAAGCTCGACGAAAAGCTTGCAGGGAACAAAAGCTCCCAAGAGCAAACCTGAGTGGATTACTTAGCCCGGACCTGGCAAGGATGGGGCAATTCTGACTCCAGCAAAGACATTTGGGAATCACGGCAACAAGCCCCTCCCCCAGAAGATCAGCAAGAACAGCCAGCCAAGACCAAGTTTACCGACCAATGAGAATGGCAGAACTCCAGAGCTAGGGGACTACTGCACATAGAATTCATGGCTTTTCCCCCATGATTCTTTAGTCTTTCAAAGTTAATTTTTTTTTTAACTTTCTTTTTCTTTTTTTTTTTGAATTTTTCTTTTTCCCTTTTTCAACCAACATCTTATCAATCCCTTTTTAAAAATCTTTTTTATTTTTCATTTTTAGAGTCATATTCTATCCCTTCATAGTAGTTAACTTTATTTTTGGTATATATATATATATATAAGTTGTTCTCTCTTTAAAATTTTGGGATACAGTTTCTTCTAACAGACCAAAATATACCCTAAATCTCTAGTGTATGGCTTTGTTCTAGTCTCCTGCCTGATCACATTCTCACCCTTTTATTTTTTTAAATCCTCTTCTTTCTTTTTTT
>NC_138376.1:104565779-104576725 GCF_054177405.1 Leptonychotes weddellii | reverse complement strand
TTATGCTGAGCGAAATAAGTCAGTCAGAGAAAGACATGTATCATATGACCTCACTGATATGAGGAATTCTTAATCTCAGGAAACAAACTGAGGGTTGCTGGAGTGGTGGGGGGTGGGAGGGATGGAGTGGTGGGTGATGGACACTGGGGAGGGTATGTGCTATGGTGAGCGCTGTGAATTGTGTAAGACTGATGAATCACAGACCTGTAGCTCTGAAACAAATAATACATTATATGTTAAAAAAAAGAAGATAGTGGGAAGGAAAGAATGAAGGGGGGAAATCGGAGGGGGAGACGAACCATGAGAGACTATGGACTCTGAGATACAAACTGTGGGTTCTAGAGGGGAGGGGCATGGGGGGATGGGTTAGCCTGGTGATGGGTATTAAAGAGGGCACGTACTGCATGGAGTACTGGGTGTTATATGCAAACAATGAATCATGGAACAGTATATCAAAAACTAATGATGTAATGTATGGTGATTAACATAACATAATGAAAAAAAGAATGAAATTCTGCCATTTGCAATGACATGGATGGAGCTACAGAGTATTATCCTAAGGGAAATAAATCAAAGAAATACAAATACCATATGATTTCACTCATAAGTGGAATTTAAAGAAACAAAACAAATGAGCAAAGGTGGGGGAAAAAAGAGAAAGGCAAACCAAGAAACAGACTCTTCACTCTAGAGAAAAAACTGATGGTTACCAGAGGGGAGGTGGGGGGGTGAATGGGTGAGATAGGCGATGAGGATTAAGAAGTGCACCAGCTGAGATGAGCACCAGGTGTTGTATGAATCACTATATTGTACACCTGAAACTAATAGTACACTGTATGTTCACTAACTGGAATTTAAATAAAAACTTTAAAAATCTGAAAAAAATGTGAAATGTAAGATGCATTGATTTTCAAATTCTAGTTGGCATAAAAGTTATCTGATGTGCCTGTTGAAATGGGTAGCCCTGGGTTCCACCATGACAGAGAAAAAATAGCAGGACCTAGGAATTTAAATATCTAAGAACCACTCCTGGTGATGCTGACACTAGTGTCCTTTAGTGTTACCTTGGAAAACAGGAGAGTTGGACTAGATGTTTCTCAACTCCTTGTGGTCCTAAATTTGTGTGTGTGTGTGTGTGTGTGTGTGTGTGTGTGTGATTTTCTTCCAAACATAGTCTAATAATGAGCAAAGAGCACACAAGTGCCAGGAATATAAGAACCCTGCATCCCAGGTCCAGCTTGATGATCTTGGCCAGGTTCCTAACCACTCACCATCCTTCCACCTCAAAATTATTTGAATTTATTCCTATAGCTCTTGTGTACTTCCTTTTATAGGCTTGGCCACAAGCAAAGTAAGTTAAGGATAGAGAAGGGCAGTTAGATTAGAAGGATACTATTCTCTAAGGACTAAGCCCTTTATTGACTACATATTCTGACTTTTTTCTTAAGATAACTCTACTTAAGAAAAATAATGGAATTAGGAAAACAAATCTGAATATTACTCTGCAATGGCCAGATTTATAATGTGCAGAGTTCTTACATTTTTAACAAAAAGAGAATTTCCCAGTAATTTTGTAGGGCATTACTCATCTTGTCAGATTTTTCACTTCAGAAAAAGTCAAAATATACTATCAACTAAATTTTCTCTTCCCAAGATAAGTACAAACAAGCATAACTAACCTTATGGACCACAGGAATTACCGTACTTTTTTAAATATACTGAAAAGAGTTGTTTAAAAATATAATGTGACTCATGAATGCACTCTGTACTATAGATTGTAGCCTAGAGAAATAGTCTAGAACTAAAACCTCATTCTACCTCAACAAGATAGGAACTTTTCAAAAATATGCTCTATTTAAAATTGATGGACACACACAAACCACTGAAGTCAGGCAAAGTCCAAGTGAGGCTAGTCTGGCTGTAATATAATTCAGTGGAATGATAACAAAATATTGGTTTTGGTTTATATTTTTTATGTGTTTTATGTGATATTTCACTGCTCTATGGGGACTCTTCTGTTAGTTTATTAAGAAATACGCAGTGTTGACATTCAATTCACTATTTTAAAAAAACATCTTTCTAATAGTTTGCTTCTTGCAAGAAGCAATTTGCTTCTTTTGACAATTTGGTTTTTAGTCATTGACAGAAGTTAAATGGCATGTAGCAACAGGATTTGGAAACCCAGAAGGACATATTCACATTTAAATAACTATAACCCATGTCCATGATTAAACAACTTTTTAGTTTCTATACATATCTGGTAGAACAGCACATTGGCAAAGAATCCCTCTTCTGAATACACATGCGTGTGTGCACACACACACACACACACCACAAACAAGGAAAAAGAGAGAAGGCAGTGCTTTCTCTATGAGAGACACTCTCCTGCACTTTTCATTCATTATCTCAGAATGACTTTATCTTTATGCATGCGCTAGGATTTATGACTTGTGCGCTCAATTCCAAAATTCACAAGTCAATTAAAAAATCTAAATAATTTACTCTGAACAGTAACAAATGGAATGTCAGTTGCTTTTTTGGTAAGAATGGTTGGCCATCATTTGTCAGACCGAGCAGTCTATCTCAGGATCCAGCTTAATGACTTCAAAGGCAGCATTTTGAGAGATATTTAAGACTTTGACTTCAGTAATGGCTGGCAATACTGGCCCTTGATGGGCTTCTCAATAGGTTGACTCATTGAATCAGAGTAGAAACTTACTAACATTTCAGATCCCACCCCACATCCCCATAGACTTGCTGAATTAGTCTCCACACTGTCAGGCACACAAGAGTCTGAGAACTATTAATCTAAATCAAAGAGAGAGGGAACAAAGCTAAAGTGAGATTGATACATATATTTGACTAATAAACCTGACCACACATGATGATTCTTCTAAAGCAGTAACTTTCAAATAGGTTTTGTGGAACCATGTGGTTTTCAGATGTGTTTCACTTCAGGGACAGTACCAACTACTTGACAAAAATTTCGATTAAAATATTGTTAAGTAGTTAAAAATGTAATAAAAATATGCACAATTAAACAGTTCTTTAACAATTTTGATAAAATGGATCACTGTTGAGCTACTTGTAAGGTCAGGAATAGAGTGTCTCCTGCCATCTCTGACCTTATATTTGAACTTCTCATGAGTATGTCCTCGACTGGAGCAATGGCGGCTCTTGCAGGCCGGTGTGTGTCTGCTCATATGAAATTAACCCGGCAGGTACATTAATATAGCTTTTGTGTACCTCACTCAAGTAAATGCCAGGTAAATTCAGGCACATTTGCTCAACACATGCTCTCGGCATAGTAGAATAAGTGACTGAATACTAACGATTTATCAGAGACCAGTGCTACACATTAGAACTATAATTCAAGCCACATACGTAATTTTAAGTTTTCTAGCAGCCAGTTTATAAAAAGGAAAATAGGAAAAACCAAAACTGAAACAAAAAAGGAAAAGGAAGTAGTAAATTTATTAGTAGATTTCACTTAACCCAAGATATCTAAAATATTATTTCAGCATTAAATTAATGATGAAATATGTTAAATTTTTTTGTACCAAATCCTCCAAATCCAGTGTATATTTTATGCTTACAGCAAATCTCAATCAGGAGCCACATGGGGACAGCACAGTTACAGATAAAACTGGTACATGAACTAGTAGGTGCTTTTTTGTCTAAGTTTGTATTTCCCCTAATCTCATTATAAGTTTTACGTACTCTTGAATCAATTTTTGTATTTATAGTTTTTAAAAAAAATATGATATAACAAGAACTTTTAAATTGGAAATAGGTCACCTTTTTAAAACCAAACATTTGTAAAGAAAATGACAGTGGATTAGACAAGAGCATAGAAATAAAACAATAACTTAACATACCAACATCAATGGATTTTGTCTCCACTGTTCACCACATTGTGAATAAAATGAAAGCAATGTGCACAACAATCTCCCAGAGAGCCACTTGGAAATTGAATTGAGTGTTATTAGTTATAAGATTCACTTTTTGCAGACATAAAAATCACCCAAGTCCTCACAGTATTTTAGGCTGTGAAATTTTTGCACAGTGGTTCTATCTTTTCTGCCAACTTACAGTTGTTATTTTAAAGCAAAACATTGTGAGCATAAAAATAAGATTCTCAGGTTAATTTAGCATAAATGTTACAGGAAAAAAATTGGAGTAATGACAAAAAGTATTATATAGTATTGGGGAAGAAACACATTTTTCTCCATAGAAGGCTCATTACACTGTGTGCTAACAAGTATAATAGATGAGTGGGCTGCTATTGTAAAGGCAATTAGATAATTAGCACCAGAGTGTTATAACCCAGAAAACAGTCTAAGAACGTGAATACAACAGAAGTGATAAATTTATGTAAAGACTAAGATTATGTATACTATTTATAAATTCAACATTTCAAGAGTATCACTACTGCTGATTTTCCTTTTCTTTCTTTGTTCAGAGGTTTTTGCAGGAAAAATATGGTATTTTATTAAACACTTGTCACACAGAGGAATGGTTAGGTTGAGTGGGTAGATTGGTTTTTCACATACCAACAAACATGACAAAAAAGTAAAATAATAAGAATTTTTTAGAAAGGCTATGGAGGTGGTGTAAAAAGAATGTTGGGAAAAAAACAGTGTCATGTGCCTTGCTTAAAAGCTATTTCTGAAAAGCCATTTATGTGTCATAGGAGAATATAAGCTGCTAAAAAAGATCCGTCAAGGCAACACTCTAAGATCATTCTAATTGTAAATATTATTAAGAAATCGTCTTTAAATCACGGGTGTCAATATGTGTAGTGTTATTTCTAGATTTTTTTCATACCAAAGTTCCTTGGATGTTTTATAGAAAGGTGCTGATAAGAATTCATTTTTTAAAAAATTTCCTCTAGAGAGATATTTTTCAAAAATTTGTTTTCCCTGGTTTGCTTGCCTTGCTGACTTTTTTGGTAGTAAACATAACAAACTCAGTTTGGCAGTGCAGGATCACATTACAGGAATGCTTAAAACCACAGAGAAAGTGTCAGCAATGAAATACATTTGACTGGAAACACATGTGACTATCTAGCTGAGGCCGGGAGTGAGATATTTCACTCCTGGATAACCTGAGGGGTTTTTAAAATGACATACTGAATATCTCATAATGTTATAAGACTTGCTATAGACTAAACGTCTCCCCCCACCATTTGTGTCACCCTAAATTCATATGTTAAAACCTCACCTTCAAATATGATGGTTTTAGGAGATGGGACTTTTGGGAGGTGATTAGGTGCCTAGATAAAAGAGACCCCAGAGAGCTCCCTTGTCCCTCTCCCCCCATGTGAGGACACAGCGAGAAAATGGCCAGCTATGAACTAGCAAACAGGCCCTTACCAGACACTTAATCTGTTGGTGTGTCAGTCTTGGACTTCCCAGCCTCCAGAAACGTAAGAGATAAATTTCTGTTGTCTAAGCCACCCAGTCTATGGTATTTTTGTTTTGCAGCTTGCACAAACTAAAAATGACATTCACCAGGGTTCACTGAAGATCTGAGGAATCTGTCATTGACACTTCCCCAAGTTAAAATCTTGGCAATTAAGGAATATAATATTTGTTAGATATTTTTAACAGTTTACTTTTAAAATAGAAGAATTTCTATGTTTCTTTCAGCTTCAGTTTCAATTTAATTGACACTAGTCTAGGATTTCCATACAAACTATTAAAACTGTTACCATTTGCAACCACTTCATCAGTTGAAACAGGATTTTCCCCATATTACAGAAAAAACAAAATACGGAAATACATCATATGCTGAGTTCCATATAAAACTACAAATATCACCCATCACCCATTCTTCATATGTTTGTGTTATTAAAACAGCTCCCATTCTTCTCACTGGCTGACTTTAAAAGTAAAAATTATACTTTGAAATAAAAAACTATATATTACTATAATATTTTGATCTTTCATCTATTGGAAATTTTCTGTAAGATTCTGCTACTCAAAAAGTTTGAAAACCTCTAAAGCAAATAATGTAGTGGAACAACTCCTGGTCCTGCAACCAGAGACCTGTGTCTGATTTCAGATTGTCACCAAGTAGATGGTGTGACTTTGGGCAAGGCATCTCGCCTCTCAGGCGCCCAGATTGCTCACCTCTAAATGAGCATCTTTGGACCACGGGTTGTGCTCTGAAGGTTGTCTCACATCATATTCTCTCCTATTCTCTCTTTGTTCCAACTCTGTCTTAGTTTTATCAATTCTCCCCACCATGCCATGCACCTCCCTGCCAGAAAGTTTTTGCACATGCTCTTCCCTCCTCCTGGAATATTCTTCTCTTTCCAGTTAACATTTACTCTTGCATAAATTGTCAGCTCAATCGTTGTCCCCTGAAGCGAGCATTCCCCCTCTCTTAGACTAGGTCAATCCCTCTAGAATGGACCTCTACTTTATGAGTTATTATCACTGCTATAATTTCACAATTATTTTGGTAAGTCTTTGATTAATATCTTTCTCTCTTTTTAGATTGTAAACTGTATGAGAATACAGACCTTACTGTTTCCAACAATGATGACCTTAGGCAA
Source organism: Leptonychotes weddellii (assembly GCF_054177405.1). Classification (NCBI taxonomy): domain Eukaryota; kingdom Metazoa; phylum Chordata; class Mammalia; order Carnivora; family Phocidae; genus Leptonychotes; species Leptonychotes weddellii. The sequence goes on along the minus strand of NC_138376.1, from coordinate 104,570,163 downwards.
GTTTTTAAGCAAGTGCCTAAATTGTTTCCCTCTTTAAGGGAAGATGAGGGTACAAATAGTACCTACCTCGTAGGACTTCTGTGAGTTATAAAGAGATAAAGTGCATAAAACATTTAGAACATTGCCTGTCACATATACATATTTAATTAATTTTATCTGTTGAATGAATACATGTATTTTAAAAATTATTTTAGTGTATGTAAGATTTTTCACTTATCAGTATCTCAAGAGCTTTCCCTCCTGTCATTAAGTTATTTTGAAAAAAAGTAATTCTATCCTTTAGATAGGCTACAGGGTGTTGATTTCTCTATAACAGAACAATTAAGTCTCTTCAAATTTTTAAAATAATAAACAACACTGTGATGACTATATTTTTACATAAATATTTTATTACTAGTTTGGACACTTCTAGAACTGGCATTATTAGATCAAAGAACAATAACTTTAAAATTTTTGTAATACTTAGTATTAAACAAATTTCCAGAAAATTTGTTGTAGTATCAACCAGAATTGAATAAGATTGCTTGTGAACCTTCATAGTGTTGTTATTTTATTAAAAATATTTGTCAATATGATAGGCAAAAATTTATTTCTTATTGCTGTTTTAATTAGATTTCTTGATTGCCAATAAAGTTTAAGATATATTTGTATTCATCATTACTTTGAATTTCTTTTGGTGTGTATTTCTAACTATCTCATTTGCTATTTTTCCACTGTATAGTTAGCAATATTAGTTGATTCAGATGAAATATTCAATTATTAGGGGTATTAATTTGTCATATTTTGCAAATATTTTATCATTTATCACTTGTGTTTTAATTTTACAAAGTTTCTATATATGACTTCTACATTTTTATGTTATCAAACTTCACATTTGTTCTCTCACCCATGAGTTATACCTAGAAACTCCTTCCCTATCCTAAGAACATTACATATATACATTTCTATATAAAACATTTCTTTCTACTTTATATGGTTCTTTATACAATTAAACATTAATCTACTTTTTTTTGGTGTTCTGTTTGAGGTTGGTATCATTTATATTTTTTTCTAAATAGTTTTCCTTATACCATTCATTGAATGATCTACTACTTTCCCATTATTGTGAAGCCTTATTTATCACATATTACATTATCTCATCTGTAATAAAGTACTCCAGTCTCAATTTTATATACTTTTAAATATTCTACCAAGTATGGCATTATACAAATATCTACACATTTTACAGATTAATTTTGATTGTTTGATTAAGTTTTTTAAAAAAGTAATATTACATCTGTGTAGCTCCTTCAAGACAAGATCATGTATCTTCGCCGTATCTATTTTGCCAACTGCAAAATTTGACCCATAGTTGCCATTCAACATACAGTTGAGAATTTCATGAACTTTTTCTTGAGAAGTGTACTATTTTATGCAATAAAAGAAGGAAAGCAAAGTAGACTACACAGACTGTGTTGGCTACTTTAGTTTTCTTTCTTTTTTAATAAACACTAATAAAACAGGATTGATATATCTTGAAAGTTCCAATAAAGCAAGGAGATTTTCCAGAAGGTGGTTGGATCTCTTTATTAAAAGCATCTGTGTCATAGCGTCTGGCAGAGACCCAAACAACCTGAAGTGGTTGGCTCTGGGAAATTACAAAGATAGAACACAGCCGAAGTCTAAGATGGAACAACGTATAAAGTCATACTGCATCTTAATTTGATGACCAACAGGGAAGATCTTTCTGTCCCGTCAAATCTTATAAAGCAAGGTGATTTATGATGTTCTTGTGAGCTTGTAGGTAACAAGAGAAATATATAATAGTGCTATTTCATAGACTTGACATAAGACCCTGTTTGTTAAGATATTTTGTAATCAATTTTTTAACTTTCATTTTCTCTCCATGTTATTGGTTTCACATTCAGTGAAACATTCCTAGAGCAGAAAAAGATATCCCCTGGCAATCTTATTGTAGTAAATATTCATGGTAATTAAGTTAATATCTCAAAAGACTAAAAATTGTCATATAATTCCTCTCCAGTATGGTACATGTTTGCTGAGAGTCAGCTCTACGTGATCTGCATAGTAGAATGGTAAGAGGGCATTTAAAATCACAGATAAACTGACTGATTTTTGTTTTGGAATGGTTCCTGTACTCACATATGAATAAGAGAGTGACTTATCCCCTTGGGAATTCACAGTACATCAAACCAAATTAGGAAGCCAGGCAGCTATGACCTGGTTTTATAAGGGCCAAGAAAGCTATAGAGTTTCACTATTGAAACTTACAACTCCGAACAATTCCCTGGTTCCCATGCCATTTGGGACACGGGAGCACCTTACTGAAGCATATAATACACCATTCTGGGCTTGTATTTTCTCTTACATTACACACAGTTATAAATGAGGAAATAAAGACTTCTGATGTGAGGGATCTTGAAAGTGATAGCAGGAGAGAAAATGGAAATAGGAATTAGAATGAACAGTGTCAGTCGGTAGAAACTTGGATTCAGGATTTACCTTATAGAAACTATAGTGAAAATAGCCCTCATGATTTGAGTTCTAATGCTATGCTCATTTTATGGATGTTGAACTGTAAGAGAGAGAAAGTTACAAATCAGCTCTTCTCAGCCTGACTCAGTGAATTTTATTTTTCCTTGTTTTGTAGCTGCTTTTAGGAAGGGTAAGAGAGGAGACGAATACTGAATTGAGAGATTGGGATGAGACTATAATGGGAATTCAGAGCTTTAATTTCTTCTTTTTGGTCATAGTAAAGGATGTGGAGAACAGGTTAGAAAAAGACTCTGGTTTCTGTTATTTCAGGTTCGATAATATTCCTCCAAATTCTAAAACTCTCACAACCTACCAGTAAGTGTAGCTTTTGGAGCCTAGTTTAATTCTCTAAAGGTATTCGAATAAAATTGTGAGTTCCTTTTAATTAATTTATTTTAATTGGCACATCAGCCTTGTTCCTTGAAGAAAATAAAAGTCCCTTTCTATAAACAACAATTACTTAAGTAATTTTCCTTGAAAAAAAAATAAGACCTCTTGGAGGGCCCAAGATGATGGGATGTATCCTACTATGAAAATTTTAATATAAGGGACCATATCATAATGGAAACAGCTTAATATGCAAGGCGTTTTCATGTGCTCATTTCTGTGAAAATTCTAGTATTATTTTTATTCTGAGTTTGGTGACAAGCAATATGTTCTCTTGGCTTTCGTTCAGGGGTAAAGCTTGCAAAACCGCCTGTTGGGTTTTTTTCATTGTTATTGTTGCTGCTGGAGGAGCTTTCACCACCACTCTGTCCCCCTATCAGCCTCCTGAATGCAGCCATTCATCTAAGAAAAGCACTAATTCCAAGATAACCTTTGCCATCTGGATTCTACCACAAAGTGTGAGGATGGAGATTAGAACAGGACCCAAGTGGTGGTTAGTTGGAAATAGCTTATTTTCCAAGAAACTCCATTTATTTACTTATGTTGTACTCAAAAAAGAAATAGAATGAAACTCCAATATTGTCCTTAGCACTCACTGATTTTAATAGGTGGTCCTCCTTGGCATTTGACCGCTCCCAGGCTCTTTCTGTCTCACTCTCTGTTGCCCTTTAAACAAAGCTTGAAAATGAATAAGGAAGTTGGCTGGCTCCTCCCAAGAGAAAAAGAATTTACCAGTGGGAGCTACCAGCACCACATTGTTTATCAGAACATCAAGTTCGGTAGAAATCCCACAGTGACGTCTTCCCCCAGCCCTTGCTGATGAATCTGGAGACATTTCCAGGCCATTTTCAACTGGATTGGACATTCTTTGCAGGAAATGGTCAACCAGCTCTCACTTCAAAGACCTTTCCTTTCCTAGGTTATGTTTAGCTCTTAAAAGAAGTGGAAAGTAACTTAAATCACAGACTCAGTCTAAGTCGGTACTTAAAAGGATCCCAAAAGAACTTCATGGGATGTGATTATTTTTCTATGGGTTGATAAGTGAACTATAATTACTGATATTTAGGTGAATCTCCTTCTCAAGGTTCATTTGAGTAGTAGAGCCTTGCAATGGGAATGGGAAAAAAGTTTGAGAAGCCTATTACATGGAGAACATACAAAAATAGTCCTAGAGACAGACTAGTCTTTTAGGAGGTCAAGCTACAAATGGTTTGAAAAACAAATTGTCCACATTGGTATAAGGGATCTTGTGTATCTGAAAGTTGAGAATTAGAATCAGAGAAATAACTTCTCAAAAGATTAACAGATAAAAAATGTAGATACATTTATTTCAAAGGAAAAAGAAGCCTTCAGGAGGATTGACTTGTTATGGGCCAGGTAAGGTGTTTTACTTTTAACCTGTTTCTCATGTACTATAGTGAACAAGTCTGTATTCTATTTGTAACAGAAATTACAAAGGACT
>NC_138376.1:104560007-104565679 GCF_054177405.1 Leptonychotes weddellii | reverse complement strand
AAATTACAAAGGACTAAACAGATGTAGCCACATTTCCTGTTAGCAGAACACCTCACAGTCTTGAACTCTATCAAAAAAATTTTGGATGACACTAAAAATACTTATGAAATTATTATTTAATTTAAACAGAAAACCAAGCTCAATTAGTAAAGGCTCACCATCAACATTAAAAAAAGTCTGAATGTTTTAATGTTATCTAGGAAAATTGAGACAAAAATACAGCCTTTTCAAGTTAAAAAGCCTGTATCTGAGTTTGGTTTCCTTATTATAAAACGGGGATAACAATATTTATTTTAAAGATCTGTTGTAAAGACTCAATGAGCTAATTTTAAAAAGCTTTGTCAACAGTAATGATGATGATGATGACAAAAGTTAAGTCTTATCAAGTGCTTACAAGTGCCAGGCACTGATCTGACCTGTGTAAACTCCTTTAATTTTCCCAACTCTCCTGTGAAGCAAGTACTATCCTTATAACCATTTAACATATAAAGTGAGTCCTGGAAAGGTTACATGGTTTGCACAAGGTCATTTAGTTATTAAGTGGCAGAATCTGAATTTAAACTTGGGTCTCCTATTTCTGGAGTTATTTCCGCTGTAAATTATAAATCGAAATATCAGGAAAAACAAAATACAGTGTGTTTTGCTTAAAGACCACCTATGCAATAAGCACAACGCAAGTACTCTAATGGAGCTTATGCAATCACAGCAGGGATATGCTACTATCATGTTAGAAAAAAATAAATCTATAAGTATTTGTAGGGAGTGATAGAGCAATTCACAGCAAGGATATTATTACTTAAGTGTATACATTACATAATTTTTAATAACGTTTAATAGGTGGCTGTATCTTAGATTTTTTTTTTTCTTGGCAAGATTCGGGAAGTCATAATAAGCCAGAGAGTTGAAGATGTAACATCTGGAAGACTGGATCCTTCGGTGAGCCTCCTAAAAGGCCCCTTGTTAGGTCAAACTGAACAAAGCATTCATTATCTGTTGCCTTTAGTTTTCAACCGAAACTGAAGTAAGAGACTTTCCAAAAAGAGGTGTTTGGTAGCACAAGTGGAAAGATCTGCTCAGATTGTTTTCCTCTCATATTATAGCCAGAGGAGTTCTTTTGTTTTGAGAAGACATTTGTGATTCTTTCCACAACCTGAACACACATTTACCCTGGAGAGTGACTCCCATATGCAGCTGACCTGAAAAAGTGATATGATATCTTGATGCTTTCATATTTCCCCCATTAGGAATAATAATGTGGGGAGTGTTTTAAATTAGTACACAAGACAGTTAGCTTTAAAAAGTTCCCATGGGACCATAGAGGAACTAAGCACAACACAGAACAATCCTCATGTTAAAACATACCAGCACACTTACAGAAATGATCTGATTGGGAATTATTTCATTCATTGTAAAATATTAGAGGCTATATTTCAAACATGGTAGGAATCTGTACTCTCTGCCAAAGCAGAAATGGAATGCCTTAAATGCCATAGATATTGTATTTCTACTTAAATGAACACCTTTGTGTCATCTGTACAAATCATACAGAGGAACTGCCTATGATAAAAATGTGAACTTGCTTTAAATACAATTGAAATTCCAAGTATTTTTTAAAGTTCTCCTATAAAATACACCCTAACATAGAATTATATCTTACAGGAAGATAATACTTTCACAAGACATATGTTATCCTTTGCAGATATTCTTACTTTCCTTCAGAGCTACACATGTATTAGTAGCAGTAAAAAATACAAAATTGAAATTCTGGTTTCAGAGATGACAGCAAATGTGAAACATGAAGAAAATGCCTGAAGCTTAAGCCTTCATATACTTTTTTGTCATATTTGTAAAAAATGATATGGGTAGCTTCCATTCCTAGCCATAGTGAAGTAACTGGTAATGATGGGCTCATCTGACCATAAACAATTGAAAAATGGCAAAATATTTGAAGCAACTGCTTTCAGATACTGAAAGACACTTAGCACAGAACGATGGCCACTCAGAGAGAGGAATTACATGGAAAGACCTCCCTGAATATCCCAGATCTCTCCCTAGGCACAGAGAAATGGAGCTGAAGACTAATGCCCACTAGTCTTGCTGAACTGAGGAAGTATATACCTGAGTTTGGGCCTGATGGAATGACTAAAATTTTGGAGCAGGCTCCTAGGGAGAAGAGAAGGGGAAACTATGTAGAGAAGAAGAAACTTTGTAGAGAAGAAACTATAGAAATCTGCATAAAAGGTCTTTTAAGACTTTGGCCAAATACTAACCTGTTCATGCCCAAGACAAGACTCTATGAAGTATAGTAGAGTGGGGCTACTAGGGCACTGAGAGTGGACAGAAGACACCTGTCGTGCATAGAGCTGGAGGTGACAGGAATCCTGATCAGCCAGAGTGGAGAGGCCTCACAGACACCCTGGGCATACAACTGATCTAAAATCACCACACTTTAGGAGGAAGGCCAGAATAGTGCCAAGTAAGGACTACACGAAACCTGCCCTAACAAATCTTAGTAACAAGCCCTGAAAGAGTCCAGAACAAAATTCAATAATTGTTGAAGGAAGACAATAAAATCAGACTCTCAACAAGTTAAGATTCACAATATCTAGCATAATCCCCCCAAATTTACTAGATATACAAAGGAATAAAAAATTTAATCTGCAACCAAGCTAACCCATCCCCCCATTCCCCCCCTAGAACCCATAGTTTGTTTCTCAGAGTCCATAGTCGCTAATGGTTCGTCTCCCCCTCTGATTTCCCCCCTTCATTTTTCCCTTCCTGCTATCTTCTTCTTCTTCTTCTTTTTTTTTTTTAACATATAATGTATTATTTGTTTCAGAGGTACAGGTCTGTGATTTGAATGACAATTTGATTTTTAAGATTTGCTATAAAGCAGCAGTAATCATCATAATGTAGTATTACTATGTCATACACATACCAAAAGTCTTACGTATCTTTGATCTAAATGTAAAAGTGAAAACTGCAAAGTTGCTAGAAGAAGACATGGAATATCTTTGCAACCTTATGATATTGCAAAGATTTCTTACATAGAATAAAGAACTAACTATAAAAACACTTTTTTTGAAAAAGTAAAACTATCTTTAATCACAAATGACATGATCTTAGATATAGAAAATCTCAAAGATTTTACCTCCCACCCAAAGAAAGCTACCAGAGCTAAAAAACAAATTCAGCAAAGATACAAAGTACAATATCAACACGCAAAATCAGTTGTGTTTCAGTACACCAGCAATGAACAATCCAAAAGAAAATTAAGAAAACAATTCCATTATAAAAACACTTTTGAAGGGAGTGACATCACCAAGATGGCGACATAGGTCATTCCTGACCTCACTCTCACTCACAAGAACAACTATTCAAGAACAAGGTATCACTGAGAGAATCCTAGAACACAGGGGTAAAGCTTAAATAGCCCCTATACCACAGAGACTAAAACAGACTGCATTAGAAGGGTAAGAGAAGCAGCTACACATTGACTACATTGCCACTCTCCCAGGCCATGCTGGGAAGTCTTCTCTGAGCCCCTGGCTCCTCCAGGGGGAAAAAAGAACCCAGGGCACAGTAAGCCTCCTACTCATCCCAGTAGTGTGGGTCACTTTATGAGAGCCAATACACTGATCTCACCCCACAGTGATTGCAGGGGAATCTGCAGGGCTCAACCACTGGGGATCTAATTGTGATGGAGAAGAGGAGAGGGGCTTGCAGTTACCAGCACGTGGATCTTGGCACACTGAGTTAACACCTGCAGTGCCCAAGCAATAATCCAAAATAATGGGTTTTGCTCATCTGCAGAACAGTGTGTGGTGCACTCTGAACAAGGAACTCAATGGGGTGCAGATGTGCTTGATTTGGAGAGTCAAATGAAAAGCTTTGCCGGTCCTAGAGCCTGGTTTGCCCACACCGAGCAAAGAACTGAGTCACAGCCCCACCCACTATGGAGAGTGTCTCCTGGTGACATTTGACTAGAGTTGCTGGTAGGAATACCTGCAGAGGTGGTATTCTGCCTGTGGCCCAGCAGAGCTTGAGTAGAGAGGCAGGCAGGCAAAACTGATCACCTCCAAAGCAAAGCCAGTACCAGTGGTGGAAGATTCCTGTTCAGGGGAAATTAATTTATAACCAAGGCTGGGTGTAGCTCCTGGCCCTTCCCAAATGGAGAGTTTGTTTAGGAAATTTAGAGTTGCCTGAAGTGGACCATCCCTTTCCTGCCTAGGCAATGAAACTGTGACATAGTTCCACCTACCCACTGTGGCTCCAGGTCCCATCTAACAGAAGAGCTGGTGAGAATGCCTGGAAGCTGTGTGACCCAGTGGCACTTGATTTGAAAGGACAGACAGAGCTCATAGTTTGCAGAGCAAAGCCAGTGGACGTGTAAGGCCAGGGAACTTGGCTGGGGCCAGGGGAGGGCGGGTGTTGGTTAGCTTGAGTTAAGAGAACAATGAGCTTTACTAGCCTTAGAGCTGCTTCTCCCACTGAGCCCAGACAAGGAAATGAATTCATGGCCTTGCTTATTTCTGAATACAGCCTCCAGCCTGCCTGATCAGGGAACCTAACCAGAACATATGGGAAACTACATAGGTCATCTAATAGTCCGGCTTACAGTGACATGTGAACAGAGAGCACAGCCTGTGGCTTCCCCAGCTGCAGAGCAAAACCGTGGCCTCATCTGACCAGGGAATTCACTGCATGCTCTTGCCTGATTTGGGTCCCCAAACAACAAGCTGTATAGGCCCTGGGACCTGTCCTGCTGCCTTGCCAGGGTGGGGAAGCTAATTAATAGCCCCAACTGCAACTGAATATAGTCCCCAGTTCCAACTATCTTGTAAACCTGACCAGAGAATCCAGGAAACCATGGAGCCCATATGATAGACTCATGTGGGTAGAGAACCAAACCAGTAATCTTACCCAACTATTCAGAGCCAGTGACACAATCCTCCATCCCCAATCTCAGGACTCAGAAAGTTACTTCATCCCGAATTAGACCATAATAGTAGGCCACACCTGCCCCAAAACATTACCAGCAGATGCACATAGAAATCCAAACTGAGCTGACTGGCCAATATCTGTCTCTGCCAAAGCAGACCTGTAAAGTCTGAAGAGGAACCTGATTACTCAAATGTGCAGATACCAACATAAGGAGTCAAGAATCACAAAATACCGGGTAAATATGGCACAACCAAAAGAAACTAATAAAACTAATAAATGACCTTAAAGAGATGGAGATCTATGAACCTTCAAAGAATTCAGAATATTCCTCTTAATGAAGTTAAATGAACTACAAGAACACAAAGACAACTAATGAAATTATAAAAACAGAATGTGCAAACAAAAGATGAAGATTGGCAAAGCAATGAAGACTATCAACACAACAACAATGAAAACGACAAATAAAATCCTAGAGAATCCCAATTAAATTCAATAGAGTTTCAAACTTGACTATGCAGAAGAAAGAATCAACAACCTGAAGGACATTAGAAATTATCCAATCAGAGCAGCAAAGTGGACAAAGAATAAAAAAGAGTGAAAGACTTATAAAATGCAATGAGAAGAAACAATATTCACATGTGAGAATTCTAGAAAGAGAAGGGCAGAAAGTACATTTAAAACACTAACAGCTATTCTGTGGTATATATATACAATGGAATATTATGCAG
>NC_138376.1:104525881-104559507 GCF_054177405.1 Leptonychotes weddellii | reverse complement strand
GGTGGTGGGTATTGAGGAGGGCACATTCTGCATGGAGCACTGGGTGTTATGCACAAACAATGAATCATGGAACACTACATCTAAAACTAATGATGTAATGTATGGGGATTAACATAAGAATAAAAAATAAAAAAAAACAGTAACAGCTATTCTATTGTACAACTGAAAACTAATATAACATACTAATTATACTTGAATAAAAATAAATAAATAATGGCTGAAACCTTCCCAAGCCTCGGGAGAAAAATGGACATTGAGATCCATGAGGCCCGAAAGGATGTAAGCCAACTGAAATCATACTTTGCAGGTGGAAATGCAAAGTTGAAAAATCACTTTGGGTAACAGCTTGGCAACTTCTTATAAAAGTAAACATATACCTACTCTATGACCCAGCAATTACACTCCTAGCTATTTACTCAAGAGAAATAAAAAAACATCTTCATAAAAGTACTTGAGCAAATATTTATAGGAGGTTTATTCACAGTAGACAACAACTGGGAACATCTGAAATGTCTACCAACAAAAGAATAAATAAACAAATTGTGGTTTATCCATACAATGGAGCACTACTCAGTCATCAAAGGAACTCCATGATGGACACACACTGCAACTTGGATGCCCTTCAAAACACAGCAGACTGGGTGAAAGAAGCCAGCCACAAAAAAAGTACATTCTGTATAATTCCACATATATGAAGTTCTACAACAGGCAAAAGTCATCTATGGTGGAAAAATCACAACAGTGGTCATTTGTGGTGGGATAAAAGTGATTGGATGAGACACAGGGGGATTTCTGGGGTTTGGCAATGGTCTCTACCTTGATCTGGTGTGGATTACATAAGGGGTGTGTATCTGTCAAAACTCATCAACTGTAACATGTAAGATCATTGTACTGTATACAAATTACACAGATAAAAGGGATCTACTAGAAATGCAAATTAAAACCACTACGAGATATATCAAGAATAGCTAAAATTAAAAAGACTCGTGATACCAAGTATTGGCAAGGATGAAGAGCACCTGGAATTCGCCTATATTGCTGACGGGAATGCAAAGTGTTATAATGATTTTGGAAAACAGTTGGCAGTTTCTTAGAAAGGTAAACATACACCCATCCTATGACCACCCTTACATATGTATCCAAAAGAAATGAAAACATACATCCACATCAAGACCTGTACACTGTTTATAGCAGCTTTATTCATAACAGGCAGACAAAACCCCAAATGTCCCTGAACTGGGGAATGGATAATTAAATTTTGGTATATTCTTACCTTGGAATAATCAGCAAAAAAAAAAAAAAAAAAAAACTAAGAAAGAAAGGAACAAATGCTGATGTATGCAGCAAGACGGCCGAATCTTAAAAGCATTACACAAAGTGAAAGAAGCCAGTTTAAAATCTACCTGCTGTAAGATTCTGTGTCTCAGGGAGGCAGATCTGTAGGGACAGAAAGCAGATCACTGGTTCCAGGGGCTCGGAGTGGTGAATGGAACTGACAACACAAAGGAGCACAAGGAATATTTTGGAGTGATGGAAATGTTCTATATTCTGATTGTGTTCTATGTGGCTTATTTTTTAAAATGATGAATTCAAAAAGGATGAGTTTTAGAATATGTAAATTATACCTCAATAAAAAATAATAAGGTGGGGTGCCTGGGTGGCTCAGTTGGTTAAGCATCACCTTCAGCTCCGGTCATGATCCCAGGGTCCTGGGATCCAGCCCCATGCTGGGCTCCCTGATCAGCGGGGAGTCTGCTTCTCCCTCTACCTTTCCCCCAGCTCGTGCATTCTCTCTCTCAAATAAATAAATACAATCTTTTAAAAATAATAATAAGGTATTAAATAATTCAATAAAATAAATAAAAAGGTAAATAATTCAAATAAACGACATCAGTTTCTCCTTTTGAAGTGACAGCTATATACCAACACTGCTTAGGATGTGCAACTCTGGAAAGCTAAGGTACGAGGAGAAAGAAGTGACAGGCTTAAAGCCATAGGCAATGAACATCAGATAAATCCTCTGGCCTCAGCCCTGGGCCAGCAAGATCACTGGCTAACACTATATCCCACCCAATTCTACATTTCTGGAAAACTCTTCATGTCAATCACTGTGTCCATGATGGGTGGGTTACAGAGAAAGAAAGTGACACAGTCATTGTCATCCAGAAACCTAATCTTAACACACATTGTAAGAATAGGATCACGAAATACACTTGTGTATCTGTTTTCATGCCTTAAATGGTGCGAAGAAGTTCTGTTCTATGTAAATAATGCATATTCTTTCAAGAAACATTTTTAAAGAGCAAACTATATGGTAGATGATAACAAAAAGTAGGGTTTTACTAAAGCAAATATAATTGCTTATAATTTTAAGGACAAGTTGTCTGGCAACTCTTGCTGGTACATGTCAAATGAGAATGAAAATTTACTTATTTATTTTTTTACCGTTTAAGAACACTTCTTGAATCAAGACAAGGTAGAAGGTAGAGAGAGGCATTGGTAAGATTTCAATAAGAGAGGTTACGTCAAATGGAGTCTGGTGGGATATAAGCAGGGAGGAAGGTTTTATGCAGGAAAGAATAGTTGCAGTAGAAGCTGGGTGGTGAAGATACAACCTGCAGATTCCAGTTAGGCTACATATTCATACTGTCATGCTGGGCAGCAGCGTGAGCCTGGGCCTGGGATAGCCTGAGCTGGAATCCAGGCACTCACCAGCTGTGTGACTTTGGTTAAGTTATCAATAATCTGGGAGACTTGAATTTTCTTTATCTGGACTATATGAAGAGAAAAATCAACTTAACTCATAATTATGTGAGGTCCTTGTCACATGGTTTATGGCACATAGAAAGTATTCACTAAATGTCATTGTTATTAATGCAAAGGGTAGGATTTAGAGTTAGAAGATATGAGTTCAAGTGTATGGCTTGTGTCGGACATTTCTGCTTCTAGCACCGAAGGTCCTATGTGCTGGGAAACCCCAGTCCTCGGCGAACGGGACGATCAATACCCCAAGCTCTGGTCCTACTGTCGACTAACTGTGATCTTGGGCAAGTTTCTTAAATTTCTTATCTGTAAAATGGGAATGATAATAGCTTTCTATGATGATAAACCAAAACAATGCTTGAGGAGAAATCTTTGTAATCTAAAAGCTAAAGATACTGATTATTATCAATAGCACATTTGTCACTATTGTAGACACCCACAATTATTTTTTCCTTCCAGCTTTTGCTCATTTTATTTTTCTTTTTAAATGCCCTTCTACTTCCCCTTCTATTTTGTCTATGATCTCTTCTGCTCAGTCTCTTCTTTCAGTTATATTCTTCCTCTGACTCTCCAACGTATGTGCTAATAGAACATTTAGAACACCAGGTAGGGCATTCTTTCCAGGGAGGCCACACGCTGTCATAGCAACCCCTCACTTATATGACCACAGTTTTAGATGCATGGAAATTTGTGTGGTGGAAAGTGAGGACTACGTTGAGAATATATAAGCACTTTTACATGATTCACTTTTGCAACTCTCTTCTGGCTAGAGAATTCTATAGCTCTAGGACCCTCTGACTTCTTTTTGAAAATATTCCCATATGTGCTTTCGGCCCACGAATCCAAAGTGCCATTCAATATAAATATGTGCAAACTACAAATGCAAGCTACCTATAAAATTTCAAAATTTCTGGTAGTCGAATATTGCTAGTAGTCAAAATATTATCATTTCAACATATAATGAATATAAAATTATTCACAAAATAGTTTACTTTTTAAAATACCAGCTCTTATGCAAGTTTCTGTATCTTGATTATAGTTACTCGAGTGTATGCATTTGTCAAAACTAGAATTATATGCCAGAAAGGATGAATTTTACTATATGTGAATTTTTAAATAAATGTAATTTTTAATGGAGAGAAGTCAAAAAATAAAAAATAAAATACCAGCTCTTGATATGCATGACCCATGGTGACAAGACCATCCAATGAACCACTGGAGAAAATTCGCCAACCATTCAAAATCAGGGCACATGTTGGGTTTGCTTATATTTTTTCCTGAACAGCTGTGGGTATAAAGATTTAATGGACCACCTAGAATTTTCCTGCCACAGTTAATTACTCATAGGGACAGCTTATGACTTAATTAGAGTTCTCCAGCCTTCCTGCAAATAAAGACAATGTTTAATGAGATGTTCACTTTAATTACTGAATCCTTTCTTCCAAGTCAAATCTTTTCATTTTTCCCTTTATTCTAACATTTCAAATATTTTTTCTCTCATGAAAGATAGATGTATGCAGAATAGAGTTTTGTGCTATCAACTATACAATGACTATCAGTAGTATCATATTATATATAATATTATACTTTATATATTATATATAATTACATATATAAAATTACATTATTATATGATAGTAGTTATTGTATAATAACCTATTAGTTAATAATCTATTTTTTGACTCTTTCTTAGTCTGGCTTCTGACACTATAGAATGTAGGCTTAATTATGCAGAGTAATGCTCTGATTTGTTCTAAGAGTGTGGGGTCACTTAGAAATTTTTTTCATGTAATGAAATAATATCCTGGACTGTGTGGAAGTCATGTCATCAAAGAAAGTTTAAAAATCCACTTACTGAGTATTCCAGTATATCCCTAGACGGTACTTAGGAGTCCAAAGTAGGGACTGCAATCTTGGTTTGTAAAGGAGTGGGATCCATGGATGTCAAGATTGCCCCAAGATCATCTCAGCACAAAGTGTCTGTAGATGAGAAGTGGGAGCAGTGGATGTTGTGGTGGATCCTCTTTGGGGTTTATGCTTCATACTCTCCCTAATAAACTCATCTGTAGTCATAGTTTGACTGTATATTGGTAACACCTATATGTCAATCTTAGATATCATTCTTAAATTTCAAACCTGTATTCCTAGTGGTCTAATTGAATATCCTCACGTATTCCCACAGACACTGCAAACGTAACATGCCACTTAGGGATTTGTGTTGCAAGCAAAGGAAGGTGCTCTGGTTTATGTAAGCAGTTGAGGATGCTACGGCAAGAATAGCTGGTAGAGTGATGGAGTGCTGGATTTGGGCTATTCAGCCTAGAACCACTGCCAAGATCACCGCTGCCCATTCACTGAGAATCCCAATGCTGCAGGTGCTGACCTTCAAATGCCACACCTTGCACTCTTGTCTCCATCAGCCCTGGGCTCTGCACCCCACCCTATTACCAGGCCCCTGTTGCCCAGACATCTTATCTTCCACAGCAATTCCAGAGAGCATTCTTAAATAGCTATATCAATGAGATGAATATATATATAAAATAATATACATTGTTGTAAAATACACAGAGTGTATAAATATTTATGCACAATTTAAAAAATGGGAATAAAGCACCCATGTACCCACTGTCAGCATGGGGAAGACATCACAGCACCACACCTTTGAGATCCTTTTGTTTCTTTCCCCACTCACATCCCTCTCCATCTACCCAGAGGAAATGCCCATTCTGAAATTTATCATGCTCTTCCTTTTCTGCCTCAGTAGACCCACCTGTTTGGTACCTGCAAAGAAATATATTACATGCTGTTTGGTTTAGAATTTTACGCAAATAGAAATGAATGGCTGGGATACTTACTCTTCCTTCTTTCAAACTTATATTTTCACACTTCTTTCCGTGTTGCCCTATGTAGCTGTATGTTATTCATTTTTACTGTGGTATGATACTCTAATGCCACAATGTATTTATCCATTCTGCTGTTGACAGACATTTGGGTTGCTTCAAGATTTTGTGTTTTGTTTTTTTACTATTAGCAGTGACAGTCTTACAAATACTTCTGCATACATACGTGTAAAAGTTTCTTCAGATAAATATCTAAGAGTGAAATAGATAATGACTTAGTATTTATTAAGGATGTTGGACAAATTAACATCTCTATGAACAGTTGACAGGCCTTCTTGTTTCTCCACAATACTTGATACTATCTGATTTTTTTTTAAAGATTTTATTTATTTATTTGAGAGAGAGAATGAGATAGAGAGCATGAGGGGGGGGAGGGTCAGAGAGAGAGGCAGACTCCCTGCTGAGCAGGGAGCCTGACATCGGACTCGATCCCGGGACTCCAGGATCATGACCTGAGCCGAAGGCAGTCGCTTAACCAACTGAGCCACCCAGGCGCCCGATACTATCTGATTTTTAAATTTTTGCCAATTGGTAAGTATAAAATAGTATTTTCTAGGAACTTAATTTTGCATTTTCTGGATTTCCAGTGAGAATGAGCATCTTTCCAAATGTTTATGAGCCATTTTCCGTGTCCTTTGCGTGATATGCCTTTCCAATCTTTTGCCCACTTTTCCCTTATGGGGAGAATTAATATTTTCTTTTCATATTGAGCCTTTTTACCCAAGAATGAGATACATATGTCTTTATTAAGGTAATAGTTAAAATCTTCCAAACTGTTTATTCAATAAGTTTTATAATTTTTTGTATAAAAGTCTTACGTATCTGTTGTAGGATTAGCTGTTAGGTGCTTTATATCCTTCTATCAAATTTAAATGTAAACTAAATTAAAATTACATTGTCTAACTGCTTTTTCCCAGGTATATAGAAATGCAGTTGATTTTGTATATTCAATTTTTAACCAGCAAATTGTTAATACTCTCTTATTAATTGTAGTAACTCGGGAGTTTCTGGTCTGAGTGTAGCGCAATCACTTGTATTGGACGGAACCCTCCTTCTGATAACAACTATAAAAGTTAGATAAAATGTAAACAATTACCCAAGGGCACTGTACAGCAGCCAAAGCTAGCAAAAACTGGAAGAAGAATTGTCCTTGAAAGAAAGGTAAGCTCAAAATTTCTTTGGGGTGCCAGAAAAGAGGGCATAAATGGAAAGTCATACTTTTACTGGCTTAAGGAATCAGAGGTCAGAGTTGAAGACTGTAAGGAGAGCTGGAAAGAGAAGGGAACTCCAAAGAGTGGTACGCCACATGGGAGGAACACTAAAATCTCTACACAAATTCCTCTTAAATTGTTGACTGAATCCTAAATCATACATGTGCAGGAAGGGTGTCCAAGAATCCCACAGAAAGAAGCAGAAAGCCCCAGGCAGGAAGCCAACCTAAAATTGAGCAGAGATTTTTCGCACAGATTTCCTGGTGCAGGGAGATGGTGTTTGCAGTTCACCCTGCACACGGCTTCCTCAGTTAATTTCCTCTTATCCTACCAAGTTATTCCAGAGCTTTTCACAGGCCAGGAAGAATAGGTGGGGTCGGGCAATTAAAATCCATTTAACTGGTTCAGTTGGGCTACCGATGAACTATGGAAGCCAAAAATGCATGTGGATTCAAGTGAACTCTCATTAACTATATTTCCAAACTGACAACCCAGGAAAAGCCCAGAGGATTAAAAAGTCTTATTAAAATCAAAGTCAAAATAAGAAATGTAAATTTTCATGCTATTGAAAATATGTGTGTGATTCATTATGGGAAGACACCATGTAAAGTATGTTCATACCATTTATTCTCATACCTGCTTGCAGAGAGGATTATGCATCATTGAGAACTTTGACTCTCTCCTATTTGAAGTTGAAGAATAAAATCCAACAAAAATAGCAAACTGGGAAAGACATTTGGAACCTCCTCTTCTTACAAAGTTTTACAGATCATGTCTGTGCTCAGCAGATGGGACTGGGTGTGCAGGAGCTCTAAGTTTTGGTGGGAGTGGTGTGGACGGATGTCCAGGGGACTGAGGCCTGGACCAACCACGTGATGGCTAAATATCAAACATCAGGACAAAAGCAGAGCTTGGGCGTTCTCCAACTTTGTGAAACTATAGCCAGTAGATCTGTGGGTAGTCTAATGGGTAAAGCTTTTGGTTATTATTTTGCAGAAGATTTTGAAAAATTGTTTAATAAACTCAAAGATACCATGAAAAAATTTCTGGCTTTCCCCCTTACCATTCTATACAAAGAAGTTCTTTAAAATGCTATTTGTTACAGGCATTTTACTGGCCCACCTCAGGCCCTACCCACACAACCTTCCTAAAATGTCCTCTGAGTCTCCACCATAGGCCTGCTCTGCCAGATTCCCTAACTCCTGTCATTCTGGGCACACTTTCTGAACATTTTACTTCCAAGCAGTCGGAAAGGGAGGGTTGCACTGTTGGAACAACGCTTTCCAATTGAGAAAACAGGGTCGAAGAATTCTGGACATATGGGATTCTTCTTTATAATTTGAACAAAGAAGAGGAAAATTACAGGCCCACAGAAGTACAGAGAAGGAGCCTTGCCTTCTGTCCTTGTTCTGTCACTCTCGAACAATCCAGCAAAACGATGCCTGCCAACACCGCTCCAAACAGTGACCGGCATGCATTCCAGCTTCTCACCATACAATCAGTTCTTTCTGTCCACAAAAAGGCCTGGGATTCATGCTGGCTTTTGCATAGTGCATTTAGCATCATGTTGGCCCACTCCCTACGCCCTTGCACCCACACAGAGAAAGAAAGGGAAACATGGTAAGACTGGGCTGTGCTCTCGGACTGTTATCAAGTCATTCAGGCTCAAAGCTTCCAGGCTGTTTGTCTGGCCATGTTCAATCTCAACTTTGGTGACATTTACACATCTGCAACATTTTTATAAACAACAATAATCCAAAAACAAATAAGAAAGGATTATGAATTTTCTGAAAGAGGAGGAAGCAATGTAATGATTATAGTGAAAGGAAACAGTGTGGAATGTTTTAAGGGCTTAGCCACACTAAATTAAGAGATTATGGAATCTGGTTGGTCTTTCTCTTTTCTTACTCCCTTCTGCTCAACTTACAACTATGTAAAATCCAAGTATTCATTGCCCAAGGCCTGTAAATACACACAGATAAACATGGGTGCATGTATCACATAATACATTGGAGAATTAGATCAGTTTAAAAAATAGGATTATTTTAGGGGTGCCTGGGTGGCTCAGTCGTTGAGCATCTGCCTTCGGCTCAGGTCATGGTCCCAGGGTCCTGGGATCGAGCCCCACATCGGGCTTTCTGCTCAGCAGGAAGCCTGCTTCTCCCTCTCCCACTCCCCTTGCTTGTGTTCCCTCTCTTGCTGTGTCTCTCTCTGTCAAATAAATAAAACCTTTAAAAATAAATAAATAAATAGGATTATTTTACCCGGAAAAAAAAAATCGAGATTTAGTAAATACTAAATGGAACATCTTAGAAAAAAACTCTCTAATTTGTTAGTGGCACTTTGGTCAATTTTTCATTTAGTTCTTATACTTTAAACTTTTGTATTTGCTACACTAACAATACAACATGACTAGGACTGGCTACATAATTTGCAGATCCTAATACAAAATGAAAATGCAATGCAACTGCACAGGGTCATATGCACAGGATCCAGCCTTGAACATGACTTTCAAGAAGCTAAAAGTTCTGTGACCCGATTTACAAAGGAAAAAGAAATTTTGCAAATACAGAAGGTAAATTAACTCTGTGAGGTTCATGAAAGCAGTAGGTCGTATCTTCTGTTACTCATGCAGGATAGATAGGAATAGCCAATCTCTGATCTTAGATATACACAGATCTCTTCAGAGATCCCCATATATCCCAGGAAGGATGGAGAAGTTAAAAAATGTATTAAAGTTGTGCTGATACAGTGATTAAATTTGTCCCCACACATGTCACAGTTACTTTACATCATAGTATTTCATGTACTATTATAATACAGCTAATGTCATATTATCAGAAGACTATGACATGGCTGGGCAGACAGTTTATTGAAAACTGTTAGGGGTGCAAGTTAGTTAGAAATGTTATTTCTTAGAATGTCTGTGTAAACATGAAGGAGGCATGGGCTGAGGTGACCTGCTGTCTATAAGTGTTTCTGGGTTTTGAAGAGCTTGTGGTAGCCTGGAAGGTGCTAAAATTTGCAAGAGCAAGGACATAAGTGATGTGGGATATGTGTTAGGAGACAGGTTCACTGGGGGATCCCTACTCTCAATATGCATAATCGAGCTGAGCCACCAACAAGTGGACAGCTGTCACCAGGCTAACGGATGGTGCCCCGGGGGCTTGGGAGCATTTGTTTCCATTTCCAGGTGGAGATATTTACTTATTCTGACTCACCGCAAGATCAGGTGCTTGCTCCACTTTGCAATAATTTGGTCTTTGGCAAAGCAAATTTTCTGGCCTTAAAAGCCTTGAAAAAGTCCAGTTTAAACATACAATTTCTTGCCCATTCCCTGTGGTATTTAAATATAAATAAGACATTTGGTGTGATGTGAACAAACTCTGAAAGGAGGACAATTTAAACCCCAACCGCCTCTTATTTAATTGGTAATATTTTTGAGGAAAAGTGTTATATTCAAAAAGAAGGGAATAATAAAATAACTTTGTTTATATTACATTTTGATTTTGAAAGACTTAAAGTACTTCCTTAATATTTCTCAGATGTTTCTCCTTTTAATATTTATAGAATGATCCTTCTAGGACATATCATCTACAGGATAACCAATTTTCCTTTCTGCACATACTCATGAGAAACTGCAATTTCCCTCAAAAATTTCTATTGGTTCCTTTAAAAATACCAGAGCTTATATATAAAACATGGAATTCACTTATAATTGCTTTAAGAAGAAAATGTTTTGATGCTGTTTTAGGTCAAATATGTACTATTAATTAAAATTACATTCCAATTTGTCCATGGACCACTTTGGATTTAGACTTGAACATAGTCCTCCCAATATTGTTTAGGCCATGCAGACCACAGTGGAGTACAGAAAAAGAAAGTTCCAAAATCTAGAAATTCCCTTTGGTATTATCACCTCTAAAGTAACTCTAAGATTTTCCCAAATACGGGGGGCATCTGTACTTGTCCCCTGTTTAGCTAAGACAATACTCATGCTCACGGAGGCAGCACGTGGTAGCAAAGCAAATGCCAGTGGTGGAAACACACAGAATTGGGGTAAAATTCAAGCCTTTACCAGCTGTGTAATCTTTGGCAAGTGACAACCTTCTTAAAACTCAGTTTTTTCATCAATACAACAGCTTTGTTCATAGAGTTTTCCCATGGATTATATAGATGTGACTTGTCTGTCATAGTGTCTGATACAATGTAGGTGCAAAAAAACTGAATTCCCTCCCCATCTATTCATTCTGTTTTTTTTGTTATTATTCCACATTATCTAGTAACTAACCATACTCACAACCTACAATAATTGGGTACCATTAAATGTTTTTTTGAATGGAAAAATAAACAAATTATTGTCTGGATAGCACAGTGGTTAGATTTTGAAGCCAGACTGCCTGATTTGGGATCCTAATGCCAATGGCTCAGCTGTGTGACTCTGGGCAAATTACCTAACTTCTCTGATCCTCAGTTTCTTAATTCATAAAATCAGAAGAATAACAATACCAACCCTACAAGTTTGCCGTAAGGATTGAACCAGGCTGTACCTAACACATATCAAGAGTTACATGACTGTTAATTACTCTTATAGACATATTTATATTAAGTAGAATACAATTACCAGATCTCTTTGACTTTATTGTGTAAAGCTGAGCTTAAGACAAAACACAAATTATATATTTTTTTTGCCAGGAAAGTCCTTTAAAATACTTCCAAGTGTTAAGCCATGAACCCCAGATATGTAACATTAATAGCAGCACTGGAAATCAAATCCAAAATCAAAATAAGAATAACTAGGTATGTTTTTACAGTTGTCCATCTGATGTTCATTTATCAGCCCATGGCAAGGGGAATATTGCTTAGAGTGTTCGAGAATCTCAAACATCCCATGTTTCACATAACTATGTCCCGTTTTAGTTGACGTGTAAAAAGGAGATCTTGCTTTATTTTCCACATTATGTCTATTGCTGACTCAGGGCACAAAGAAGAACGAATTGTGTAATTTGAGTTGAGAGAAATCATTTTTGCAGTTGTTCTTTAAAAAAAAGAAAAAACCCTCACATAATGAGCCAAAACTTGCCTAGAGATCTGTGTGCTCTGCTTCCATTGACGTCACTTGGAAGTTGTGTGGGCAGAAATTGGCTGACTTCCTCCAGCATGTCTTTTGAAAACTGAACATATTGAAAAAAATGCACCCTTTTAATCTCAAACTACAGTAGGGGTAGAAGCATCATAAGCAATTTTCCTGTTTACAGCTAAATAAACACCTATAGAGCTCTGAGAGTCACATTCACAGAATAAACCTTGTTAGTGTCCAATAATGGGAACAGCATCCCCTTGATCTGAAAAAGGAATTGTAAGATGTTATAGCCAAAGTGTCTTTAGAGATGATTTTGTTCAATTCCTCCATTTTTAAGAGAGGGAAACTGAAACTCAGAGAGATTCAGAAATGCTCTCAAGGCTAGGCAGGGTCCAAGACAGGATTAGAATTTAGCATTCTACTTTCTAGTTTCTGCACAGTTCAGGACAATTCGAAGTGTAATAATCAATATTTCTCCACACTAATCTCTTCTTATATAAACCCTGAGCACTGAAGTAACTGTTTTTGAAAACTAGGGGTTTTGTGTACTGTAGAAGTTACCAATTGCTGAGATACAATAAACTAAGCATGGTCTTGACAGAATTGGATAAGCATGAGATATTGGAGACTCATAAAAGGCTGCTGGGTACAGCTGCTCCCTGGTGTGCTGCTGGATATCAGTATGGAGCTTGAGCCTTCCACCTGGGCCTTCTCAGCTCCATGAGCCCTATGGCCTATAGTCTGGGGAGGCCACCCCTTAGAGACAAAAGAAGAGAGAATCCCCAACTCAACTTCAGCTCCCACTCCTTTCAGGTTTATTTTTTCAATAGTCATTTATCCATTCATTGAAAAATATTTATTGTACATCTATGAGCCAGGCTGCGAACTTCCAGCTATTGAAAACGTTTTCAAATCCAAACTTTAAGGAATCACTTAATAAAGATGGATAATTACTATTTCTCCCCCCTAAAAAAAGACCCCACATAAAACTAGTCAATTTCAGAAATCATCCATCTCACATACATAAGAGAATATATAGTTTTCTTCTGCTTCTGAGTATGGCTTATTACCTATTATTTAACTAGATTTGTAAATTTAAATCCACAGAAGTTCTGTCTGAATGTAGAGTTTTCCCATTTCTGCTTTGCTTTATTCTGTGGCAGTGGGTGATCTCGTCTATGCTGTATGGCTTGAATACACTAGCAATTGTTGCCACTTTAGCTCCTTTGATAAATGTCTGTGATGGTCAGAGTCCTAGCAGTCCTATAAGTGAGTCCAAGATCTTATTTTCCTCACTGTAGCCATTGCTGTTGCATGGGCTATGGCATCCAAAAATCATTGGGAAAAAGGGTTGGTAAGACTTTTAGAAGGGCCAAGGGCATTCAGATTCATGGCGGCAAACAACCAGATCTTGAGAATAAAAGTCCTGTATCAACCTAATGTATGTACTCTGGTACAGTTGAATGCTGCCCAGACACTTAAAATGGAGCTGAGAGAATATATCACTATCATCAACACCAAAATAACTAACTGTGAGAAGTTCCAAAGTCAATCAGATATCCCAACAATTGGAAATACTGAGTATAGAAGACTAATCTATATTTGAGGATTTTGAAAAAAAATTACAGAATAAGGAAATCATCCTGAAGATACATAGGAAAAGATAATGTAACTACTAAAACAAAATATTTAAGAATTTGACTCCTGAAACAGGCAGCAAGTGGATATGTCTTCCACGAAATAGGAACAGGAAGACATGGGGAGAGAGAAAAAGCAAAAAAAAAAAGGGAAGTCAGGATGAAAACCAAAGACAACAAGCTAAATTAAAGATAACTGGGTGAAATAGGGTAGAATTGAAAGGAATCTATAAGTGCATTAGAAATACCTGAGTTCTCATTGGAAAGAATTAAGGTCAGAATTAATACTATAGAAAATTGAATCAGAGAAAAATCATAGGAGACTCTAAGAATGTAGCCAAAAAAAAAGGGAAGGAAAATATGGCAGATATGGAGGGCAATATGCAAAAATTCCAACCCAAAACTTACTGATGTTCCTAAGGAAGAAATAAAAGGAAGCAATGGTCAAAACATAACTAAAGGAATAGTTTGGTGTTAGAAAGATCCATATACTCAGATTGAACATGCTCACTATGATGTAAGAAATTAAATTTAAAAAATAAGAGAAGTGTTCATACTAACAAACTACACAGCAGAGGTTCTCCCTTATTAAAAAATAAAGTAATTTTAAAAAATAATAACTAGGTGACCTGGGAGAAAAGTTAGCTACAAATGAATAATCTTAGACTAACTTCAGATAGCTTGCTGACAACATTAAATTTTCAAACCTAGGAAAACAGCTAGAATTGGAGGTTTAAAAGGTTATTAAAAATAGAACATTAAATTCTAGAAGTCAGGTAAAGAAATAACTACAGTTTTGAGATTAAAAAGGATGTAAACAAAAAATCATAGACCCAAATAGTTGTCATCTACGGACATATGTGAAAACAACAGAAAAATTTTGTCATATATATAAGGCTTTATAAAATATACTACCCATGAATATTTCTTCAAAGATTTGAAAAAGGTAATTTAAAATGAAAGAGGGAGGAATTAAAGGACAAAATTAAAAGTCCAAAAATGAATAGTTATATTCTTGTTCTTATTTCATAACTATGAATTGTTATTCATAATATAGAAAGAGCTCTTATTGGATCAATACAAAAAATACAAATATCCCAATGGAAAATGAGCAAGGGATATAAACAAACAATATGGACAAAGAGATACACATTTTTAATAAACCATTTTAGAATATGTTTACTCAAACAAGTAATCAAAGAAAAATTAATAAAAACAAAACTATTAAATATCAGTTTTTAACTTAATCAGTTGGAAGATTTTATTTATATATGTATGTGTGTATATTTTATTTATATATGTATGTGTGTGTGTGTACACACATATATGTATGTATATATATACATATAAATATGTACACACACACACATACATATATACATGATGCTGGTAAGAGCACAGGATAATCGGCATTATTTACTACTGGTGAGATGTAAACTATAGAATTTTTCTGAAGCATGATTTAACAGTATGTATCAAAAATCTTAAAAATGTTTAAGACATTTGTCACCAGAGTTTTACTTCTAGGATTTTTCACCCAGGAAATAATAGTAATTTGCTCCCAAGTCTATCTGTAACAGTCTTAATCCTTGGGTTCTTTATAATGGAAAGAATCTAACTGTCCAATAACAGGAGAGTAATTAAATAAATTTTGTACACAAATTTCTGGCCATGGTAAGTGATGTTTTGTAGCAATTTTTAGTCAAAATATATGGTTAAGTTTTATTTTTTTAAAAAAAGAAGTAGGGGCGCCTAGGTGGCTCAGATGGTTGGGCGTCTGCCTTCAGCTCAGGTTGTGATCCTAGGGTCCTGGGATTGAGCCCCGCATCAGGCTCCTTGCTCAGCAGGGAGACTGCTTCTCCCTCTCCTTCTCCCTCTGCCCCTGCTTGTGTTCCCTCTCTCACTGTGTTTCTCTCTGTCAAATAAATAAATAAAATCTTAAAAAAAAAAGAAGTAAAGTATGATTCTAATTTTGTGAAAAAGCTATTTTCTCTCTCATCAAAATGGCTAAAATTTATCTGTTTTTATAGATGGTAGAATTACTCAAGTTATTTGCACGCTATGTGCTGAGTATGCTACATATTCTACAATAATTTCTACGTATTCTACAATAATACATATCATTGCATTTTTTAAGATCAGGAAAATAGCATTTTAAATAAAATACCACTGGGGGCATGATTATTGATCACCATTTATCTTATACTTCATAATTTCATATATTTTCTGAAATTTTCACTTTATAAGCAGAAAAATTAAGTTTGTGGTTTTTTTGCAAAGAGTTCAGTTAGGGGGACCAAATCTGTGCTTATTAATTCATCAAATAATTATTGAAGTATGTTATAAATTTCTTCTGGAGTTTATATGATATTTATTGGCAATCAATGAAATCTACAATCTGCAACCAGTGTGAGTGTCTATCTGATACATATTGCTTTTTCTTCCTTGCAAATAGAATGTCAGTTTTGATCTGGGTAGCAATGTGTCCTGCCACAGTAGGATATATGCTTTTATGGAACACTACATCAAAAACTAATGATGTAATGTATGGTGATTAACATAACATAATAAAATAAAATTTTAAAAAATTCAGAAACAAACAAACAAACAAAAAACCCCAGAAAACTCTTCCAGCTATAAGTGACCATTTGACATGCTCTGATCAATAAGACTTAAGGAGTCTGTAAAGGCTTTTGCTTTTCCTGATATAAGCAGCGGACATGGTTTGTTGTCTCCCTCCTTTCCTTATGCCTTAAACCTAGAGGTGATGTCTGGAACAGAAGAAACAATCTTGCAATCATAATAGATGAAAACCTGAGGAAAAGACAGAGGCTTGCAGAGATGGTGACCTTGACATAATCCAGCTATTGAATCAAAGCTGGCTGCCACTTCAGACCTCCTCAAGAAGAATAACCCTATATGTAAGCCAGGTTTTCTATTACTTGTAGCCAAATAATACTGATAATCCATGGTACTAAATGCTTTCTGATTGTTAGTTGTCAGGAAGCATTGCTAAATTAAGTGCTGAAATTAAGTAAGTAGTTCATTTCAAGGGTCAATTTTCTCTTCCCCTTATGTTGTCTCAGTTCAACATTTATTCCTAATTGTCTGGCTTTATAGTGCTTAATTTTTTAGAATCTTAAATCCTTTAGCAAGTTGGCAAAATTCACATACAAAATATATGTGTACTTTTCTCTGTTGCCATCTGTCCTCACTGCCTTTTTGCTTCTGTGTAGTTCACCTTCGTGGGTGTATTCAACACTGATATGAACAGGGTCATTCATTCTGTTGTCTTCAGCAGGCAAGGGTTTTGAAAGAGAACACTAATAAAAATAGAAGACACTGCCCCTAATCTTACAAAACGTGAAATCAAGTTGAGAAGATTAAAACACACACTTTTGTTCTCTGTCTGTATCTCTGTCTCTGTCTCTCTCTCTCTCTCTGTCCCTCTCTCTTTTTCTGTCTCTCTGTCTCTGTCTCTGTCTCTCTCACACACACACCCCAGTGGGAAAGCACTTCTAAAGTTTCAAAAACGGTTTCATTCAACAAGCAGTCTCAGAGTTCCTGCTTGTGCCAAGCACTGCCCTGGGTTTTCTCGATGTGAAGGTAAAAAAGACGTGTTTGTTATCTTATGAGGCTTACTGCGTAGGTGAAACATACCTAAAAATGATCATTGTGACAGCACACTATTGCAAGTGCTCCGACGGGTATGGGGGTAGGCTGCTGTGTATATGAGGGAGGTACCTGGGAGTACTTCTTGAGGGAACCCACATCTAGAAAGATGAAGGGTGCTAAGCTAGATTGGAGAGCAGTATTTCAAGCAGAGGAAAGATCATGAATACACACTGAAGAGGAGGGGAGGGGGTGGATTACAAGTATTTAACTATTGCTGTAGCATTAAGTGGAGTGAAAGGAGGGCCAGAGAAGGAGCTGCAATGCAGACAGCAACAGGATCGTGGAGGGCTTTGGGAAACAAGCTGAGGAACTCTTGAATGGTATGAGCTCTAGAACAGTGAGCATTGATTTTGGAGCCAGACTTATTTTGGTTTGATTTTCAGCTATATCACCATTTTTGCACTCCCAAGCAAACTCTTTCATCTCTTCATGTCTATTTTCCCTCATCTGTAAAATGAGGATAGCTACATACATTTTACAGCAGCACCAGTCATTGTAGAGACATTGCAAGGAGTATAGTAGATACATGTCATGCGTCTAACACATTACCAGGCATATAGGAGATACCCATACAAGGCAATGATCATAACTGAAGGTTTCAAAGCAGAAAATTGACTTGGTCAGATAGGAACAGGTGCATAATAAGAGGTTGGGGCTGTAGATGTCACAAGGCCAAAAAAGTGCTTAGAAGTTGGTTGGGCCAATCTTACAGGGCAGTGGCTTGGAGTAGTTACCTTGAGCGCCAAGGGCAGTTTTTCTGTCAGTGACCCAAGGGACTGGGTCAACTTATTCAGGTATGAACAAGTTCATCTGAAGCAAGGCTCATACACAGTTAGCTCCACCTCTAGAGCTCCAGCTCTGATTCACCCCTTTACTCCTGTTCTACACCCAATTGTGAATTCATCAATGCAAGGAGAATGAACTGTCCTCTCCCTAGTTTCTCATATATCCATCACTTGGCACATCCTAGGCCTGCCCCCACCAAGAATCGTCCTCTATTTGTTCAACAAT
The DNA here is from genome assembly GCF_054177405.1 of Leptonychotes weddellii. Lineage (NCBI taxonomy): Eukaryota > Metazoa > Chordata > Mammalia > Carnivora > Phocidae > Leptonychotes > Leptonychotes weddellii. The sequence continues at coordinate 104,541,227 of NC_138376.1, read as the reverse complement.
TAAACTTCTTGTAAGTGGCACCAACTTTTGTAGCTAGTCACAAAGAAATATATCAGATAAAGAGGAAGACGTGTGGGAAAGGGTGAGACGTTCTTAAGGTGTCTATTTCACAGGAAATGAGAAGATTGGTACAATGGAAGAAAAGGGACATTCGGGACAGATCCAGTAGACGCTGGGATGAGACATCGAAGATGATGGAGCAAGTGCTAGTTGAAGGAGATGTACCAAATGCAAGGCTATGTCTTTTTTGCCAAAATCCCCCTTGTGTTCCTTTTGTTTTCTACATTTTGCCCTCGGCCCCCCCAAGAACGCTAATGCTAATGGCTTAGCAAGCCCTGTCAGTATGCAACAGAAGCCTTTATTTACAAGTAGAAAGCTCTGCCTGGTTCTAATGCTTTAAGTGTTTTCATGAGGTCTTATTTCCTTTTCCAGGCTAAAATGAGTGGACTTTTTAGCCAAATATTCCCAAAGTGTTCTTGCTCATAACAGCCCTGCAGGAGCCTACAACCACGTTTAACTCTGATCTTTGTTAAAACTCTTACAGGCAGACCAGCACTGAACTTGAAGGACTTCTTTCTGAGTCAAGAATGGACATAACTAGTGTAACTGAATTATCCCTGGGCCCAGCAACATTGGCAGTGATAAGAGAGAGGTATTAGGATATCAGATCTCTTTCTAATCCTTAAGCAGATTTTCCCCTCCCTGATGCAGGTTATCGTGGCCCCTCACATTCGGCAGTCTGGTGTGTTAGAAGTAAACCTGTTTCCCAGGGCTTGATTAAACAGCATCAGTTTTGGATGGAAAGTCCTTAGCTTTTCCTGCTCATTATCATCATTAATGGATTTCTAGTCGTTTGTTGGTTTTTTTCTGGATGATATGAAGTTCTTCACTGCATGTGTGCCTTCTGGATACTGAGGGACAACCCTCATATTATTGTCAATTCAGAGCCTAAATCTCAAAATGTTTTATCTAATTGCTTTATTTTTATTTCATCACATGATTGCCTTCATTGGACAAACAGGATTTGTCTGCTTTACCTGATTTGACTATATATACATATATATTTTTTTTGACGAGAATTCATTCATATGTTTTTATTGTCGTCCCATCTCAAATAGAAGGCATGAAGTAAAATTATTTAATACTTAAAATTGAACTACAATTCTTTTTCTGAGAAAATTTCCTTTAAAAAAAATCTCTAAAATTACAATTTTTAGTTTTGCAAGCTAGATTGAAATTTTATTCACAGAGTAAGAATAATGATTGAATCTGCCTGGGTAAATATGTTCTCATATTTAGCAGGACCCATCTTATATTGGTGTGTCCAAATATTTCATTTTCAATTTAAATGACACGTTCAAGACGTATTGTATGTTTCAGCATAGCTGAGTGGGAAGTTGAATGCTTGCCACACAACTCCTTTGGACAGGTTAATTGTGCAGAGCACACTGGAATTGTGCAATTTGGTAAGCACATTTTGGGTGGGAATATGGAAGGCTTTTGTCCTTGGGGTGTCCTCTCTCCTTTTGTTTCCATCTGCCTCAGATTTCTCTCTTGGAATAGACTCTCTTGTTTCCTTGGAATCCTCACCTCAAATCATCTTTTAAGGAAAATGAGAATAAATTATAATTCTTATTATTGTGGCTTTGTTGAGACCTTAAAATATTTGATTTTCTAACCATTTGGAATTCTCCATATTTAAACTCATTTGAAGCCAAGAGTTAAGGATTTTTCACCTGAATATGTGTGTGTGTGTGTGTGTGTATTCTATTCACTCTATAGTTCATATTATTTTAAATAGCAGCATAAATTAATGGTGTAGATTAAAAGAAAAAAACTTGAAATAGAATTGTATGATAAACTGGTAACTACCTTAAAATATTTAACAATAAACCTCCCAAAACTCTATTTGGTGTAGAGATAATGCATATATATATATAGGTGTGGTCAATATTTTGACCTAAAACATTTAAAAATACCAAGATAATTTGAGAATAAAACTTTATGTGATCGGTTTTGTTATTGATATTTTAGTAGTTTTCATAATTGGCATCATCTTTTTTTTTTTTTAAGATTTATTTATTTGAGAGAGAGAGCTCATGACGGGTGGGGAGGGGCAGAGGGAGAGAATCTTCAAGCAGACTCCCCACTCAGCAGGATGCCTGACATGGGGTTCAATCCCACGACCCATGAGATCCTGCCCTGTGCAGAAATCAAGAGTCGGATGTTCAACCGACTGAGACACCCAGGCACCCCCATAATTGGCATCATCTTAATGGCTCCTTCAATTAATTTTTGGAAGTAGGTGGGATATAAATTATGCATGAATATATAAATGGATCAGGTTTTTAACTAGAACAAATGACTTTGGTGACAGCTTAAAAGATCCACTTTAAATCATAACATCTATTTTTAAGACTTCAAAATTTGAAGTTAAATTCTCTCTTTTTACTTCCATGACAATGGTATAATTATTCTTGGGATTATGAAGATATTATCATTATTTATTTCTGGATAACAGATGATCAATTCAAAGAGTCTACAATTGTGTGCTTGCTATGTGTTTGTCATGGCAGGAGACACAGGATGAGTAAGAATGAGTCTCATCCCTACAGGTGTTTACAAGTTGGTAAAGTATCTAAAAGAAGACAGAGCAAGGTAAGTACATAAGTGAACTACAAAATCCATACATATGGGTTCAAAGAGAGGCAAGATCACAGATAAAAGGGGAGCGGGGAAAATTTTATAGAACATACATTAAATAGTGAAAATGGAAACAAAACACATATTCCACCTACACATTTTCAGCTTGGTCTATTGCAAGTATATTGTACCTAGAATATGAGCATTTTAATGAAGATACTGAGAAATATTCAGCTTGTTATAATTCATATGAAGGTGGCTAGCTAAACATTTCTTTTTTTTTTAGAGAGAGTGAGTGAGTGGGGAGGAGGGGCAGATGGAGAGGGAGAGAGAGAGAGAATATGAAGCAGGCTCCACACCCAACATGGAGCCTGACACGGGGTTCAATCTCACAACCCTGAGATCATGACCTGAGTGGAAATCAATAAATGTTCAGCAGTATATTTGCAATAGACCAAGCTGAAAATGTATAGGTGGAATATGTGCTTTGTTTCCATCTTCACTGGAAGCGGGGCTTGATCCCAGAACCCTGAGATCATGACCTGAGCCGAAATCAAGAGTCCGACACTTAACTGACTGAGCTCCCCTAGCTGAACATTTCAAATCCTATCTTCTATATATAAATTTGGATGATGGCCTTTAATAACAATCCACATTTGATACCAATCAATTTTATCATTCCTGGCAATTTTTATATATCGATGAATTGAACAACATGGAAGAAATGGGCTATTATAATATATTCCCTTACCTGATATTATGTCTGTATTGATTGCAGTAACTAATCAATAATGCTTTTATTTCTTTTCATGTACTTCACTAGAACACGTAAGTGTCTCCTCAAAATAAAATTAGGATTAGAAGACCTTAGAAATCAATGGGTTCAAATAGCTTTTGGATACATCAGTTATAAAAATAAAGTGTTATGCTAGTCCTATGAGGTAAGATCCATTAATAATGCCATTTGGGAAGGTACTTGAAGTAATAGTATCAACTGTATTTTCTTGTTTTGTTACTTCAGATTAGTTATTTGATTCCCAATTTTCTGAAAGCAAGTACAATTGAGCTGTTCTCACCAAATCTGGTATAAATCAAAGATGTATTTTAGAGAAGCCCAAAAAGAGAACATGAATGAATACAAAGTAATGAGACTGATTTCTACAATTACCACTGAAGTGCCCCTTAAAATAACTTCTGTTTAACCTTCAAAACTCAATGTGTTCATTCAGCAAACATTTGAGAACCCACTAGTACAATAATAATAACAACAGAAAAGAGAAAACTCAATTCAAGTCCATATGAATAGAATGAAATTCCTAGTATTCATTTTTTAAATTGAAATATGATTGATATACAACATATTTTTAGGTATACAACATAGTGACTACATAGTGATTACATAGTATACATTGTAAAATGATCACTACAATAATTCTAGTGACCATCTGTCACCATACAAAGATACAAATTTTTTCTTGTGATGACAACTTTTAAGATTGACTTTTTAGCAACTTTCAAATGTGTAATATGATATTCTTGACTATAGTCATTATGATGTATATTACATACTTATGATTTATTTATTTTATAACTGGTAGTTTGTACCTCTTGATCCTCTTCACCCATTTCATTCACCCTCCCCCCAAACTCCCCTCTGGCAACCACCAGTCTGTTCTCTGAGTTTTGTTCTGTTTGTTTGTTCTTGTGTTTTGTTTTTTAGAATTTACATATAAGTGAAATCATACAAGTATTTGTCTTTCTCTGTCTGACTTATTTCACTTAGCATAATACCCAGGTACTATCCATGTTGTTGCAAATGGCAAGATTTCATTCTTTTTTATGGCTGAGTAGTATTCTATTCTATAGGTGGTGTATTCACCATCTATATATATGGTGTATTTTTTATCCACTCATCTATTAATGAATGTTAGGTTGTTTCCATACCTTGGTTATTGTAAATAATGCTACAGTGAACATAGGGGTGCATATATCTTTTTGAATTAATGTTTTCATTTTCTTTGGATGAATACCCAGTTGTGGAATTGCTGAATTACATGATGTTCTATTTCTAATTTTTTGAGGAACCTCCATGCTCTTTTCCATAGTGGCTGCACCAATTTATATTCCCATCAACTGTGCACAAGGATTTCCTTTTCTTCACATACTTGTCAACACTTGTTTTTTCCTGTCCTTTTGATACCTATTCTGACAGGTGTGAAGTGATATCTCATTGTGATTTTGATTTGCATTTCCCTGGTTATTAGTGCCGTTGAGCATCTTTTCATGTGCTTGTTGGCTATCTGTATGTCCTCTGCCATTTTTAATTGGATTGCTTTTGTTTGTTTATTTGTTATTGAGCTATGTGAGTTGTTTATATATTTTGGATACTGACCCCTTATTGGATATCTCATTTGCAAATATTTTCTCCATTCAGTGGGCTGCCTTTGTATTTTGTTCATGTTTCCCTTCACTGTGCAGAAGTTTTTTAATTTGATTTAGTCCTATTTGTTTATTTTTGTTTTTGTTGCCATTGTCTTTGGAGTCAAAACCAAAATATATCATCCAAAGCAATATCAAAGGGCTTACTGCCTGTTTTCTTCTAGGAGTTATGGTTTCTGGTCTTATTTTCAAATCTAGTATTTGTTTTTAAAATTCAATTTCTTGGGTATCAATGATAAATCACGTTCTTCTAGCTGGGGATGCAGGGGTGGGCAGGAGGAATTACAATATTAAAGACAACTATCACACATTCTTCCTTCCTGTAGCTTACAGTCTAGCTGTGCTAAGAAAAGCAAAAGACACAAGGTAAATATGGCAGGGTCTTTTCAAAAGAGTTTGAAATCTAGTGGAGAAGGTGGCAGATATATAACTACAAAATAGAAAATGCTCTCTTTTCTTAACTAGGGTTATCATAAAAATCACTCAGGGGGAATTTTTCAAAAGTCATATGCTTGAGTTTCGCTCCAGACCCAAATGAATGAAAATGACTGGCATTGGCGCCCTGGTATGAAACACTTTCTCCAGATGATTCTGGCATGGACCTCTGGTTAAGAACGAAGTCTGGAAACCCTTTGAATTTCTTGCTTCAATTTCGCTATGAGTTCATTGTAATGAACTTGTAACTTTTAACAATGTTCTGAAGGTGGCCTTGCTTTTCTCAGCATTACTAATGAGACATGTGGATGGAATTCTTAACCTATGGTAAGAAAAGAGCAAATTAACTGGCCAGTTTAATGTCTGGCATATACCTTCTTCTTTGGGTCCTAATGATCTATGACTTTATGTGCACTCATCTCCATAAGGATTTTTATTTTAATGAGTGTCACTCTTTCAGATTCTTTTCACATCTATCATTTTTAAATTATTCTTGGGGGTCTCATCCTGAAACTATAAGTGTTGCTTCTGCTTTGAAATTTAGTTTTCCTAACAGCACAATATTATAGTTAAGACCTTGCCAGAAAGAGTAGGAATGTCTCTGCTCTTTGGCTTAGGCTGGGAGAAAATATATTGCACCTGTAAATGCAGCATCACCTGTGGAATGTGATATGGTGAAGTCAAAGTGCATGGTACTCCATGAAGATTTGCAACCAAAGCCTTTGGTGGCAGAAAGCCTCTGAATCTTGCAAGCAGGTGAAACAAGGGCTTTGTTGGCATGTCGCTTTTGGTTGCAAGAAAGGAAACTATTCCCTTCTGTTGTACTATTGGCTTAAAAATAATATATGAAAAGGCACTTCAACTTTTAATAGTTTCTTGGAGAATGGGTTGCTTATGAGTAGAGAACCATGAGTAGAGCAGGGGTACCCAAAATATCACAGCACTTAGGTGACCAGGGACATTTTCACATTAGCAATTTCTGCATTTTCCTCCATGGACTTTGAAAAGTGTCTATTTGCTTTCCTGGACTTAATGTAACTTGTCTCACACCAATAAAAAGAAAAAAAAAAAAGATGAGGCTGTAGCTGCTTCCTCTTTTGATCCTTCTCCACATTATCTTTATACTCATTTTTGTTGAGCTATAATGATCTCAGGGAAGATGGTAATGATTCCTTGGAGTGTTATCATGCACACTTAAAAATGCCAGGTATAATGATGGCCATTCTGGGTTACTAGTGGAGTCAAGCTGCATCTTTGAGGCTCTACACATTTTCTTCCTTCTCATTTATCTCTACTAGGACAAATCTGCTGAACACAAATCATTTTCATTCACCAGAGTGAAACAAATCAATAGCAGTGCTCTCATCTGCTACTTTGGCCTGTTTGAATGCACAGAAGATCCACAGCTCCAAATACCACAGGGAATGCCTACAACCTGCCCAGTGAATTTACTATGTTAATAAATCAGAGACTAAAGAACAGTTTTGACTTGTCCACCACCTTCCAAAATTGTTTCTTTAGAAATCTCTGATAATAGAATTTCTTTGAAAATGTCATTGTTTTATCAGAGCAAGTTTGTTAATTATTGTGAATCATGGATACTACAACGTAAAAAAGAATATAACTGGTCCTCAGCTCATGTCCCTGCCTTATTCACACTCTGAGGTTGGTGTGAAAAAGAAGCAAGATCTTCCAGCTGGAGCAAGCTGGACAGTGTGGGCTCAGAGCCAAGGTCCTCTCGGGTCAAACTGGCAGTGGTTCAGCAAGAGCCTGATTTGGTTTAGATCTATACTCTAATATAGGCCTGGGGCTTCTATTGGTAGATATATTATCCAAACCTCAGGACTCCTCTAGAGTGAACCAGTTGCCTGAAGAGAACTTTAAGACATTCTTGAGAATCTGCAAATTGGCATGACCCATGGAGATCAAACTGCTCAGTTAAGAGATTTCATTTACATTCTCAGGCAAACTCCAGAAAAGAAGCTCTCTTCCATACTGAAGTTAGGTTCAAAAACAAGTAGAATATATTGACACCATAGTAAAGGGATATTACAAATAAATAGTAAAATTTAGAGAGGAGGAAGAAAGGCTTACGTTATTGTGGGTTAGCCAAGAAGGAGTACCATTTCATTTTTTTTAACTTTATTTTGGTATAATTTATATACCATAAAATTCACTTACTTTAAGTCTACAGTTCTATGACTGTCAGTTTATCTAGTTATGCAACCATCTCCATAATCCACTTTTAGAATATTTCCATCATCCTCTAAATTTCCTGTTGTTCAGTTTGCAGTGAGTTCCTATTCTGACTCCCAGCCTCAGCATGTACTCATTTACTCTTTGTCTCTGTAAACAATGAATCATGGAACACTTCATCTAAAACTAATGATGTAATGTATGGGGATTAACATAAGAATAAAAAAAAATAAATTAAAAAAAATAAAAAGAAAAAAAAAAGAAAAGAAAGCCAATAATAAAACAAGAAAAAAAATAAATAAAAGACATTTCATATAAGTGGCATCATGTAATATATGGCCTCCTGAATGGCTTATTTCACTTAGCATAATGTTTTGGAGGTTTATCCAAATGATAAATAGCACTCTATTGAATGGATTGACCACATTTTTTAATCCATTCACCAACTAATAAATATTTGAATTTTTTCCAGTTACTGGCTATTGTGAATAAAGCTTATATGAACATTCACACACAAGTCTTAGTGTGCACATATGTTTTAAATTTTCTTGTGTCAATACCAAGAAATGGAATTGCTGGGCCATATGGTAAGCAAACATGATTTTTTTTAAAGAAACTGTCAAACTGGTTTTCTAAAGTGGCTATACCATTTTATGTTCCCATCAGAAATGTATAAGACTTCCAGTTTCTCTATATCTTCACTGACATTTTGTATTGTCAGATTTTTGGAATATAGCCATTTCTAGTGGGCATGTAATGGTATCTCATTGTGATTGTAATTTTCAGCTCTCTAATAACTAATGATATTGAGTATCTTTTCACGTGCTTATTAGCTATATGTAAATCTTGTGTATTGGGGAGAGAATTTACTGATCTCTTCTAGTCACTTTAGCTGGAAGTCCTACCCATCTCCTCCATCTCTTATTTTGTCTTCTGGGGCGCTATGCACTTTTGTTTCTCATCCACTCTCTGACCATTCATTTTCAGTCTTCTTTGTTGGCACCTCTTTCTCCACTTGACTTTTGAAAGTTGGTGTTTCTCAGGGTTTAGTTTTTAGATTATTCCTTTCACTTCTCACTTTATTGTTTTCTCATTTATGTTATTTTACTTCTAATGTCAGAGTCATGATGTTAACTTCCAAATTTATATCTGTAACCTGTCTTCTCTTCAAAGTTATAATCAATATTCTGACTACCTCCATGAAAACTTCACTTGGATAGCTAATAGATATCCTAAATTCTGAAACATTCCCACGACGGAACAACAATCTTCCCTGTAAGACCTTCCCTTCCTTCCTTCCTTCTTCCCATTCTACCTCCCCCATCCCTCTCTCCCTTTCTCTATACCTCCTTCTTCTCCCCTTCTTTCTCCTCCAGTATTCTCCAGCAAAGTAATGATACAATATGCTCAGCTGCTCCAGCCATAAAACTGGGAATCATACTAGATACATTTTCTTTGTCATATTCCACATTCAAATATTCATCAATCCCTGCTAACTCTACCTTCAAAGTATGCATCAAATCTGGCAATTATTTTTCATCTACTTTTCCCCTCACCTTAGTACAGCCATCACTTCTGGGGCAAAGTGCAAGAATCTCCTTATAAATTTATTTTCCACATACTAGTCAGAGAAATATCTTTAAAATAAAAATCTGATCATGTTGCCTCCTTCAACACACACACACACACACACATTCTTAAAATCTGTTCAATGGTTCCCATTTCTTTTAGACAAAGAAGTTGGGTATATGTTGTTTCCTCTGTCAGCAAAACCTCTCCCCAACCTGCTTCAGCTGATCAACTTCTACACAGTGTTTACATTTATTTAAATGTCTCTTCAGACTTTTGGATTTATCTAGTATTCATCCCCCTGCTTAAGCACACCAATCATAACATATACTTCCCTTTAAAGCACTTAACCTAGTTGTGAACAAATAATTATTTGTATGATTATTGATATAATGCTTATTCCTCAGATTCTCAACTCCTTGAAAATAAGAACTCTGTTTTTTCATCGTTGTATCTCCTGAACCTAGGAGAAGAGCTAGCTCAAAATAGGTGCTAATGAATATTGTTTGTTTAAATGAAGTAGTAAGTGAGTTAATGCTTTGAAGTTCTCTTCCAGAATACCAAGACCATTCCCAGACATACTTTCTCTACCTAAGAGTGTTGAATGACTGGAAAAATGATCTGGATTGAATATTTTTATAAAAATTCACTTCTGACTTTCAGAAACCTCACCATTTTAGACAGATTTATAGTACTTGGGTTTGTTTTCCTTAAATGTATGTTCTTTGGGGATAGCTCATTTTAATCACATTTATCTTCTGGGTATTCAGAATTACAAAGTTGGAAGATTTACAAACACTGAAAAACAAAGCTATCCATACTTTCACTGTTGACACTAGTTTTACTTCTTTGATTTGTTTCTAAATAACCCAGGATTGTGACATTTATTTTATACCTGTAATAACCATAAATGAAATAGAATAGAATAGAATAGAATAACATATACATATATATACATGTACAAATACATATATACATATATGTACATATACAAATATATTTTCTCCTAGTTTTACTAGGGCTCAGAGATATCAGATAATTTATCATGTCACAAAGATAACTACCCTGAGGTATAGCTGTAAGCCCTTGGAAGCAGCAGAGCATAATGGTTACATACCTAGACTTTGCAACTGGACAGATCTGTTTCAAGTTTTGTTTGTCATTTACTAATTGTGTAGCATTGGATGGATTATTTAGTCCCTTTAAGCCTCAATATTTTAATCTTTATAATGAGACTCATTGGGATCATAGGTTATTATAACAATTACATCAGATAACAGGTAAAAGTACTCAGTGCAGTAGCTGATATGTGGTAAGAATTCAATGTCAGTAGCATTAGAGATGGAAAGAATTAAGAGATGACATTCCTAAAGAAGAAATGATGTAAGTAAACACAAAGATATATTCAGAGAAATTGTCAACATAGTGGAATAAAGAATTGGAGAGTAGTGGGAGATGGATAGTCATAAGGTAAATTGTGACCAGATTATGGAGGAATCTAAACACAAGGCAAAAAGACTGGATTTCGTGCTAAAAACAATAAGAATCTATTGAGAAAGGAATATGTGAGATTTTTTAGTTTATAGGTTTAGATTTGGCTATAAGAAACTGCTATAAGTTATGCTTATTTGGAGCAACTAACTAAACTTTTCCAAATATGGATAATTGCAAGGCTATAGATCAGCATAACCAATTAAGCCTTTTCAAGAAAAGAAAGCCCTTAATTAAGATAGCTTTTATAAATACTGGTTAATTACTGAGTATAAGTTTTTGCTCAACAATTTTGAAAGCAGAATGTAGTAAGAACATTTAAATAAACACCAACACCTAAGTGTATATTTAGTATCTTTTCTTTGTCAATACTGTATTGTCATCATTACTTAATCTAACTGATATATTCTCTTTCCTAATCTCAGCAGATCCTTTCATATTCTCTTACTTTTTCTAGTGGGATCACAGTTTAGGGAAGAATTCTTTTTTCTTAGGTCTTTGCATTTAATTTGCAAAGAAATTATAAAATACCCCAAAGCAAGACTTAATATTGTATTTCTAGGCCCTAGCATGAAGCTTTGCCCAATATAAATGTTTGGCAAATACTTGTTAAGAGAAAGAAGGTATGAAGGAAAGAAAAAAAAAGGAAGGAAATATCTTTCAAAAATGAAGGGAGGGAAATCGGAGGGGGAGATGAACCATGAGAGACTATGGACTCTGAGAAACAAACTGAGGGTTCTAGAGGGGAAGGGGGTGGGAGGATGGGTTAGCCTGGTGATGGGTATTAAAGAGGGCACGTACTGAATGGAGCACTGGGTGTTATACACAAACAATGAATCATGGAACACTACATCCAAAAAATATATATATTGTTATTGTCCCATAGAAGTACATTTGTCACAGATATTGCCTCTGCAAAGGGATGTCTCTTATTTTCCTCAATATTTAAAAACTTTTAAAGAGAACTGTTTATAAATGGAGAAAAGACTGGCTTTCTGACAGGTTGATGTAGGAAAAGTGATATTTCAAAAAATGAAGTATAGAATTGACTGATGATGGAGAGACCAAAGCCTAGAAGACCACTGAAAAGATGTTTACAATTATACAGCTTCACTGTCTAAGCCAAGGTGGTGGCAGTTAAAGGGGGGAAAAAAGCAGATTCTCAAGGGATCATGAAGAAAGGCTCTACTGGACATCATGAATATTTGACTGTAAGGGTGGAGGGAAGTAAGAAATTGGGAGATGTCAAATGTAACTAAAACCAGTCTCTGAAATAGAGAGGAATAGAAATATGATGACAGTCTAGAAAATTAAGAGAGTTGGATCTGGAGCTTCAGAAGATCCAGAATGAGATTCCATACGTGTTAAAGTGCCAGCATGGAAACATCCCTGGCTTTTACAGAAGTTCATGTGGGTTCTGCCACTGACTAGCTGTGAGATCATAGGGGACACCTTTGATTTACTGGGTGTAAGCTCCTCATCTGTAGAATGCTACTTGGGTTAACTGGTCACTATAGCCCCTTCTAAATTAGAATTTCTATAATTTTACTTATTTGACTCCTGGGCAGATGGACCAAAGGGAGAGGAGTGAAATACAAAGAACGGATTTGAGTTTTGGAATCATGAAAACAGCAGCAGCAGAAGACAATGAAAAACATATGCATGACTTAGGATCCTAGTGTTCAGTAAGTGTCTGTTGACTAATCAATAAGATTAGAAATATACAGTGTTCCCAAGAATAAGGGAAGAGAGGGTACCAGAAAAAAATGCTGTTGCCAGCAGTATGAAATGCCACAATGATTAAAAGAGAATAAAACCCAACAAAGCCTCCTGAATTTGGTATATAGGATGCCAGTGATCATGGTATATACACACTCATACAGGGTATAGACCAGGGTATAGATTGACATGAAATCCAAGAGCTGTAGTTAGGGAAAGATACAAGAAGGGTCCGATTTGAGTGTGGAGAGCCCAGAGAACATGGGGAGCATTTATGTGATCGGGAGAGTTATGAAAATGATGAAAAGTCAATATGTACTAGAATATAATACACACTGGTTACTAGAAGGATCCAATTTCTCTAGTGAATTTGGGATATTTAAATCATATCTATTGTTTAAGTAAAATATGAAGCTAGTGTGGCTCCATAAAATACATAGAGGTATTCCTACATTTATTCCATATGGACAGTATTGACACCCAAACTCAATGAATGTGTGGGATGTGAGCTGTTAAGATTCAAAATGGGCAAGAACTTATTGATACATGCTAAGATTCAGAGATTATTCTAAAGCATTACAAAATAATGTTCTCTGTATTAATGGTCTCTGTAGTTCTTACTACCAAATACAAAGCAAAATTAAAACTAAAATGACTTTGCTGATGGAGAAATCAACCACACAGATTTAGTCATGTCCCTTCAACTTAGTGAAGCAAGGCTGAACCTGATGAGAAAGCACCTCCCTTCATTGGTGATTTGGTGGTATCATGGTGTAGGACCCCAGTGGGAGGGGACCTCAGCACTGTTAGGGAAGCCCTGAAACAAAGGCCCTTGGTTTCAGTGGAGGACATTTGGTGACCTGGGACTATGTGAACTTTCCTTGCTTGTTTTGACCCATATTTAAAACCCTGAAAGAATCTGGATCAAGGGCTGAGAACACAGCCTAGGTCAGTGGCTGGCACATGTGAGCACTTGATGAAAGTTCTCTGAAAAAATAATGCAGGTTTCTCATTGATCTCATTGACAAAAGTCCTTCACTATAATTGTTCCATTGACTAAAGCATTGTCTATTACGGGCTCATATTTTAAGCAATAAAAATCATCAGATTTTGCAGACATAATTAGAAATCACTTTCAGAGAAAGTTGTTTTATTTTCCTATGACCTGATGGCCTAGGAGAATTAATGTGTCTTATCAATAAAGATTAGACATCAAGGGGCACTGGATTGCTCAGTCAGTTAAGCATCTGACTCTTGATTTAGGCTCAGGTCTGATCTCAGGGCTGTGAGATTGAGCCCTACCTCTGGCTCTGCCCTGGGTGTGGAGTCTGCTTAGGATTCTCTCTCCCTCTTCCTCTGCTCCCCTCAATGTCCCTCTCTTAAAAAAAAAAAAAGATTAGACATCAAAAGACACTCTGTCTGACTTTGCTTTGCTGAATTATTACTTGAGTAGTAGAAAACATAACCATAGGTGGGCTGGGCAGTTTTCAAGGCCTCCTCATGAGGGCGGGGTGTCATTGCCTTCACTGGAGCTGTTGGGACAACTATATTTCCAACTGATGCCACATCTTCTTTGGCTGACAGTGGCCTATGTTCTCAGGCCATGTGTTTAACAGGTCTTAGGGGAGAATGTCCTATCTTTAGGGTATACATTAATATTTTAATGATGGTCATAAATTGTGTATGACCAGTTCATCTTTCCAAATCAATGACAAGATTTAAATAGAAACTTGACAATTAGAGTATATCAGTAAAAGAAAACCATGAACACTAAGGAACTGGACACCTTGACATTTGAGGAATGCCTGGAATCATTGAGGATGTTTAGTCTGAAGAGTAGGAGATTTGTCTTCCAATGTTTCAATGTTTGCCTTGTAAAAGGGAGAGTACATTTGTTCTCTGTTGTACTAATAGGGAAAGTTAGACATAGATTTTAGTATAATAGAAAACCATATTGACTGGAAATGTCAAACTAATGGTCATCTAGTGAATTATTAAGGTTTCCATCAGTCATTGAAAGTTTCAAATAAAGATAGATGGTATGATATTATTACATAAACAACCTTAAAGACTCCACCAAAAATGACTAGAAGTAATAAATGAATTCAGTAAATTTGCAGGATACAAAATTAATACACAGAAATTAGTTTCGGGGTGCGTGGGTGGCTCAGTCGTTAAGCGTCTGCCTTGGGCTCAGGTCATGATCCCAAGGTCCTGGGATCGAGCCCCGCATCGGGCTCCCTGCTCAGCAGGAAGCCTGCTTCTCCCTCTCCCACTCCCCTGCTTGTGTTCCCTCTCTCGCTGTGTCTCTCTCTGTCAAATAAATAAATAAAATCTTTAAAAAAAAAAGAAATTAGTTTCTATACACTAATAACAAAGTAGCAGAAAGAGGAATTAAGAAAACAATTCCATTTACTGTGACAAAAAAAAAAAAAAAAGAATAAAACACCTAGGAATAAACTTAACCAAGGAGGTGAAAGATCTGTACTCCAGAAACTATAAAACACTGATAAAAGAAATTGAAGATGACACAAACAAATGGAAAGATATTCTATGCTCATGGATGGGAAGAATTAATATTGTTACAATTGCCATACTATCCAAAGCAATCTACAGATTCAGTGCTAGCCCATCAAAATACCAACAGCAGTTTTCACAGAACTAGAACAAATAATACTAAAATTTGTATGGAATCACAAAGACTCCAAAGAGCCAAGGCAATCTTGAGAAAGAACAAAGCTGGAGGTATCTTTGGGGTAAATACCCAAGGGTACATGCACCCCAATGTTTATAGCAGCAATGTCCACAATAGCCAAACTGTGGAAAGAGCCAAGATGTCCATCGACAGATGAAT
>NC_138376.1:104514604-104525381 GCF_054177405.1 Leptonychotes weddellii | reverse complement strand
AGCCTGGTGATGGGTATTGAGGAGGGCACATTCTGCATGGAGCACTGGGTGTTATGCACAAACAATGAATCATGGAACACTACATCTAAAACTAATGATGTATGGGGATTAACATAAGAATAAAAAAATTAAAAAAAAAAAGAACAAAGCTGGAGGTATCACAATTCCAGATTTTAAGATATACTACTAAACTGTAGTCATCCAAACAGTATGGTACTGGCGTGAAAATAGACACACAGATAAATGGAACAGGATAATGAGCCCAGAAGTAAATCCATGCTTATATGGTCAATTAATCTATGACAAAAAAGGCAAGAATAATGGGCAAAATATACTTTCTTCAACAAATGGTGTTAGGAAAACTGGGCAGCTACATGCAAAGGATACTGGACCACTTTCTAGCACCATACACAAAAATAAACTCAAGATGGATTAAAGACCTAAATGTGAGACCTGAAGCTATAAAAATCCTAAAAGAGAACACAAGCAGTAATTTCTCTGACACCAACAGGAGCAACATTTTTCTAGATATGTCTCCTAAGGCAAGGGAAACAAAAGCTAAAATAAACTATTGGGACCACATCAAAATAAAAGCAACCAACTAGATGGGAGAAGATATATGCAAATATATTTCTGACAAAGGGTTAATATCCAAAATACATAAAGAACTTATACAATTCAACACCAAAAAACCAAACAATCCAATTAAAAATTGGGCAGAGGAACTGAATAGACATTTCTCCATAGATGACATACAGATAGCCAACAGATACATGAAAAGATGCTCAACCTCACCAATCATCAGGAAAATGCAAATCAAACCACAATGAGATATTACCTTACACCTGTCAGAATGGCAAAAATCAAAGAAACAAGAAATAACAAATGTTGGTGAGGATGTGGTGAAAAAGGAACTATCATACACTGTTGGTGGGAATGTAAATTGTTGCAGCCACTCTTGAAATCAAAATGGAGGTTCCTCAAAAAATTAAAAATAAAGTATCATATGATCCAACAATTCCACTACTGGGTATTTACCCAGAGAAAACAAAAACACTGATGAGAAAAGGTATATGCACTCCTATTTTTATTGAAACATTATTTACAATAGCCAAGACATAGAAGTAACCTAAGTGTCCATTGATAGATGAATGGATAAAGGAGACATGGTACATACACACTCATACATGTGCGCGCCCACACGTACACACACGGGAACATTACACAGCCATAAAGAAGGAAGAGTTTGCCATTTGTGACAACATGAGATGGACCTAGAGGGTGTTATGCTGAGTGAAGTGAGTCAGACTGAGGAAGACAAATACCATATGATTTCACTCATACGTGGAATCTAAAAAATGAAATGAATAAATAAACAAACAAAAAGCAGAATCAGACCTATAAATACAGAGAACAAACTGATCATTGCTGGAGGGAAGGGGATGAGGGATAGGTAAAATGGGTGAAAGGGAGTATCAGATACAGCCTTCTAGTTATGGAATGAAAAAGTCACAGTAATAAATAAAGGAATAAAGTCACTGATATTGTAATAATGTTGCATGGTGACAGGTGGCAGCTACGTCTGTGGTGAGCACAGCATAATGTATAGAGACGTTGAATCACTATGTTGTACACCTGAAGCTAACATAATATTGAGTGTCAACTACACTCAAACAAAAAAAATTTAAAAACTGCTCTAAAAAAAGAAAGCCGATTAAAGACAGATGATGATCTTCATTCTCACTATACAAACAATACAGTTAATGAAATAAAAATTACAAATCAGAGGTGGTAAAGAGCCTGCCTTCTGAAGCTGCATGAGGTGCACAATGCAAAAACTGCTTTAAAAACCTGCATAGACACTCTCAAAAGATGGAACACTTTTATCTCCACTCCCATTATTTTGTTTGAGAAGTGAAAATTGCTATACATGGAAATCTTAGGGAAAAAGTGCTGTAATCCATCTGTGCAGTCTGCGAAGGATATTTATTACTGAATAAGGTTCAAATGGAGGAATTACTTAAGAAACAGGGGCGGGGGATTGATAAATGGAAAGGGAGAAGCTGAGAATGTTCAAACTGAAAGAAACATAGTGGAAGATGATTTGATGTTGAGGGGAAACCAACAAACAAAAAAGGGACCAGGAAGCAGGAGAAACACAGAGGGAAAGAGAGCTGAAAATAGTCTTTTCTCAGCTGACGACTTTTCTACATAAATTAATTACATAGCACATTTGGGTCGGCACTATAAGGAACTCAGGGAAGCAGGAGATAATTTAACAACCATCTTTGTTCTCAGGTGGTCACACTGCACGCTAATAAACAAGAACTTGGTGTGCTACGGATATCCAGTAAGAGAATTAGCCACAAATCTTACACTTCAGCTTTGAGTGATTCCCCTAGACAAATCAGGCCAACTGCCTCACTTCTCATCCCAAATCTAATCACTTGCAAATTTAAATCTGATTTGAGGAATGGTTCCAGAGCATATTATTAAAAATATAGAAAAAGAATTGTACCTCTACATAATAAAGAGTGGACTTATTCCAAACCACAAATGATAGCGAGTGGGAGGATGGGAGAGGTTAAGATAAACAAGTCTTCCTCCACTTTGTTTCCAACAAATTTTTAAACATTTTTTTAACAATGCCTAATGAAAAGAATTGTGTGATTATTTCAATTACACAATGCAGTTATTTCAAATGCATTCTTCTAGAGTACTCTGAGTTTCTGTAAAGGAAATTTCCCTGTATTATAGTACAAGTGAGGGGAAAAGTCCAGAGGTGCTGCTAGCGACTTGCAAACAGATTCCATTCTAGCGTCTGGGCAAGTTGCCTTACTTACAGGAAACTGTGGCTTTTTTAGCATATTGCCCCTTATGGTCTTTAGGCCTATAGCTTCTCTAGATTTACAGGTCACTGCAGTAGATACTTGTCATTAAAAACATATTGCGGGACCTGGATATTAATGTGCAGACTCCAGCACTGAACTTACTATTTCTTTTTTACAACACTGTGATTCTGACACAGACTCTCTCAAAGATATGCCCCCCATGTCGCCTGATAAAACAGGCACTTGCATGTTCCAAAACTTAATTACAATAAAAGCAAATGATGCATACCCTCCCTGTGGGGCCTCTGTACTTCCCAGGCTCTGAAATACATGGAGAGAAATGTGCAAACACCAACCTGGTCTGAGATTTACCCTGACATGACTCTTGCCTGGAAAAGAAAAAAAATATATTTTTCCTTTTCAGCATCTCGGGGATTGGAACTATTAGCAAACTTATAATTCTGTTTATTTATTTGCTGAACTCTAGTATTAGCTAGATTGCAAAGAAAGCATCCAGACAACTGCCTTCTTCATGCCTGCTTTACCCCCTGAATGCAACTTTCCCTCTCTCTGCCAGCCCCAAATGGACATTACTTAGCTAAGCTGCTTGAAATCCCCATTTGCTGAAGGATTTCTTTTATGTAGGAAACTTGGCTTTAACTTTCTTTGTCTTTCTCAACTTCAGGGCCCGGTGGATGATCAGTCCCAAATTCTCTTTTTCTTAAGTTCCAGGATAGAGGAATAAAGACAAATTTACTTCTTCATACTCAGGATGGTGCTCCCACACCTCACTTTCGATCTTGTCATACTTTCGGTTTTCCACTTCCAATCTGAAGCCTCCTCTTGGCCATCAGATTGTCTGCGGTGTACCATTCCAACTTATCATACTCTTGCCTCAGATTTCCTTCTCTAATTGGTTAAAAAAGTGACTTTTGATTCCACCCAACTAAACATATGGTGCTTGGTTCACGATGTATATTCAATAAGTGTTTAATAGATGAGTTAACTCACGAGACCTTCAAGTTCTAGATCAACATTTCTGCTTCCAAAATATGTGGATCAGAGAAGAGACTCTCTGGAATGGATTTTCTGTTTGGTAGATTATCTGTAGTCCACTTTTTTCTTCTTTTGATCTTCTCTCTGAACCCCGTTTTGTTGATAGGCATCAAAGTGGGTCTGGCTGGGCATTTATAGGAGGGGTGAGTGTTGGCAAGATTAGTATGTGATTTGTGGGCAAAATGTTCACGTGTATGAAAACAAAGAGAAGTGAATTTTCTAGAGTGTCTACCTTCATAGATTGCTCACTGTTCTGCCCCACTACATTAACAGAAAAAGTCAAGACTTCTGGGTTGCCCATATTTCTTTAATTTTTTAGTAGATATTTATATTTTTATACATGTAATTTTATACATACAGAAATTTATTTATATTTATATCTCTCTCACTGTCCAAAAGTCCTTTATGTCAGGAAATGTCAATATGATCTGCAAGCTTACAACTTATGGAATCTCTACACTGAGTTGGTATGAATACTTGTTGATTGCTACAGGGTCACTGAGCACTCTTTCCCTAAACTGTCAGTATGTGTGCATATATACACAGGGAATGTCCCACACTATTTGCTTTCAAGTTATTCTTTGCTTCATTTATGCATATTTTGCCTCTCCAACTATATTTTCTTAAGGGCAGGGTTTGTGTCTTAAAGAGTATTTGTTACATCAACATTGAGCAAAATCTGGTCTTTATAGTAGGTGTCTAAAAATGCTACTGAGATGAGTCCTGGTTAAACACTCTTTTTAAAAAAGTGCATTAAAAAACAAAACAAAACAAAAAATCTCTCTTTTTGTAGGTTCTGCAGAATTTGCCTCAGCTAATAAAGAAGTGACACTGTTTGACAGTCTCACAGTATCAGTATGTAAACAGACCTTGAGTTCTAGGCCTGGTTTCCTTGCTGATCAGTTCTAAATATTATTATTTACTATAGGTGTTGATGTTTTGACTGGTTTGAGTTTTTCTTTAAAAAAAGATACACAAGTTTGGAGAATTGTTATCTGTTCCCTTGTTTGTTTGTAGAGGGGAAAAGGTCTATTTACTTCATTCCTTTTACAGAACTAAATATTTTATATTTAATATGATACTCTTTGAAGCAATAAAAGGCTTCTTATTCATCGTTGTCCCTTCTCCCTCATGCCATGATATACCTAGTTCATAGTTAGCATTCAATAACTGCTTAAATGCTCTTTATATTTAATGATTATATAAGGTTCTTTAAAGCATGATATGAAAATGAGAAACCACAAAGTCAAAAATGGATGAAATCAGTTACATAAAATTTTACATGGGTAAGAAAATACAAAAAACAAATTCAAAAAAGGAAATATAACCTTCAAAAATATATTCAAGACATATGACAAAGGGCTAGTGTGCATAATATAAAAAAGCTCTCATGAGTCAAATATAAAAAATAAGCAGGCCAATAAAAATAGGAGCTAACTGAACATAATAATATAAAATAAAAACAAAAAAATAAAAACATGAAAAAAAAATAGGAGCCAAAGTGATACAAGTGAATACCACTGACCAGGAGCATATGAAATTGTCTTCACTAATAATTAGATAAAACAAAGTAAGTAACCTATCACTTTTCACTCATTAGGTCATCAAAGAATCAAATGATTGCTATTATACATTTTTGGTAAGGATAGGGGAAAAAGATACCCTTATTTGCTGTGGGTAAGAATAAAAATGATTTTAAAAATTAGGTAAATTTGGTAATATCTTTTAAAATTTAACTGCTAAAAGTTTTGACCCATAAATTCTAGTACTAGGATTTTATTCCAGAAATATCTTAGCAATAAATATGTAAGAACATGGATGAAATAATGTTTATTGCATTCTTTGAATAGTGATACCTTGTAAACAGATATCTATCTAAAAGTATTTGGAAAAATAAATTTAAAAGACTGAGTTAGACCTTATGTCCATGTCTAGTTATGAAAAAAAGTGTCAATGTTATTTAAGTATAAAAGCAAAAGTATGATGGCATACTTAGTATGATCTTATTTTATAAAATTAATGTGTACATTTAAATATCTTGGAACATCTGTTCCAGCCACATGAAGACTGATCTAGGTAGACCTCTTTCCACCTATAAACACATGTTAAAAATAAAAGTTTGATAAGATATGTAACAAAAGTTGATAATATCTTATTAAACATAAAACAAAGAAAAGAAAGTCCCTGAGAACCAGAGCAAACAAGGAACTTAAATCCAGGTGTTCTGGTCATGAGAGAACTGGGCGACGAACAGGATGTTGTAGCAGATGCTGGGAGTTTCCTGTCCACATCCCTTGGGACTTTTAGGGTGCTCCTGCTGATTTTCAATGGCCAGGATCTGAATCTCTGTAACTCTGAGCTTTCTTTCCCCACAACTCTGGAAGGCTGCTCTGACTGCATGTGGCATGTTGGAAACGCCAGAGAATAATATCTCCTCCTCCCCAGCCCTAGTAACCCTCAACCTATGATTCCCTAGATATGGTTTATATAACCACTTGTAGTAGGTTAATCATGAGGCATGTGTTTTGCTCCATTTCCCAGTTTCCCACTTTAGTTGTGCACGGATATAGCTGGGCTTACATACACACTTTCCAGTGGTTTCCTTCACCTCTTTTCCACTCACTTCCCTTCTGTCTTACTAGACTTCTGAGTAGCCCCCCAAAAATCTATATGCCCTTGAGTTCTTGCCTCAGGACTGACTTTTGGGGGAACCAAAACTAAGAAAGATGTTAATAACTCTTGAGTATAGCATTGAGATTTTATTGGAAAGCCAAAGTGAAGGAACCTGGAACCAAGAGTTTTGCTTTAACATACTCCTGGGCTGTACCTCAAGGAAAGGAAAAACAAGGATCACAAAGGTCTTCAGTCATCATCCCAGGGAAAGGGCAAGCCAGTTTCTCTTTCTGTTATACAGAGAAAAAAACCTCACATGAGAAATTGAAAACCAAGATCTGAGCCTGGTATTTAAATGGTATAGGAATGTAAAGTGTAAAAAAATAAATGTATGAACTGCTTCTAAAATGGCAAAATTCCTAGGATACTATTTGGAAGAAAATACAAAACATATAAGACCTGAGAAAAGTAAATCTCTGCTGAATATAAGCCAAACAATGTAAAAAATACAATTAAAAAGAGCAAATGCATCAAGAAAAAGTCAACAGGAGAATTAGAACACTCGTTATTAGTACAATTTGAAGGAATTCACAAAACAGGTAGGCTAAATATTACTGGAAATAAACGAGAGGATCAAAATTATAAGGAAGGAATAGGACACTGACATAGCAATGGGTAATAACAAATATATCTTCTAGAAATGAGAACTAAGATTAATTAAAGATGAAAACTCAAATACGGATCGAAAGCCTTTTAGACATAGTCAAGAAATTACAGAACTGGAAGAGAAACCAATGAAAACTTTCACAATGAAGCATAGCGAAACAAAGATACGGTACATATGAAAGAGTGTTTAAGAAAAATGGATCATGGAAGGAGAATGCCAACCACACATACTTAACAGATGTTCAAGAAAGCGAGAAAAGGTATTAGATGCAATTTTCAAAGAACATGTGGCTGCAATTTTACCAGATTTGATGAAATGTGTGAAACATAGTAGAGATATGAGATTATAAAGCAGGATAACTAAAGGTAAATCTAGATATTTCAGTGAGCCTGTGGAATAGGAGAGAGAGGGTAGAAGTCCTCAGCTCTCAAGAGAGGACCTGCCGGAAGAAGTGCATTAGTTGAGGCCTCCAGCTTCTCCTCCCTCAGGATCTACACCAGGGTTCACATGGAGGCCACTCTTTCCAGATTGCTCCCAGTCAATGCTGGGAGCATGCTGAGGGTACGAGAGCAGAGCCCTTCTGCGCCAAAGCCAAACTGTTCTAACTGGCAGTTGTGCTTGGGAGAACACAAGGAGCCTGCCTGAGGCTCTAGGAGCTGCCCTGCAGGCGGAGCCTTTCCTACCCCAGACTCCTTTCCTCTTCTCTCCTTTCTCAAAGTCAGACCTGTTCTGTGGGCCGAAGGCTCTCCCAGTTACTACTGATCCCTTTGTGAAGGATACTCCACAGGCCATTTCCCCCAAGAAATCCTTTGTGTTTCTACCTTTGTCTCAAGGTGTGCTTTGCAGAGGAACTGAACATAGAGAGAAAACCTGAAAAGCAACCAGAAAAGACAGTGCGCCACGAAGTAACAATTGGACTCACAGGAAAAACTTCATTGGCAACAATAAAGACTAAAAGGCAAGTGAATATTATCCTCAAAGTGTTGCGAGAAAATGAATGAAACTTAGAGAATTCTATATCATGTTAAATTATCATTCAAGAATGAGGTTTAAAAAGGACATTTTCCAGTCTAAATATGGAAAGTATTCCTTACTTATGGACACTTGAAGAAAGAACATGGACCTACAAAGAAGGAAGGAGATGTAGGAAACAATGTTGAACGATGTTGGAAACTAATGGTAAATTGAGATAAGCATTTACTATAAAAGATTTTAAAAAGATAATAGTTGAGGGTTTAAAAATAAACATTGAATAAGCTCAAATAAGTTCAAATAGCATAACGATATGGTTTGGAGGGTGGACAGGATCTGATTTAAGATGATTTAAGTAAGTTCCTTATATCATTCTGGAGTGTGATGGAGATACTGAGGACATACATACTTATTTATAATTTATCTCCAGTGTGAATGTTAAAAATTTAAAGGTAATCACTGAAATCATAAAAAATGAAATGCCTAGGGCACCTGGGTGACTCAGTTGGTTAAGCGTCTGCCTTCGGCTCGGGTCATGATCCCAGAGTCCTGGGATGGAGTCCTGCATTGGGCTCCTTGCTCAGCGGGGAGTCCGCTTCTCCCTCTGCCTGCCCTCCATGCTCTCTCTCTCTCTCTCTAATAAATAAATAAAATCTTAAAAAAAAATAGAATGCTTACTATCCAGACCAATGGAGAGAAAATGAATTTAAAAGCTCAAATCCATCCCATAGAAAGCAGAAAAAGAATAAATAAGAAATAATTAAAAAAGCATGATGAATAGAAAAGCAAAGTTAAAACTGAATAGATAAATTTTAATGTATGTATGGATTTAGCTTGACAGTTAAAAGACAGAGAGTCTTTGATATAATAAAAAATTAAATCCCAGCTCTGTTATCTAAAAAGACACACCAAGAATACATACTCTCAGAAATGTTGAAAGCAAGGGGATGAAAAAAAAGATATGTCAGGAAAATAACAACCAGGAGAGAACCGGAATAGCAGGTTTTATATTAAAATGTTATTGAAAGATTGTTAATATTTTAATATTAGATGGAATAGACTACATAACTGAAATAAAAGTAACAGTTACCAGGAAGATAACCATTCTTAATTTGCATTCTCTTACCAGGCAAACTTTGAGGTGTACAAAACAAAAATTGACAGTATTACAAGGAGAAATCCACAAATCCATAATTAAAGCAGGAAATATTAACATACGTATTGCATTCATTGATCCAGCTGTCATGAAGCTAGTAAGAGAATAGATGACTTTGACAGCACAGTTAAGCTTGAGCTGGGGACTGACTATATATAAACAGTTTCCAACAATTACAGAAAATATCTTCCTTTCTTTCTCACATGAACTTTTTTTTTTACAAAAATTAGTGACTTAAACTACAAAGCAATTCTCAAAAAGATTTAAGAATCATTTTACATAAGCAGCAGTCCCTGAATACAATGCCTCAAACTTAGAAATCAATAACAAAAGAGAGCAATCTCCTTACCACCTCCCACACTTAGAAATTTAAAATAACCACTTCTAAATATTATTGAATAGAAAAAAGTCAAAGAATTTATAAAATATTTAGAAATGAGCTACAGTGAATATATCATATTTCAAAGATTATGATATTCAGGTAAAAAGGTACTGGGAGGGAAATTTACAATGTGAAATGTATAAATTAGAAAGAAAGATTAAAACTGAGCAATAGAGTAAACCAAAATTCAGTAGAAGGGAAAACAAACATTGAATTAAGGAGAGAAGTTAATGAGGCAGATAAAAAAGAAAATAGAAAGGCTCCAAACATCAGACACACTTCCACCTCTGGGCATTTGCACTTGCTGTGCTGTGGGACATTGTTTCTCCAGGTATCTGCATGGTTCACTCTCTCAGCTCCCCTGGTCTTTTCTACCACATTACCTGCTGAGTGATGCCTCCCAACCACTCTGTTTAAAATTTCATGCCCCACCCCACAACATTCCCTAACCATCTTTCCTGCTTTTTTCCCCCCTCCTATAGTAATTATCACTATTATCTTTTACATATGCATTTAACTTACTGTGTCCCTCCCAGTATCTGTTTTGCTCCTTGCTGAATCTGCAGGCACTTGGGACAGTGTCTAGTTTAGCAATTTTCAATGACTATTTGTTGAATGAATGATTTTATAGCTATTGAGGTAGTGAGTACACAGACGTCTGTCATAACATTTACTATAGTTTTCTGTACATTGGAAATATTTGCAATTAAAAATGCAAACTTTAGGGTGCCTGGGTGGCTCATTTGCTTAAGCCTATGACTCTTGGTTTCAGCTCAGGTCATGATCTCAGGGTCATGAAATGGAGCCCTTCAGTGGGCTCTGCACTGGGCTTGGAGCTTGCTTAAGATTCTCTCCCTCCCTCCCCCCACCCCCTGCACCTCTCCCATCACATGTGCGTGCATGCTCTCTCTCTCTCTCAGAAAAAATGCAAGCTTTTTAAATAAAAAATCGATGTCTATTGTGGACATTGCTGCTATAAACACTGGGGTGCACGTACCCCTTCGGATCACTACATTTGTATCTTTGGTGAGTGCTATGAATTGTGTAAGACTGGTGAATCACAGACCTGTACCTCTGAAACAAATAATACATTATATGTT
>NC_138376.1:104485709-104514504 GCF_054177405.1 Leptonychotes weddellii | reverse complement strand
AGAAGATAGTAGGAAGGGAAAAATGAAGGGGGGAAATTGGTGGGGGAGACGAACCATGAGAGACTATGGACTCTGAGAAACAAACTGAGGGTTCTAGAGGGGAGGGGGATGGGGGGATGGGTTAGCCTGGTGATGGGTTTTAAAGAGGGCACATATTGAATGGAGCACTGGGTGTTATATGCAAACAATGAATCATGGAACACTACATCAAAAACTAGTGATGTAATGTATGGTGATTAACATAACATAATAAAATAAAATTAAAAAAATATTCCTATGTTAAAAAAATCGATGGCTATGAAGAGAAGTCAAAGTATTAACAATGATTATAAATATTTATATTTTATGTTTTCCAATTACTTACAACATGTTTATATTGTCTTTATAATCACAACAAAGATAAAAATAATGCTCATCAAAATAAATCATATACAGCTAGTTCATATATTCAGTAAATTCAATTATTGTTTTAAAGCACCTATTCTTTTCCAGAAGTAATGAAATTCCCAGAACTATATCATTCTATATTAAAGATCTATTTGAAAGATCACTGATTCCTTCGAAAACAATTTAGGCAAAACAACAACAACAACAACAACTCCATAATAAATACACTCACAGGACACTGTATTCTTTCAGTGAGAACGTTATGGAGAATATTCTTGGACTCAAATGTCTATTTTAAAAACCTGGAGACAAAGGGACACCTGACAATAAGTATGGGGAAGACATTTTTTCTCCCATTTTTAGATATTTTTGTGTATAGTGTCATTTGTTGATTATGGATGGTTTAGGAATTCAGATGTGTTTTATAAGTTTGTGGTAGAGAAGAATGAAGGAAGTTAAGCAATTGCCACTTACAGATAGATCACTAGATCAGTTTTTCTTTCACTTCTGGCCCTCCATCTTCCATGTAAGTATAATCATTAGATAGCTTCATTTTAGGGAGTTATTGTGTAATAACATGGATAGTTACCAGAGTGAAATTTTTTTCATACTTGTAAAATTAATTCTGTAATACAAAGTAATTACAGAATATTGGTGGAAATCAATAATCAAGACAAAAGCATTAGACAATACACCAAGGCACAAAAATTGTTCTGTTACATAGGACCCATTCTCTTTGTAGAATAGAATATAAACTGAGAGAATCCTCACCAAGCCCAAGATATTGGTAATCTGCTGGTGTTCAAAAAGGTGTTCAAAAGCACAATGTAAGTGAAAGAGGATATGAAAAAATGAGAAACATAGCATGTTCACTCATTAGTGACATGCTATTGGGAAGTGATTGATAAAATTATGAAATCCTAAACAGGCATTCTTCCTGGTTTAGCACATGGAGCAGCACTAAAATAGTAAATAACGATTTTTAATGAAATTCTAGATTGCCTGCTGGAGGTAAATTATAAGGATACTACTGATTATATTTATATAAGGTAAAATTTGTGAAGGCAACCGAACTCTTCTCTGCAAGCACTCAGGCTCTTAAAGCTGGAATTAGATCATTTTTGACAACTCACTGCAACATCTGTTAGGAAAAATTGGAGGAGCTAATGAGGTGACCTAATCACAATGTTATTATGAATAGAAGTTATTCTGAATTGTTTGAATTAGTTTTCTTTCAAATTTCATTTTTGTTATTGTTGCTCCACATGATTAAAATCCAGCCATTCATATTTTCCTAAGAATCATTTATTAAAGTAAAAATCAAAGGGCAATAATTAGTTACCTAAATCTTTCCACCATTCACACTGCTACAGTGAATACATATTTTACATATATATCTCAACATATACACACACACGTAAGTGTATCTAAATATATAATCAATCTATTCTTACAACAACACTGTGAGGGATTATTATAACCAATATAAAATGAATGGAAACTGAGCTACAGAACATTTTGTGACTTCCTTCGTATCATAACAGAGGTGAATGTCAAAGCCAAGACTAGATTTCAAGTTTCCTATTTTTCCCAAGAATTCTTTTCCTCAATTCATATACCATGTTTTCCACAATCACTGGCTAGCTTATATGTTAATGACCATTGCCACATGAGCACCTTTCTCTGATGCCAGCCATCCCCACCCAAAAGGAAATTCTCTTATCCTTGCTTTGCTAGGCCCAACAAGAGAAGAAAACATGTTCCTGGTATCTTATGACTATTTCCATGAACCCTGTCCTGTGTGTTGTTTAGGGTCTACATATTCTTTGCACTTGGATTTCATTTCTTCGTGGGTTACATAGGCTTTGGTGGGCTGACTGGAAATCAAACTGTCACAAATAATATAGCATCTAACAGATTATTCTTTTCCAGTTCTAGACTTTTGTATGAAAACAAAAATCTTTGTCAATTGGAGACGCCCATACTTTCGTGTGAAGAAATCGGAGCTTGTGCAAAGCAACTGAGCTCTCTTTAGGGGCCACATTTAAGTATGATTATGCTAAAAAAACATCTACAAATAAACATGGAACAGCATATTTATACCACAGTTTCTTTGTGCTGCTCTCCAGTATGTATGGAAAATTCCTGTCGTCAGGGTTCAAGCCGGAAGCCTCGGCCCCTCCCACTAGAAATGTATAAAGAGGCTTTCATGTCTATAGAGTCTTCTGAAGCATGAGCTCTGGCAAGACTCCAGTAATATAGGCAGCACCATGTAAAAACCAGATGTGTATGCATTTGAATCATTTCCTGGCTCCTCCTCCTCTCCTGACCCCTGGATGCTGGGGGAAGGTTCAGTCCTCCACCCTCTTCCTATTTATGTTGTCTTTCTAGGTGATCTCATCTGGTGCCAAGGCTTTAAATAGCATATGCATTGACAAATCTAACTTTAGTTCTGATCTCTTTCCTGAACACGACATCTGAAATTGAATGTGTCCTAAACAGAATTCCTAACTTCTCTCTGCATCCGCCTTCTCTAACCTCATCTTCCCTCCATCTTCTCCATCGTGTCAATGGGACCTGAAGTGATGTGAGCTAAAAATCTAGAATGCATCAATCATTCTCAAATTTATTTTATTAAACTTGCATGTACACAATATACAAAGTACACACTACTGAACCCACTCCTAAGTGTACGTGTACACACACACACACACACACACACACGCATAACCGGTATCAGTCATAAAACACAGGCACAATTAGTATCCTTTTCTAATTTCACAAATGGAGAATAGGTTACTTGTCTGAGGTTACTTGTCCGAAGTTACCAATCTGGTGGGAGACTGAGCCAGAATATGAGCCCAGGGAGCCAGCTCCAGAACCTGGGATCATAAGTACTATGTATTACTGTCTCTCCTTCACATTCGATCCACCATCCAGTCCCATCTGTTCTACTTCAGATGCTCAACATCTGAACACTGATCACCACTCCACTGTCTCTGCTGCAATCCAAGCCACCCTCACCTCCCATCTGGCCTTCTGCAGCCTGCAGCTGCCCGTGATGGATACTGTACCCTGAGCTGAACAATCCATGCTCCACAAAGGAGCATAAATCAGTTGGTGTCCCTCCCCTGTCTACTTGGTTTCAGAGGCTTCGTTCACAGTGAGAGAATAAGATTCAAACCATGCTCTGTGAAGGTCCATGCAGGCTGGGCCCTGCATACTTAGGCCCACTCATCTCCATCCTTCCTTCCATCTCATTTTGTTCCAGAAACTTGCTCCCTTCTCAGGGCTTTGCTCTCGCTCCTTCCTCTGCCTGGATGGCTCTTCTTCTAGGTCTTTCCATGAATGCATCTTCCTCATCATTTCAGACACAGAGAAGACTCCACTGAACTCCCAACAGGCAACCATGTCTCTGTGACTGGCAGCAAGCTGTCTCACTACCCTGTTTTATTTTCTTCATGGCATTTAGCCATGTCTGAAATGATCTGTCTTATCTACTCGTTTATGTGTTGACTGCCAGTCTTCCTCACTGGAATGCAAGCTCCATGGGTAAGGGACTTTGTATTTTCTACATTCATATCCCCAGTCCCTATACCACATTAGGTCCCCAAGGACCCAATGGCTGAGTGAATGAACCTGACTCTGTTTTGAAAATTAGACTAATTTTTTTATCAATGAAAGCCTGTGTTTGCTCCTCAAAAGGGGACAATTACACCTATATATTAGAGATTTTCTGAGGAGATTTGAGAGATTTAATCAGAAATTAAAATTTTCCTCAAGATGATAGTGTTTATGAATATCATATGCTGAAAATTTGGACTGATTAATAGTTCGTCATATGTGCAAAAATGGAGAGAGTTTCACAGTCAAAAGAAGTCTATATCTGTCCCTGTTCTATGACAAGAGCCCAAGACAAAGAATCCTCAGCTATGTGGAACTTGAAACTCATCTTAGCCATATGGAAAAAATTCTCCTAGCCTGAAACTCTTAAAAAAAGAAAGAAAGAAAGAAAGAAAAAAGCTATGATATCAAACCTCTTTGGAGATAGATGACATAAGAGATGACAAAAGTTTAGGCCCATTTCACAGTTGGAAAATAATTGAAATCATCTTGCTTACTCAAGAGTGCACGAATAACCTAAATGTAGGTCAAAATTACCAGGTTTGTAAATATTTGTAAATTTTAAATTTGCACATTAAATTAGCTTAAATATTCATGTATGGATTCCTTTTTGTATTTCTTTAAGGAAGAAACATTAAATATTTGTTGTGTTAAAAATGGAACAAACAACTCATATACCTTTTCAGGAGAACTTGAGGCAGTGGTAATTAAAAACTCTGTAACTGCTCTTTAGTTATTCAATAGTTTATAACTCTGCTATTCCTCTATAATGTGCTAAAGCTAAAAATGTCTTCTCATTTTAAAAATTCATGGAATAACACATGAAACTAGTCATTTGGCTTGAATATTAAGTCAATTTCCTTTATTTTTTATTAACTCTGAGGTATGATACTATCAATTGAAAATAGTAACATTTCATAAAACTTACCTCTTATTAATATGTTTTTAATTTTTTATGTCTTAATATATACTTGGTAATATATTTGAAAATTATTGAGCATTGATTCTTTTTAAATTCTAATTTTTTCATCTCTATTTTGAAAAGAAAACATCACACAAGGTATGAAAATTAGAAATACACATTTGTTTAAAGAGAATACCAACAGAGGAAAATGTATCAAGTTCATTTTTCTTAACTTTTTAATATATTTCTTCTAAAAATATATATTCTCAAGGTATTTGAAAATTGCTTATAAATAATTAGTGATTAGAGTCTAGGTTAAGGACATCGTATACTTTGCACTT
This sequence comes from Leptonychotes weddellii, assembly GCF_054177405.1. Taxonomy (NCBI): domain Eukaryota; kingdom Metazoa; phylum Chordata; class Mammalia; order Carnivora; family Phocidae; genus Leptonychotes; species Leptonychotes weddellii. Next base: position 104,509,248 of record NC_138376.1, on the reverse strand, counting down.
ATTAGCTTTGACATCAAGTTCACCTCTGCTCCAAAGATATCCCAGCCCTGGAAAAACCTGCATAGAGTAGCACTAGGAAAACACAAACACCCAAGAAAAGCCAACAAACAGCCAGAGGCAATAGGCAAATACAGAACACCAAAAATCTGGTTTTACATAACTAGGCCAGAATTTAATGATAACATAGCTAAGCTTATTCCCAGGAATATTTTGTTTGCAACTATTTAAATAATTAATTTGTCCATTCCACAGGACAAGCTAATGTACTGAAAATAAAAATTTTTTAAAAAATTAAAATTTTCAAAAAAAAAAAAAGGAGTGCACTTGTTCTGATGAGCACCAGGCACTGTATATAAGTGTTGAATCACTTAAATTGTACACTTGAAACTAATATTGCACCATATGGTGACTAACTGGAATTTAAATAAAAGCTTAAAAAAATAAAAATTTTTGAGTATTTATAACACATATGGAGTATCATTTTCATTCGGTGACATCAGATTTGCTTGTATGAAACTATAAATTGTAAAATGATTAGGACAATAAAGAAAGTTGCTAATAGCTCATTGTAGCTAATTTATATCAGCTACTATCTAAAACATTAGATTCCAGGCACAAAAACCATAAATCAAGAATTAAATAATACCTTTCTGTAGGTATCTTTAATTGGAAATGTGAGTGCAGATGAAAATCTGTCTATTACAAATGGTTCTTTGACCCAAGATCTCATTAGGATATTAACAATCTCCAAAATAATAGTGTTTGTCAAAGTGCTCCTGGCAAATAATAATTATATAATAAGGTGATTACACTGTTGAGATTATAATTCTTGTTTTTTCTTTTTAACTTTTGCATAATGGTTATAATGGCCATAGTGAAATATGGTGGGTGAACACATGCTAATTTTTATCATCATGACTTTGATGAATACAACTTCTCATTTTTAAATTTATTTCAAATGGAAGAGAAAAAAACAATAAAATTTTAAAAAATGAGAATTTACTTCTGATGCATATAATGCCATGTAAATTATCCTTAATACTTTCTTCCCGTTCCCTCTTTTCATAGTCATTAAAGAAAACAATGAACAGAAAAAAAAAAAAAAAAAGTTGCACAGTACTTATTTTGTGCCAGCCACTCTTTCAAGCACATCATATATATTCATTCAACACAAAATGAGATTAAGACAATCAAGTTTATTACTGACACTGGTAACAGGACAGAAGCAAATGTAAATCTTATCTGGAGAAAGATAACATCAGACCAGGCCTCAAGTTATCCCCATATTTTTTATATACAGTGTCCAGTACTCCACCAAAAAGAACCAGCCATATAAAAGGCAAGACAATTTGATCCAACCAGGAGCACTAGCAGATAATAGATATAGACACTCAAAATATATAAGTAAAGCAGCTACAAAGACTTTAAAATAGTATGTGTAATATATTCAAGGGTATGAAAGGAAAGACTAAGAAGTTTGAAAGAGATCTAGAAATTACAAAAAGAATGCTAGAAATTCTAGAACTGAAAAATGTCATAACAGAAGTTGTCAGCTCATTTAATGGATTAATTGAGAGTTGGATACACCTGAAGAAAGAATTAGGAAAATAATATACTGGTCAAAAGAAAATGTCCAAAATGAAGAGCAAAGAGACCAAAGGTAAACAATGGGGGTAGAAGTATTCAAAGATAAGCATATATGTAATTGGAGTCCCATTAAGAATAGTGTGAGAGAATGGGGCAGAAGCAATATAAAAAAAAAATTAATGGTAATTTTCCAAAATTGTTGAAAGATATCAAGATGCACACTTAAGAAATCATATAAATCCTCATAGGAATAAATGCAAAGAGAACCACAACTAAGCAATAATGGTAATACTACTGGAAATTGAAGGTATAAAGAATTACAAATCTTCAAGAAAATTTTTGTAAAAAGGAGAGATTGCTTTTAAATACTGTTTTCTGACATCAACAGAAACAGAGAAAGTTATAAAGCAATATAATACGGTCTTGAAGTAGGGAAGGAAAACTACCAATCTAAAATTTTGTTCCCAGGAAACATGCACATTTAAAAAGGGCAAAATAGTCATTTCAGACAAAGAAAACCTAAACCAAATTATCACTAGATGAAAAGAAATCCTATATGTAATCTCAGAGATGCAGGAAATAATGAAGAGTATATATGACTGTATAAAAATATAATAATGATAATTATGGTGGGACTTAAATTATAAAAATTAAATACTTTAAAACAGCATATAATTCAAGAGAGGTATAAAAATAGTTAAGGCATTCATTCTAAGTTTCTCAAATTTCCCGTACAGTGATAAACATACTAATTTGCATTATACTTTGATTAGGTCAAAGATGCATTCTGTAACCTCATTAGTAACCAGTAAAACATTGTGAAAGAATGTAAAAATAACAAGCTAATGGGAAAGGAACAATGCAATGACAAATATACTCAACCCAAAAGATGGCTAGTGAAGATATAAAAAGAAATATAAAACAGGAAAAACAAATGGAATATAGATAGTAAGTCAGCACTTAAACTCAAATATATCACTATTACATTAAATATAAATGGGCTAAAGTACCTCTGAAAAGACAAATATAATCAGACTGAGTGATAAATATTTATATCCACTGTAAAGAGACAAATCTAAAACATAAACATACAGAAAATTAAAAACTAAAAGAATGAAAAATAAACCACACAAAAAGCGTTGATGGAGAAAAAAAAGGGATGCTTTATTATGTGAAAAGTTTCATTTCACCAGGAAGATATAATTTGTCTAACTGAAGTATTTCTCAACCTCTTTCCATTATCATCCTATCCCCTTAAGGAGTCTTTTTAGCTTCTCCTTCCCCTAATCACCTTGCCTCAAGAAATTTTAATACCATATACACTGTGTATCTGTGTAGTGAGTCTCTTTGGAGGGGTATAAACCATTGTGATATGTAAGGATATTTTGCTTCCCAAGAACCAATTATCATCCCACTGTGAAGGTATGATCTAACAGCACACCTTTAAAATATTAGTTTAATTTATATAAAAATGCTGACATTCAACTATTTTGATCCATAAAAATGGCAATTTCACATTGTTAACATAATATATAAAGTAAAAGATGGCAGAACTAAAAGGAAAAATAGACAAATCCACAATTATCTGGAGTTGTTAAGATACCTCTTTCAGTAATTAGAGGCAGAAAAAAAATCAATAAAGATGTGAAAGATCTGAATAACATGATTACCAAATTTTCTAACTGACATATATAAAGCACTGTACCTAACAACCACAGAATAAACATTCATGTGAAATATTTACATGAATGTGAAACATGCATGTGAAATATTTACAAAAGTTGACCATGTGTTGTGTCACACATACAAGCTACAACAAATTTCAAAGACCTAAATCATACACAATATGATCTATGGTCACAGTAGATTTACACTAAGAAACAATGACAAAAAGATAAATGGGATATCCCAATATGTTTGAAAATTAATAAATGCATTTTTAAATAATCTGTGGGTCCAAAAAGAAATTTCAAATGAAATTATTTTGGACTAACTCATGATGGAAACACTAAATTTTAAGATGCAGCTCAAACTGTTAGAGGAAAATCTATTGCTTTAAATGTATATATTCAAAAAGAAGACTGAAAAGTAAATGAGCAAAACAACAACAACAACAACAAAACCATTTGAGAAAATAGAAAAAAGAACTCATCAAATAAGCCTAAAGAAAGGAGAAAGAAGGAAATAATAAAGAACTAAAATTAAAAATAGACAACAAATATACATAATTGGAGAGGATTTAAAAAATAAAACTTCTTTACTTGAAATAGCTAATAAAATTGATCTTGACAAAAGCATACGGAAAAAACAAAAAAACAGGAAGAGCACAATAAATTAATAGCAAGAATAAAAAGTAAGACTAATATTAAAACAGGGTATTACAAACAACTTCATGCTAGTCACAAAATTTAGACAAAATAGGGGCGCCTGGGTGGCTCAGTCGTTAAGCGTCTGCCTTCGGCTCAGGTCATGATCCCAGGGTCCTGGGATCGAGTCCCACATCGGGCTCCCTGCTCGGCGGGAAGCCTGCTTCTCCCTCTCCCATTCCCCCTGCTTGTGTTCCTGCTCTTGCTCTCTCTCTCTGTCAAATAAATAAATAAAATCTTTAAAAAAAAAAAAATTTAGACAAAATAGGTAAGACCTAGAAATACACAACTTACCAAAACTGAAAATAAAAGCAGAAAATCTGAATAGCCCATAAAAATTAGTGGAATTAAAACTAGAGCTATAAACTTCCCCACAAAATATCCTAGGACCAGATGCATTTATTTATAATTTTTAACAAATATTTAAGGAAAAATAACACAAATTTAAATAAATTCTCCCCAAACATTTTTAAAAGAATAATTTTTCTAATTTTATGAGGTTTGTGGAGCCTTGATAAGGTTGTTACCAAAAGGGATCATTTTAGGCTAATCTTTTTCATCAACACAGTTTCAAAATCCTGAAATTATTAACAGTCCAGAAACAAGATAATGAGGGATTTAGAAGAAAAAAGCACAACATATCATAACCAAATTGCAACTATTCTAGGATTTCAAGTTTGATTTGGCATTGTAAAATCAATCACCATCACAATAAAATGATAGAGAAAAATCATATGATAGTTATCAGAAAAACATTCGATAAATATTCGTTCATAAAAATTGCAAACTGGAATAGAAAGGAACTTCCAAATATTATAAAGAATATCATATTAAGTGTAAAAAAATATTGAAAACTCTCCTTCTGAGATTTGAAACAATAAATTTACCCACTGTTACCCTCTTCAACAATCTACTGAAAATTCTAGCTAGTAGAGTAAGACATAGTTCAGTATGGAAAAAGAAGATATATAACCATCAATATATTGGGATCGTAAGATTGCCTACCTAGAAAATGAAAGCAATCTACAGAATAAAGTATTAGAATTCATAAGTGAGTTTAGCAAGGTTGTTGATAAATTGATACAGAGAAATTTGTTTTTCTATGTATTAGTAACAAAAAGTTAAAATTGAAATTGAAAAGATAACATTTAGAATAATATCAAAATATCTAGCAAGAAATGTGTAAAATGGCCACAAAAAAGCTAGAAGGTATTATTGAGAAAATTTAATAGAGACCTAAATAAATGGAGGGATATACTATGTTATAAATTGGAAGAGTAAGGAAAGATGTCAATCTTCCCAAACCAATCAATATCTTAACAGTGTTTTGTTTCATAGGGAGGAAACTTAAGTTAACTCTACAATTTATATGGAACCAAGAAAGACCAAAATAATCTTGAAGAAGAAAACAGGAGATCTTACCAATGGGAGAAAATATTTGTAACATATATAGCAATCAAAGGTACTAAAATATATAAAGAATTCTTATAAATTAATATAAAAATGACTTGCTTAAAAATTTGACAAAAATTTGACAAATCTGACCAATATACAAGTGATAAAGTGCTCCAATTAGTTAATAATCAGGAAAATGCAAATTAAAACCATGATAAGCTATCGTTACACACCTACTAAATGCTAATAAGTAAAGTTAGTGAGGAAGTGATCTATCATACATGGTTGGTGGGAATGGAAATTATTTGAACCACTTTGAGCAATTTTTGAATTTTCTACTAAGGTTGAACATTAACATTCTCTGTTGGCCGGCAACGTATTCCTAAGTATACGTTCAATAGAAATACATGTACACGTGCACCAAAGATGAGTACAAGAATACTCAGGCCAGTATTTTTTTATAATATTGAAAAACTAAACACAACTCAAATGTTTTTCCACAGCATAATGGGCAAACAAGTTCTTGCATATTCAGATAATTAAACACTATGGAATAATGAAAATAAACAAAATACAGCCATATGCAACAACTGAATGAGTCTCACTCTATAATGGCAAATGGAAGAATTGAGGAGGCACGATGGATTCCTGAGGTGCCAAAAATGTAATACTGTTCCAGTTCTTGGCTTGGGTCATAGTTGCACAGGTTCACTTGTAATAAGTGAATCGTTACATACATTCATATGATGGGTATTTTTCTGTATATGCACTGTTGTTTAATATAGAAAGTTAAAAAAATTTTTAAAAACTATAGTTCTCTTAAATGTTTAAAGAACCCAACATCACTATACACGAAATAGTTACAACTTCATGAAATAATTTTTATAGTTTGTAAGAAAATGGTACCAACTCATACACACAGGACGCTTACTGTCTTTCACACACTGTTCTAAGAATTTTACAGGTAAAACTCATTTGATCTTCTCAATCTTATGAGGCAACTACTATAAACTCCTTTATTTTATTTTATTTATTTATTTTTTAAAGATTTTTTATTTATTTATTTGACACAGAGAGAGAGATAGTGAGAGAGAGAGAGCACAAGCAGGGTGAGCAGCAGGCAGAGGGAGAGTGAGAAGCAGGCTCTCCACTGAGCAGGGAGCCCGATGTGGGGCTCGATCCCAGGACCCTGGGACCATGACCTGAGCCGAAGGCAGATGCTTAATGACTGAGCCACCCAGGCGCCCCAAACTCCTTTATTTTATAAGTTAGTTCAATGAGGCCCAAAGAGATGAAGTAACTTTCTTGGGATGATATTGTTAATAAGCAAACCACGGTGAATGGCGCTAGATTCTGCACCATTCACCATTACACTATACTGTCTCTCACAGCCAAACTTCTGAAGTTTTAAGTGTCAGATTCATCCATCGTGAATCCATTTAAAATGAAATAGTGTTGTTCCTTTATATATTGGAACATCTGTAAATAAATATATATCAAGTAGATGGCTTTAACATTTGAAACATATTTTTATGTTTCGCATAATTTTTTTCAATTCATGCTTAGAATGATTAAAAATAAATTTCAAACATAAAGCATTGTAAACACATAAAAACAATAAAAAATTGTCATAAAAAAGCTACCAACTCTATTAGCTCTAACTTTTGTGAACCTCAATTTCCTTGCCATTAAAATGGGCATAACTAATCTTTTCCTAACAGGAATGTTTCAAGAATGAAGTGACTTGACATTTGTGCTATGAACTGAGTGACTAATTACATATAAAAGCCAATCCATCTGCACAGTAAGTAAATCCTAGAGATTTTAGAACCTAAAGTTACTTCACTTTAAATTTACAATTCAGGGGTGCCTGGGTAGCTCAGTTGGTTAAGCGTCTGCCTTCAGCTCAGGTCACGATCTCAGGGTCCTGGGATAGAGTCCTGTACCAGGCTCCCTGCTCAGCAGGGAGTCTGCTTCTCCCTCTCGCTCTTGCTCTCTCTCAAATAAATAAATAAATAAATCTTTAAAAAAATTTATATTTCAGAAACTCAAAAATAAAAAATGCTAAATAACTTGCTGAAAGTATTAGTCTCAGGAAGACTAGCATCTGGAACTTGAACTCAGGGCTTTAGGTTACAAGTTTAGTGCCCTTGAAAAAGTTTGAACTTCATTTTTTTTCTTCCTGCTTTCCTTTCTCTTCAACCACATAAAATATACAAACTGGATTTTTAAAAAATTATAATTATCACCACTGAATTTAATAAATGCATTTATTTCTTTTTTTAAAGAATTACATTAAAGGAGACATTTTCAGTAGGGTATATTCTCCAACTCACTGTCTTCTTGACATGAATAACCACATGAAAAGCTTTATATACATTTGTCTTCAAGTTTGAGAAGGTCCTTGCTTTCAATCTCTCTCTCATGCACTCATGTATAGGCACTTGGGGGTAATATATTAATAAAAAAGAGGACAGTATTTCTCAATTATTTTATTTTAATTTTAAAATGAATTATTTTAAGTGATTAATGATTTTTTAATGATTAAAATAGATTTATGGAGAAGAGTTTAGAATGTTGGTTCTGGTCATTCAAAAACTGCTATCACACAAATTCCTATCTGTTTTACGTTTATCCCTTTCATTTTATTTTTACTTAAAGATTATTCTTTACTCCAAACATAATAGTAAAGTCTAGACAAATATAAAATAAAGAGTACTGAATAACTAAAATGACTAATACTTAATTTTCCCCATCAAATTAAAAACCAAATTGAAACTGTTTTCATTTAGTTGAAAAAGCGAGAACACTAGTCTTAAAGACACAGAAATATGCTATATTTCTACTACATGGAAAACAACTTTTTTCTTAAATTTAATGACCTTTTCTAAATCAAGGCATTCTTTAGACCTTTGTATTACTGCATCATCTCCTTTTATGAGAATGCTTCTACACTTTTGTGAATGACTGAGTTCTTTCATCTGACTGGACCCAGCTGGCAAGTGGCATAATGAGAAAGGGAAATGAAAGTCTTTTTTTCCCTCCTGGAAAACCAAAAAATATATAAATCATATTCAAACTGAAGCTTTAGTTGCTTGTATTACCCACAAACGACACCATCTTTTTTTTTTTTGAAAGATAAGCATAGTGGGGTGTTTATTCAATATTTTATTTATTCATTTACAATATTAATCTTCCTTGAGGTACCAGTCACTATGCTAGGAACTGTGTTCTATGCTTTGTTCCACTTTCAAAAAATCAAAAAAGACCAAAATGTCTACAAATACTGCTGTGCTTTTTTTGAACCCAAATGACAAAGTTTAGTGATCATTTCAAACGACACATCTTAATACAAATAGTGTTTTCTACTGTTTTGTGAATAAATGATATCATAGTAGATTTTAATTTTAAAGGTCTGTCAATGATGTGTGGTTTCCCTAAACACATTTGGATGAATATAAATTTTGTGTGTTTAATTAATTCAAAAAACCAAACCAAACTGACCAATTCTAAAACAGAAAATTTAGGTTAAATGCTCAAACCAATAAAATACGTACAATAAAATATGTATATTCAGTTGGTGGAGAAAAATCTCAAATAGTTGGATGCGCAACAGGCCAAAAAATTTTATTAGACTCATGTGTAAGCTAGAAGGAACTTTGACCTTTACTAAGCCCCTTGTTTTGTCCATGAGGAAACAGTGCTCAGAGTGATGACTGGCCCAAAGTTACTCAAGCAGGAGTGATGGCCTGTCTGTCTCCTCACTTCAGGATGGCTACATGCTGGTCATATTGTGCTCCCTCACCATGTCAAAGGCATATAGGAAGAACTCAACAGGATTGAAGGAAGAAGTTAATGAAGCAATTTAAAAACAAAACAGAACTCTTCTTTTACTTTCTACTTTTTCTCAACTTTAAATATCACACAATAATAAATAAATATCTGCCATTTCCCCTGTTGTAGATGTAATAAACTTATGGGGAGAAAAGCTGAACAATTCTAAAGTATATGCGTGAAAAGTAAGTCTTGCTCCCATCCCCTACTCCAAGTTCTCCTAAAGCTGTCCGTTAAGATTTTTATTTGAATTTCCAGAAATTTTCTGTCAGTGTGTATGAATGTGTACATATAGTGTGGAAATATTAATGTAGCCTTTTTCTTTACCTGATACATCTTAAAAATCATTCCAGATTTGTGTGTGCCAATCTAGCACATTCTTTTACATAACTATATGGTTTTCTATTGCATAGATTTAAAGTAATATATTCATCAATTCACCTACAATTGGGTGCAGGAAGCTTCTGATTTTTTTTTATATTACAAAGAGTATAAAAAAAAATATAATTTGATATGTTCGTGAACTAAGATTTACTAGGGTCAACGAATATGTAAGTCATTGACCATTTGATATCTTTTGATACCAAATTCTGACAAAATCAGGCATATGTTAACCAATCCTTATGTCTACCCCGGGACCCAGGGAAAAAGCCCTAACCCCAGACTGGCCCTAGACTGATCTCCCATCCCAGAAGAGAGGCATATTCTTAGAGCTCAGAACTCTTAAATATCCTTCAGTATACTTAAGTCCTGTATAAACTCCTTTTTTGAACAGAATCTTTATTTTGTATGTCTGAAGCAGTGGGCAAGTAATGATAATTTTCATTGTATTGAAAGGATATTTTATGCATTTCTTATTTATATGTTAATTATGATAATGTAAAACACAAAAGGTCTTAATAAGAAAACAATCTGAGCAGGAATTTTATAAAAAATCTTATGTGAATTTACCAACCACTAGAAAGGAAAAACTAAAACAAACATTACTCCACATTTTACTAAAGGAAACTCCGTCAACATCTCATTACCAATCTTAATTTTTTTCCATCTTCTCCTTACAAATGTAAGAAAGGGAGGAGACAAGGAAGGGAGGGGGGTTAAATGTATGACATAAACTTTCTTTATTGGCATATTGGCTAAGGCTATTATTTTCCTACTTTTATACTACATGCAAATAAATGTATAAAGCAGCCATGAAAGGATTTAGATTTTCAAAATGTTGGTGGTATTTATACAGTAGTATATTAAAACTTGTATATTGCTTAATCAGTGTCTGGGTGTTTAGTGTTGAGTTATTTTTAGGTTTATCTGAAAACTACAAACCCTGCTCCCTGTTCTCCATGCTTGAGCTGTTAACTGTAAACTGTCACCCAGAGGAGATGCCAGGAGGAATGTTCTGACCCAAGCAGGATCTCACCAGTGTGTCTGGATTAGGGGAACTGAATTGCATCAAATCCCACCACTGGGATGAGATAGTGACCCTGGACCATCAGGGCAAAGGTCTCAGAGCAGGTACTCAATGAACAACCGATTCACCAAAAAAATGTTTTTCCATCTGAAGATTCCTCCAATTGAATTATCAACATGTTTTCAGTTACTCTAAGGAAACCAGAATTGGGTTAAGGAGATATTAAACTAAATAATATAGAAAATCCAGGATAGTGACTGGCACTCAGGAGAAAGACACTTGTCATGTAACGTTAAAGTCCCCAGCTACAATGAACACAGAGCATGTCCCTTTACTGTATGAAGGAGCACTACAGCCTCACACTAGAGAAACGGGGCAAGGCTAGGTGATCTTCCCTGGGGAGCAATAGTCTTCCTGAGGAGAAATTCTCCAAAACCCAGGGCTTTGTTTGGCCTTTGTTTTTCTTTGCCAATGAGAGTATTTTGGAGGTGAAATTATATAAATTTGGGAAACTGAGCAAAGGCAAAATAAAGGGAAGTGGTAGAAATAAAGGATGGGAGGCGTGTCTGGGTGGCTCAGTCGGCTAAGTGTCTGCCTTCGAGTCAGGTCATGATCCCAGGGTCCTGGGATCGAGCCCCGAGTCGGGCTCCCTGCTCAATGGGGAGCCTGCTTCTTCCTCTCCCACTCCCCCTGCTTGTGTTCCCTCTCTTGCTGTCTCTCTCTCTGTCAAAAATAAAAATAAATTCACTGGGTGTTGTGCACGAACAATGAATCATGGAACACTTCATCTAGAACTAATGATGTAATGTATGGGGATTAACATAAGAATAAAAAAAAAAAGAGATAAAAAAAATAAAAATAAAAATAAATTTAAAAAATCTTTAAAAAAAAAAGGATGGGAGAGGTGAAAGAATAAAAACAAATGAATGCTAAGAAGTCAATACTAATCTTGTCAGATTTGGGAAGGAAAAAGGCATTCTGGAAATATTCCAATGGCCTCATTTAAAGATGAGGAAACTGAGGCCCCCAAAGTTTAAGAAATGTGCCCTAACTCACATGGGTTATCTCTGGAAGTTCCGACCCACCATGTAAGGTTTCTTAACACCGAGGGCATTTCCCAGAACACCACCACATTGCATCAATACTCAAGCCCATGGCAGCTTGTGACCATTCCCCGCTTGTACCAAATGGATGCTGGCATCTGGGGCTGTTGTTAAAGTTCTTGAAGGACTCCTGCTTTCTATGACTCCTTGGGGTTCCAAGTTCAAACGATGATACAGAAGGCCCCATCATCGCCATTGATTTAGTTTACTGACTTAATTCACCATCTCCATCCTGTGCAGTAACTTAATTCAACCAATGGGGAAAACTTTGGCTGTCTTTAATGTTATATATTTTTTAAGACCACCATTACTAATATATTTCAGAAGAATGCAATGCCTTCAATTGATCATATTAAAGAGCAAAATAATAGAAATAAATACATAGATAGAAAATTTAGTTTTCTTCTTAAATTCCAATTTACATAAAGTCATCTCTACTGTTTCACTTGTCTTCATCACCACCTCCCTCCAAACTTTCCTTTGTTCCTTCATTCCTCTGCACAGACTCCACTATTCCTTTATATGTTCAACCAGAATATAAATTTCCCAAAGGTGGGAATCATTGTTTATCTATCTTTGTATTTGTTCACTTGACATGTTGAAAACACACAGTGATATTTTGGATTAAAGGTTTGACGTTTTCACATTTATATATAAATGGAATTATTTTTAAAACTCCAAATTAACGGGCGCCTGGGTGGCTCAGTTGGTTGAGCGACTGCTTTCGGCTCAGGTCATGATCCTGGAGTCCCTGGATCGAGTCCCTCATCGGGCTCCCTGCTCGGCAGGGAGCCTGCTTCTCCCTCTGACCCTCCCCCCTCTCATGTGCTCTCTCTCTCTCATTCTCTGTCTTAAATAAATAAATAAAATCTAAAAAAAAAAAACAAAAAAAAACTCCAAATTAAGAATACTATAAAATGTTTCATCTAAAAAAGACTGTTAGAAACACAATACAACCAGTTTCCTTTATAAATAATGAAACTGAGGTCAAGAGTAAGCAAGTTGCTCAGAGTTAGCCAGCTATTTAAAGCCTGAATGAGGATGCCCACCCTGGGCCCCTGTCTCTGCCTGCTGTTTTTTGTTCTTTGTGTTTTGTTTTGTTTTGTTTTTTTGTTTGTTTGTTTGTTTGTTTTAGTGTGCTCCATGCAGTCACTTTCTAAGTACAAATGAAATCATTTAAATACAGAAGTGATTCTTTGGAAATTATAAATATCTTGGTTATATACTAGAACTTCGACACGCTTCACTCTCTGCATTCAAATCTCTAACAATGCTTGTATATAGTAGATATTCAGTCAATTTGGGTTTCTTCATCCTTTTATCCCTTTTCTCCTCTAAATTTCCATATCAATCACTTTAAAAATTGCTAATACACCAAGTATGCATCATCTCACGCATCAAAGTTAGCATGTCCACAAAGCCACCCAGGATGCTCCTAGAAGCCAATGGTACTGATCACAAGGCTGCTCCCATGTGAATGATGAAAGTGCTCCCCAAGGCACACCGTTAAGAGAAATGCAAATGCCACCATGAGGAGGCACTGTTAGAGAGAGGGCCTCATTGCATGTCCAAATGCCAAATCCCTTCTTCTTCAGCCAGACGTACCTCCTAGAGGAGAGATTCCTACTTGTCTGTAGGCTACTTTTGGGATACATGTGCAAAGTAGCACATGTGTGTCTACCATAGGATGGTGAATTTTTTGAATAACATTCTGTACATCGAGGATCCCAGTAAATCACCTATTTTCCCTAATAAGTTGTCCCCCAAAAGTTCAACTGTGAGTTGAACCACTTAGACTACCTGTTAGCTTTTACATTTAGATGTTCTGAAGTCTATCCTAATTATCAATTTTGAGAAGTATTTTTAATATAATGAAGCCCTCTTCATCTTGCTTGAGATTAGTCTAGCGCTTAAAAAATTCCTTCCAACACTATGTTCTGTGAATTGACAAGCAGCTTCCCCCGTGATTTGAGCCTAGCTAACAACAAATTAGACTTTGGAAGATTAATTACTAGGCAGATGCATTTTCAAAGTGGTACATTCCCACTTTGAGGAAATTTGGTCATTTTACTTTTGCATCTGTTTGAAGTAGGACGTCCTTTGGCTGAAAATAACACAAGTCAACGTTTAGAATGCCCTCCTCTGTACTATTGATGTGTTGATTTCCAGATTATATTTTAGGCTGGACTAATACCAAAAACATTTTTCAAAGACAGTCGAAAATGCCATACTTCAAAATCATTTAAATAATTTACAATATATGAAGGGTAGTAAGTGCTCAGCAAACATTTTAACTAGGTATTTATTGAGAACTGACAATAAATAGTTTTGTGCTGAACACCGTGTAAAGCACCAAAAGATGTACTGTGAGTTTCCCTAAGTCGATGTCTGTTCCTGACACATCTTGGATTTTTCCACCCTTACCCTAAGTAACTTGATTCAAAAAAAGGTTTCTGCCAGCTAATTTGCTGACATATAGTCACCCCTGATTTTTGTCTGCTGTTGTTCCACTGAGTCAGTACAGTCTGAAATTGGACAGCTTATAGGGCCAGATAAAAATCCCTACAAAGAGGATACAGTCTTTGGAGTTGCAACTAGTTAACTTTGGGCTTCTACTTGAGACAAAAAGCAACTTCACTTTATTAGAGAAAATGTCAATCAAGACGCAACTACTGACACCCATCTTTGTTTCCCCAGCCGGTGATACAAGATAAAGCAGAGGAAATGGAGGAGCCGAATTTGCAACACACAAAGTCCTTGTTTTCCCACTAGGCACTGCAGAAAAGCAATTGTCCATTCACAGCACATCCTCTGCATTTCGGAGCTAATATTTTTGCAGTTCTTAACTTGGTACATTAGAGTCTTATGCAGTTAAGTTAGTACATTCGAGTCTTATGCAGTCTTAGGCAGTTAATTTTGTTAACCCTTTGAAATGCACTATGTCTTTGACACCTTGCTTAATATTTCCAACATGACCCAGTTTTTAAAATTTCTGTTTCTCGAGGTGGAGAATAGAAATCTTAAAAAAAAAAAATCAAGTAAGAAATTTTGGAAACAGAGTCATGGTTTCAAATAATCCTGTCTTGCTATTGCATAACTTTGAGAAGGGTAATAAGGAAATCCACGTTAACCATATGTTACTGGAATTGCTTTCACAGAAATGGACTCTTTGGACAGAAATGATTTTTAGCAGGGATCCCCCTCAACGCATAATAATAATGTGTCACTGAAAACAACATGAGCTCTGTGTTATTTGCCCTGCTTCCTGCAGCATTTAGTGTGTTTACTGTATATGACTGACTTCTGGTGCAAAGAGATTTACTCAGTCACTCTGGCTAAAGCACATGAAGAACAGAATCTACAGATGATTAATTAGATCCCCAGCTCAATCACTAAAGTCCCTAATTAAATATCTCACTCTGCTTTCCACTCTTGTAGGAAAGGATAATTAGCAAATTCACAGTGTTAATAAAGAACTTTTTAGTTTCCTTTATAAATAATAAGATCTTAACCACTGGTCATCTAACTCAGTGCCTGTACCTTCTCTGCCGACTTCCAAGTCCAGAATATATTTTTTTAATGCAACAAGGTGATAAAGTGCATTTTCCTCAAGAATTCATTTTTCTGACATACCTTCTGTAGGTTTTTCTACCTTCAGCCTGATTATCAACTTACTCCTCTCTTCCTACTAATTTCTTCATCTTGAAGTCTGCTATCAACCAACATGACAAACTCAAAAAAAAAAAAACCTGATTTTCTTTTTCCCTGTCCTGCAACCCTCACCAATCTCTGTACCAATATTTTCCTGTTCTGTCTCCACCAAAAAGAAAAACGACCCAATTCTAAGATTTATGTTGAAGAAGAAATACTGCGTTCATTGAAAAAGAAGGAAAAAGGAGCCCTCCTCCATGGGGCTCAAAGTGCAGTAAAAATCCCGGAGTCTCTCATTAGGCTGGTTGGAATGAAATGGTTAATTCAGGGTAAGTGATAATGTTTAGTCAGTTCGCCTAGAAAAAGGAAGGAAATTCAAAAGCTGGTTGCTGTAGTAACAATCACAGACCAGAAATATATATATATATGTACAGGTTCATTTTAAATAAAACTCCTGCCATCTCTCTGTGATTCTGTTCTCTCAAGAAAAATGAGCTTGCCGCTTAAATTTGTTGTACCTACCTCAACCATTAAACAAGACATTTAACCATAGTGGCAGTTCTGTGACCTTTGAATGCCGTGAAATCTCTGAGCGGTGCTGCTTGTTCATGAAGACTTGTGCTGCAGAATCCAGCAACTTCATCCAGGATTAGGAATATAATTAAGTAAAAACAAGAAAAAAAAAAAAAAAGAAAAGAAAGAAACACAAAAGCACACAGAGAAATCGAGAGAGAAAGAAGGTAGAAAGAGAGATTCTCTCTGGGTGAGTACACGACTTTTCTCCCAGGCAAGCGCTGGGACAGAGCCGAGCCTGCTGCAGTGCCCAGACCCCCCGACTGGCTGGGGGAGCACGCAGGCCGCCGGCCTGCTAGGCTGGGAGGTGCTGTCAGTTGCCACAGGCAAGGAAAAGCAGAGACCAATCGGCTTCAACTCTGGCAGCTTACTGGAGTGGAGCCTTTTCTGTTTATGTTTCCTCATTTCAAGAGTGACGTCAAAGGGTTTAGTTTTTCCTCTGCATGTGCTATTAATTTTAAAGTACTGTACTATGGGAAGAATGTGTGTGTGCCTGTGGTCAGCCTGGGCACCCCACTCTCAGGAGAACCCATGAAACATTTTCTACATTCAGGAAGAAATTTTAAAAATTTAAAATGCCTTGTGGTTGGGTATATCAAAAACAAAAACAAAAACAAAAGCTAGACAAAAGCCTTGAGCTAATAATAGCGGCAAGATTTATATGTATTTTTTCCAAATGTGAGTCTATGTACATATGCCCACTTCACAGCTGTTGCTTATTTCAAAACTAACTCTTTGTCAACCTTACCTAAAAATGAGCTGTCAGTTAATCTTTATAGTCATGGAGGCAGAGTTCTGCAAATGAGCTGGTGAGCAATATTATGTGCAGTGAAAAGCAGAAATCCTGTTTATGCTGCTGATCCCTGATTTTCTATCTTTCCCCCAGCTTCTGTGGTGAAGCTTCAGGATTATTCATGCTAGGGAGATCCTTCCTGCAACTCCCCACAAGGAGTCATTCAAGAAGCAGAGCGTGCTGATTCCATAGAGCCGTGCCTAGGGTTTCAGCAAGTCCTCACCCAAAGTATGTGAAGGTACAGTTATTTAAAGATACTTCCTCTACCAGGGGCCCCAGCTTATCCCTGTATTTCTCGTCCTACTCTGGAAAATCTCAGTGGTGGCCATCTGTTATTTCTGCCTCCTCCATATTCTCTCCCTTCTTCCCCGTCCCATTCTGCTAATAGAACCTTTTTTTTTTTTTTCTTTTGGAAACTTTCCTTTCCCTGTGGATTGTATAGCCTTCCCCGGCCCCCTTCCATACCACCGCCCCCTCCAAATCCCACCCCATAACAGAACTATGAGGGTCATGTGATCCAGACTGGCCAATTAGATTTCTTCATTGCTCTAGACACAGAAAATGTTTTAGGGGTAGGCACATCACTCAAGAAAGACCAGAGTCCTTTTGCAAATATTCATACTGATTATTTGAGAAATGAGGTTTTTCTATCTCTCTATGAGCCAATGTGGTAGGGTTAAACAAGCCTGTAGTTGTTAGGGTTCATCTTTGATGTTAAAGATAGAGCAACGAACAAAACAGATAGTATCTGCCTTCATGTACTTTACATCTGGGGGAAGGGTGAAGACAGGCAATAAAAATAAGTAAATATATAATATATGTTGGTAATAAGGCTTTGAAAGAAAGGAAAGTAAGGGTAAAAAATCGTGTGTGTGTGTGCATATGCATTTGCTGTTTTAGGTATAATGATAAACAGAAGCACTAAGCAACTTGGAGCAGAGGCCTGGATGAAATGAAGAAGCAGGTCATCTGTGTCTCTGCATTCCAGGCAAAGAAAGCTGTGTAAAGTCCTAAGACAGGTGAATGTTTGGCCATGTTCAAAGAATAAGGGAAATAGAGTGGCTGGAAGAGAATGAGCAAAAGGAAGAAACAGGTTTAGGGAGATATGTCTGGGGCAAGATCAGGTAGTATCTTACAGGCCACTTAAAGTATTTAGACTCTATTCTAAGATGGAAAACCTATCAGAGTGTTTTGAACTAAGGGGTGCCCATGATCAACATAAATTCTAAAGGGATTTCCTCTCTCTTCTGTGTGGAAAACAGATTCTAGAGGAGCAAGGGTAGAAGTAGGGAGACCAATAATGAGGCCATTGCAATGATGATTTGAACTTGGGTGAAGGTGGGAAAGGTGAAGGGGAGGGGAGTACGTGTGTGCGCATGTGCGCACATCTGCGCATGTGCGCGTGTGTGTACCAGGTAGAATTAGCAGGATTTCAAGATGTGGGGTGTGAGTGAAAGAGAGGGATCAAGAATAATTCCTAGAATCCTCTCTTGAGCAAACTAGAATAGAGTTGCCACTTACTGATAGGGGGTAACTGGAAGAAGAACCTGGTTTTGAGCTGAAATAAAAAGTAGTCCTGGGCTTTCATTCAACAGCAACAAATATTTATTGATTATGTACTCTGTGCAGGCACTGTTTTAAGTGCTGGAGAGGAAGCAGTGAACACAAACAAACACAAAGGCCCTTACCCTCATGAAACTTAGATTTTTCTGAGAGGAGACAGATCGTAACAATAAAGTAAAAGATTACATAGGATACATTGAGTAAGAGATGTGGAGTAGATGGTTAGATATATAGGCCTGGAGTTCAGGGGACAGTTCTGGGATATAGATATAAATTAGGAAGTCATTGTATATTCAAGGTATTTAAAGCCAGGAGACTGGATGAAATTACCATGGCAATGAATACAGGTGGAAAAGCCCCAGGCAGTCCAAGATTAAGTAGTCAGGAATATGAGAAAGAATCAGTGGAGGAGACCAGGAAGGAACCTCCAAGAAGTAAGAAAAAAACCCCAAAAGGGTGATACCTTGGAAGACAAATGAAATTTTCAATGATCAGCTTTGTAAAATGAAAGATAGATAAAGATTGAAAATTGACCCTTGAATTTAGAATGTGTAATCATTTGTGCCCTCGACAAAATCAGGTTCAGTACAGTAGAAAGGGTGAAAGGTCAAGAGAGAATGTAAAGAGAAAAGTGGGGGCAGAGAGTATAGACAATTCTTTCAAGGTGTTTTTCCCCACATAAAGCAGAGAAATGGGGTAGTAACTGGAAGGGAGAGTGGAGTCAAGGAGGTCTTTTTAACATGGGAGAAATATCAGTATTTTGTATGCAATGATAGGAAAGATCCAGTTGAGAAGAATAATTAGTGATGCAGAAGAGAGAAGGGGGAATAGATGGAGCACATGGAGTCTGTGGTAGACAATTGCCCCCCAAGGTGCCCAATCTCTGACAACTGTGAATATATTATATTACATGACAAAAGGGACTTTGCAGATATAATGGAGGTGATGGATCTTCAAAGAAGGAGATTGTCTTAAATTATCTGGTGTGCTCAATCTAATCACATGAGCCCTTAAAAGCAGAGAACTTTCTCTGGCTGGAAGCAGAAGGAAGATGCAGCAGCAGAAGTTAGAGAAGTTCCAAGTATCAGAAGTATTCAACACACTGCTACTGGTTCTCAGTTGTAGGACCCATGTGCAAGGACCAGAGACAGCTAAGGGCTGTCTCCAGCTGATAGCAGCAAGGGAGCAATCACCTGAGCTCTACAGCTGCAAGGCACTGGATTCTGCCAACAACCTGAATGAACAACCTGAAATGAATTCTTCCCTATAACCTCAAGAAAGAAACACAGCCCTGCTGACACCTTGTTTTCAGCTTTTGAGACTCTAAACTGAGTACCTAGCCAAGCCACCTACAGATCTATGAACTAATAAAGTTTGTGTGAATCTGCTACAGCAGTGATGGAACACTAGTATAAAATGATTGGCTTTGGAAAGCAGCATGGAGGCTTCATCCACAGAACCAGAAAAGAAGGCAGAGTAAATGGCAGGGGTATTACTAGGTGGATTGTAATGGTGGTGCAAGATGGTGAAAGTTCTCTGTGATTTCTAATTTCTCAGTAAAATAGGAATTAGGAGTATTGGGTAAGAGACAGGATAGAAGTGGTGAAGGTTTGAAGAGAGACATGAAATAGTCATCCAGAAGAGTAAAAAGCAGGAGTTATCATAGAAGATAATATGATAGCCAAGAGCACTAAGGGCTTATTTGAGTTTAGTTTTCATGAATTAAAGTGAAACCAGACAGCGTGTCACCTTTACAATATCCATGAAACATCTGAATAGACATGTCATATGGGCAGTTTGGATATAATTCTGGGGAGCTAAGGGCAGATGAAATGCTATTGAAAACTATGGGAGGGCATGAAATCATTTGATGAATGAGAATAGACTCAAGATCTAAACTCTGGGATCTTCCAATATGTAGATATTGGGAAATTCAGGATGATCTAGCAAAGGAGATCAAAAAGGAGTGGCCATGGAGGTACACACACAACCAAGATAGTGGCCTCTCAGAAGTCAAGTTCCAACAGTCGGTGGTGTGGACTGAATGTTCCTACCTTCCCCCCTACTCCCCAGCACACACACCAATTTATATTTTGAAGCCCTAACCCCCGATACAACTGTAATTGGAGAGAGGGCCCATAGGGAGGTAAATAAGGTGGGACCCTAATCTAATAGTTCTAGTGCCCTTGTAAGAAGGAAGAGACACCAGAGCTCTCTGTCTTCACCATGAGAGAACAGAGCCAAAGGGCTGCTGTCTGCAAGCCAGGAAGAGAGCTCTCATCAGACACTAACTCTGCTAGCACTTTGATCCTGGTCTTCCAGTCTCCAGAACTGTGAGAAAATAAATTTCTATTGTTTAAGTACCCAGACTATGATACTCTGTTATGCAATCCAAATGGACTAATACAGTTATATGAGTCATGAATTCTCTTTTTTTTTGCTTGCAGCCATTTCAGTTGGCTTTCTGTTCCTTATAGCAGGAAGAGTCCTAACAAATTCAATATACAATGTCAATGTTTCCTAGAGGTGACTGTCAACTCTCCTGTCCCTGATACAAATACTTCACCACTTGTGGCTTGAAAAACTTTAAGGATACATCTATGTCTGTCACTATATCTATATCTATCTAATCATTTCCACCAAACAGAATAATATTTATCTAAGACTACTGTGTTTAAAATACTAACTGGTTTTCTGAGGCACCATTATTTAACATATATTTTGTAGTGTTCTTTGAAATACAACATTTGAAGTGGCCACATTTTCTGTAATTTATTAGCTATAAAAATAATCCAGAAGGAGCCACCTTACTTCAGCCTCTTCATTTAAAAAGGAAATAAAAATTCCCTTTTTACATAGCTCATGACTCACAGAAATGACCACTCTTAGTCATTTTCTTTCCTTTATAATTTAACTCTCAATTTTCTCTACTAGTGGAATAGAAAATACGATTTTTCTTGTGCTGCATCTCAAGAAAGATAAATTTCTCAGTGACCTTAGAGATATTAAATTTGTTCAAGGAGTACTTATTGAGCATAAATTATTGGCAGAACCCAATAGTGTATGTTCAACATACTTTTGGGGTTGACAGAGATCAACAGATGTTATCTCTACCTTTAAAAGTCATATACTTGGGTACTGGCACAAAAACAGACACATAGATCAATGGAACAGAATAGAGAGCCCTGAAATGGACCCTCAAATCTATGGTCAACTGATCTTCGACAAAGCAGGAAAGAATGTCCAGTGGAAAAAAGACAGTCTCTTCAACAAATGGTATAGGGAAAATTGGACAGCCACATGCAGAAGAATGAAACTGGACCATTTCCTTACACCATGCACGAAAATAGACTCGAAATGGATGAAAGACCTAAATGTGACAGTAATCCTTCAAGATCCTAGAGGAGAACACAGGCAACAACCTCTGTGATCTTGGCCTCAGCAACTTCTTGCTAGACACATCTCCAAAGGCAAGGGAAACAAAGGCAAAAATGAACTATTGGGACTTCATCAAGATAAAAAGCTTTTGCATAGCAAAGGAAATAGTCAACAAAACCAAAAGACAACCGACAGAATGGGAGAAGATATTTGCAAATGACATATCAGATAAAAGGCTAGTATCCAAAATCTATAAAGAACTTATCAAACTCAACACCCAAAGAACAACAAATCCAATCAAGAAATGGGCAGAAGACATGAACAGACACTTCTGCAAAGAAGACATCCAAATGGCCAACAGACACAAGAAAAAGTGTTCAACATCACTTGGCACCAGGGAAATCCAAATCAAAACCTCAGTGAGATACCACCTCACACCAGTCAGAATGGCTAAAATTAACAAGTCAGGAAATGACAGATGTTGGCAAGGATGTGGAGAAAGGGGAACCCTCCTACACTATTGGAGGGAATGCAAGCTGGTGCAGCCACTCTGGAAAACAGTATGGAGGTTCCTCAAAAAGATGAAAATAGAGCTATCCTATGACCCAGCAATTGCGCTACTGGGTATTTACCACAAAGACAGAAATGTAATGATCCGAAGGGGCACCTGCACCCCAATGTTTATAGCAGCAGTGGCCACAATGGCCAAACTGTGGAAAGAGCCTAGATGTCCATCAACAGATGAATGGATAAAGAAGAGGTGGTATGAATATACAATGGAATATTATGCAGCCATCAAAAATGAAATCTTGCCATTTGCAACGATGTGGATAGAACTAGAGGGTATTATGCTAAGTGAAATAAGTCAATCAGAGAAAGACAAGTATATGATCTCACTGATATGAGGAATTTGAGAAACAAGACAGAGGATCATAGGGAAAGGGAGGGAAAAATGAAATGGGACAAAACCAGAGAGGGAGACAAACCATAAGAGACTCTTAATCTCAGGAAACAACCTGAGGGTTGCTGGAGTGGAGGGGGGTGGGAAGGATGGGGTGGCTGGGTGATGGACACTGGGGAGGGTAGGTACTATGGTGAGTGCCGTGAATTGTGTAAGACTGATGTATCACAGACCTGTACCCCTGAAACAAATAATACATTATATGTTAATAAAAAAATTAAAAATAAATAAAAACATTTACTTAAAAAAAAGATTCTTCACCAAAAGATAGGTTTAGTAATAAAGATGGCAAAAAAAAAAAAATCATATACTTGACTTAAAGGGTAATATACATGTTCTTATAATAGTAATAAGAGGAAAGATGCAACAAGGGCTCTAAAGATGGAAGAGACACAGTGGAAATTCAAAGAAAGGGAAGATTATTTCTCACAAGGGGAAGACTTTGCATAATGTTGGAGATTTCATTTGTCCTGAACCAGGAAGACATGTTATCTTGAGAGACTGACCTGTAGGTTAAGTATAAGATATGGGAGTATAGGACATGGGAAAGGAATGATATATTGTGAACCCAACATGGTAGACCAGTGAAAATGTAGAAAGTTAAATCTAAAATTTGAATTTTACTCATTACGGAATGAGGGATTATTAAAGGTCTGCAAGTAGGGAATTAAAATAGCAGTAGTGTAGGGGGCGGAGCAAGATGGCGGAGGAGTAGGAGACCTGGATTTCGTCTCCTCTCAGGAATTCAGCTGGATAGGGATCAAACCATTCTGAACACCTACAAACTCAACAGGAGATCGAAGAAAAGAAGAGCAACAACTCTCTCATCAGAAAAGCGACCACTTTCTGGAAGGTAGAATGTGCGGAGAAGTGAATCCGAGGTGATATTCGGGAGGATAGACGGCGGGGGAGGGGCCTCCGTCCGCC
>NC_138376.1:104446990-104485209 GCF_054177405.1 Leptonychotes weddellii | reverse complement strand
GAATGAAGCGGGGGAAATCGGAGGGGTAGACGAACCATGAGAGACGATGGACTCTGAAAAACAAACAGGGTTCTAGAGGGGAGGGGGGTGGGGGGATGGGTTAGCCTGGTGGTGGGTATTGAGGAGGGCACGTTCTGCATGGAGCACTGGGTGTTATGCACAAACAATGAATCATGGAACACTACATCTAAAACTAATGTTGTAATGTATGGGGATTAACATAAGAATAAAAAAAATAAAATAAAATAAAATAGCAGTAGTGTATTCCTATTAGCTGAATGGTCTAGTGCTGAGTACAGACAATTAAACACGTGATTACAATACAGTGGAGTGAGTAATGTGATAGGGGAAGTTTGGGATGATTTGGGAGTGTATAGGAGAGAAATCAACACCGGATTTTTAACTCAATCAAGGCTTCTCCCTGAAAATAGTGACATCTGAGATGAATTCTAAAGGATAAGTAAAAGGTACTCTGGTAAAAGGGAGGGATACCTGAAATGATTAAAAGCTGCTCCAATAAAAAAAGGGAGGGTACAAAATAATGAATTCTGAAATGATAACACAAACATGGACAGGTGAAGATGAGCATGGTTTACTCCAGGGACCAGAGCAAGTTCAGTTTGGCTGGAGTGATAAGAAGTGAAGACAGGGGGAGCCTGGGTGGCTCAGTCTGGCTCTTGATTTTGGCTCAGGTCAGGATCTCAGGATCCTGAGATAGAGTCCCATGTCAAGCTCCACGTTTAGTGGGGAGTCTGCTTGAGATTCTTTTCCTCTGGCCCTTCCGCAACTCGCACGTGTGCATGCACACTCTCTCTTTCTCTCAAATAAATAATAAATCTTTAAAAAAAGGAAGAATAAGTGAAGACAGTATGGGGCTTTTTAAGTCATATAAGAAATTGGGACTTTATTCTAAAAGAAATGGGGATATATTGAAAACTTTTAAACAATAAAGGACATGATCAAATTTGTATTTTGAAACATAACTTTGGCAGTTGTGTGGAGACCAGACGAGAGAAGTCTGGAGACAGGAAGTCCAGGAGGGAAAGTACAGTAGCTTGGATGAGGGTGGTGGTCATGTGGAAGGAGAGATATGAGAAAATTTAATGTTGTTTAGGAGATGCCTTCCATAGGATTTGGTGATGGATTGAAGGTGAAAGCTGAAAGTCTTACTATGGGATGAAAATAAGGAACAAGACAATCAAAGACAACACTCACGTTTCAGCCATGGGAAATGGGTGCCATTTACTGAGTTAGGTTTGTCAGGGAACATGATAAGTTCAGTTTGGAACTTAATATCAAAGTGAAGATGGATATGTTGCTATAAAACTCAGCAGAAAAACGTAGGTTAGGAGA
Source organism: Leptonychotes weddellii (assembly GCF_054177405.1). NCBI lineage: Eukaryota > Metazoa > Chordata > Mammalia > Carnivora > Phocidae > Leptonychotes > Leptonychotes weddellii. The sequence continues at coordinate 104,483,856 of NC_138376.1, read as the reverse complement.
ACAGCTTTGAATACCATCATACATATGGTTGAAATCAGCCATATGTGCTGATGGAATCACTCAGAAAGTGTGCCTAGCATGAGAATAGAAAAGGATATGAAGAGAAACCAAAAGGAACACAATATTTAAGGGCTAGCAAAAAAAGAGAAACCTATAAAAATTTGGACAAAGAGTGGCAACATAAAAAGAGAAAAGGAGGATGTTGCATCCATAGAATCTAAGGAAAATTGTGTTTCAAGATATAAAATATAGTTAATAATGCTAAATCAGCTGAGAGGAAAACAGAAAAACATTTTTTATAGCTACTAAACTGCTATAAAACTAAAACATCAGGGTATTGATGTAGGTATAAATAAATAGAAAAATAAATCAATAGAACAGAACAAAGCCTAAAAGTGAATCAATATGTATATCAAGTTTAGCATATGATAAATGTGGTGTTTTGAATGAGTGAAGAAGGAATAGACTGCTTCAGAAACTATGTTGGGACAAGGCTAGTCATTTGTAAATACAATATCCAAGTAAGTTAACCTTAGATTCATTCCAAAATCCATTTACAAATATAAACTGTAGTTAGATAGAAGACTTAAACACGAAAAGCCAAAGCTACAAATTTGCCAGAAAACATATGATTGGATATAAGAGATCTCAAAACAGAGAAGACCTTTAAAAAGGTACTAAAGCAAAGGCCACGACAAAGAACATTGATAAAATATCTTGCGCCAAAGTTAAAGTCTTCTATATGATCAAAGACATTATAAATAAAGATATTTTTAACCTATATAAAACATAATAAATATACATTATTACACATTAGTACATCTCCATCAGATTTTTTTTAAAGGTTTTATTTATTTGTCAGAGAGAGAGAGCACAAGCAGGGGGAGAAGTAGGCAGAGGGAGAAGCAGGCTTCCTGCTGTGCAGGGAGCCCAATGTGGGACTCGGTCCCAGGACCCTGGGATCATGACCTGAGCCAAAGACAGATGCTTAACCACTTGAGCCACCCAGGCACCCCTCTCCATCAGATTTATAAAACAGAGAAGGTCTGGAAAAAAAAACAAAACCAAAAGGATCACCAATGTTCAAGGGCTAGTCAAATGAAGAGAAGCCTTTAAAAATATGGACAAAAAGGAGTGCCTGGGTAACTCAGTTGATTAAGCATCTGAATTTTGATTTCTGCTGGATATGGAGCCTGCTTGGGATTTTCTCTCTCCCTCTCTCTCTGCTTCTCCCTCCCCCTACTCCCACATCTCTCTCTCTCTAAAAATATATATATATATATATATGTATATACATATATATACACACACACATATATATATATAATATAGAGACAAAGAGTGGCAACGTAAGAGGGGAAAAAAAAAGAATGTGGTGTCACAGAATCCAAGAAAAATTTTGTTTCAAGAAAGGTAAAACAGATAGGATTTTTAAATTTAGAAATTTTCTTTTGAATATTAAGATGGGTATAATCTCTAACAACCTCCATGGAGTCTAGAGCAGGTCATCACCCTTTCTCTCTGCCCTTCTCACCTGGTACAGAGCCCTCAAGCTTAGTGTTCTCCTTACTGGAGTCCTGAACTAACCCTTCTGATGCACATCACACTTCCTCATCTATCTTCTCCACATTTCTGTCAATTGATGTATATCTCATACCACCTTTTCCTTTCTGTTTCACTATAAACTTGTCTGCCAATCTGAGTCCTCCTCCTTGCTGGTGATAGAATAGAATTCAGTGAGAACACATCTTAATGCCTTTGAAAATGGAATTTTTACTTCTTCACAGGAAAGTTTTTGTCAAGCATAAATTAAATAATATTTACAGATACTTATTGAGTGCCTACTATGAGCTGGAAACTTACATCATCAGCAACAAAATTCATTACGAATGAATTACTTAAATCTTGACAAAAGAGAAATATTTGCCCTACTACTGGATTTTCCACCTCTGCATTTAAAATAGTTCCCATTTCAAATTATTTTCTCTTTTTCTTCTAACACTACTATTCTTTCACCAAAACTGTTTCCCAAATCAGCAGACTATTTTTGGAGACCATGTTTCCAAAGTGCTAATTTAGCTCAGAATCACAGCAAAAATATCAAATAGAAAGAACAATTGGAAAGCAAGAAGCAAAAAAACCTCTAAATTCTACCATTTAATGCGTATCATCAACAATTCTCCATCACAGCAAATTTGCAAATTACAATTTAGCTTTGGTTACCCCCTTTCTTTTTTTTAATTATTTATTTTTTATTTTTCTGAGAGGGAGAGATTGGGGACAGAGGGAGAGGGAGTGAGCGAATCTTAGGTAGGCTTCACGCCCAGTGCGGAGCTCAATCTCACAACCCTGTGATCATGACCTGAGCCAAAATCAAGAGTCAGACGCTTAACCAACTGTGTCACCCAGGTGCCCCTGGTTATCTCCTTTCTTATGTGTGACTGGACTCCCTCAGCCTGCAGGCCAGGAACATTTTCTCTGCAGTTCCCACCCTCCTTGCTTTCATCCAGCTCTCAATGAGCACAGCTTCTAGAAGGCAGCTCCTTGGCAGCATTTTCTAGCCTCATTCTTCACTCATTTTCCACCCATTTTGCGGATCCATTTTCCATTCCTCTACTTTCTGCTGTCTAAGATGGAGCTGTTATCATGTCAATAACAGATCTTTAGAAAGTTCCTATTCTGAACATGGGAGTTATCTTTTTTTTTTTTTTAAATATTTTATTTGTTTATTTGACAGAGAGGGACATAGCGAGAGAGGGAACACCAGCAGGGGGAGTGGGAGAGGTAGAAGCAGGCTTCCCGCCAAGCAGGGAGCCCGATGCGGGGCTTGATCCCAGGACCCCGGGATCATGACCTGAGCTGAAGGCAGAAGCTTAATGACTGAGCCACCCAGGCGCCCCCGAACATGGTAGTTATCTGATAACCTAAGCCACATGGAAGTTTTTTTATAGAAGGAAATAAAAAAAGCTTGTGTCATGACTCTGATGGCTATTTACTTTCATACTGGAGTTTTCTCATCTAGAGACATGCCATGTTATGGGCTGAATTACGTGTCCCCAAAATCATATGTTGAAGCCTTAACCGCCCCCCTCCCCCCCGTACCTCAGAATCTGACCTTATTTGGAGATATGGCCTTTAAAGAGGTTATTAAGTTAAAGTGAGGTCATTAGGGTGGGCCCTAATCTAATATGACCTGTGTCCTTATGAGAAGAGATTAGGACACAGATAGGTACAGAGGGAAGACCATATGAAGACACAAGGAGAAAACATCCATCTGTAAGCCAAGGACAGAGGCCTCAGAATAAAACCAACCCTATGACATCTTGATCTTGGACTTCCAGCCTCCAGAACTATGAGGAAATTCATTTCTGTTATTTAAGCCACCCCGTCTGTGGCATTTTGTTATGGCAGCCCGAGCAAACTAACACACACCAGAACATAGGTCCTAAGTAAGGTGAAGACTCTGGGGAAAGTTGCTTCTTTAGAACATAAGAGGTAAAGGGTTTTGTGTGTTCAATTGCTTGTGTGTTTCTTTTCACAATATCAATATGTATTTTCCTGTAATTTACATTTTGGTTTTTATCGATTAAATTTTTTACATTGCTAAAGGTTCTGTTTCTGCAATATAGAAATTATAATTTAAAAGCCCAATTTATTAAAAATAAGTCGATGGTTAACTGCTTTCTTTGCAATGTTACATCAGGATTCCTTTAAATAGCAATTACCCTTATTGCATTTAAAATAGAGATTCCACTTACAAAGATTAATTTTTTGCATTTTTTAAATGCTTTAATTTTTAAGTTATTATAAAATTGATCAACATTAAGAAAATTATCATTGCAAAAGTTAAAATTCATAATAAAAATTAAAGTTTGATTATTAATTTTACAGGATAGCTTAGTAACTTTACAAGATTTAAATGCATGAGGGCATTTAAAACCCGAGTTCCAATTAACAAAGGTTCAACTCACATGTTATCTTTGAGGGATCTACTGGAGTAGGAAAACATTTTACTTGTATTTTAGGAAAGCACACACATGCCTTTATTAAGAACTTGGTGATAAACCACCAGTAGGCAGTAAGCTTTATGAAGTCACGGGACTGGGTCTAACTAGCTGTGTAATTTGTTCCCAGCACCTAGCATACTACCTGACATTCAGTAGGTCATCAGTTTGTAGTCCTTTTAATGACTGAATTGATAAGCAAATGAGAATGGTTGGTGAAGTTCTATGTGAGTCAAAGGATGTAATTAAAAAAGAGTGTCCTTACAACAACAAAACAATGCTGGAAGCCAAAAGCAGTTAAACTGTGCTGGGAGTCTGCATTATGTGATACCAGGAGAAAGAAGTTGGATATTTTACTGAGTGATCTAGTCATGAGGTTCTTATTTTGCGGGAGGACCAAGATTTTAGTGGGCAGGGCAGTAAAGCAGACATTTCACCTCGCACTGAAGAAGAGCTATAAGAAATTATGTCTCAGGGAGGGTTGCAAGCAGCAGGAAACTCCACCTTTACATTTAGTTGGGGGACCACAGAAGAACAACAATGCATGTAGAACCGGTATATACAGTGTGGATATAAACAGTGAAATGAGGGACGCCTGGGTGGCTCAGTCGGTTAAGTGTCTGCCTATGGCTCAGGTCATGATTCCGGGGTCCTGGGATCGAGCCCCGCATCAGGCTCCTTACTCAGCAGGGAGTCTGCTTCTCCCTCTGCCTGCTTCTCCCCCTGCTTGTGCTCTCTCTCTTTCTCTCTGATAAATAAATAAATAAAATCTTTAAAAAAAAACCAAAAAACTAGAGAAATGAGGAGATGCTTCTTAATGATAGCAAACCAGATATTCCCTGAGAAACAGATCCTTATATTAAAGGAGGGGTTGATTTTTTCACCTCATATTTCTTATCCCAGTGCCATTAAATGGCTTTAACCAATCTTAAGAAACAAGAAATAGAACAAGTGTATGTATCCGGCAGCTTTGTGGCTGGGATGCTGGCCAACTTTTACAGTTATTGGATCCATGTAGATTTGGCTAAGCCTTTACCACATATGCTACAGAATCCCTCTGCAAAAGACCCCACAGGTGTGTAATGATTTTCCTCTTCAGACGTACAATCACGGTGTGACAACGTTTGAACATTTATTTCAAGAGAGGGGCAAGTGGAGATGCCTGGTACAGTATGAATCTGCTAGGCTGGTTTTATCTGATGTGTTAAGTAAAATTTAAGAAAAAATGTTTCAGTCAAATTGTGTTAAATCGGTCACATGTAAAATTAATTTTTTAACATGAGAACTATTTCAAATGGTTAGTATGTGAACATGGAGACATAAGCATACAGCATTTTAAATGCCTCATAGGTCACTTCCACTTATTTATTGAGGTAGACATTTGACAACAGGAAAATATTCTTTGTTCCCAGGTTTAAAAAAAATAGCTAGGGACATATTGCAGCAGGAGATTGAAAACATGGATGCATTTTTCTGTAGAGTGGTCAATTTTTTTCTCCCTATTATCTCCCATGCTTGCTTGTTGCCATGGAACAAGACAACCCCACATTTTTCTATGCAGCATGATCTTGAATCAATACTGCTTTTACCACTTTCTCCATGTTTGCTAGAGATGAAAGAAACACCCGTATCTCACACATGGACTGACCAATAAATAAGCAGCAGGGGCCAGTAACTTTCTAGTTTCATAAGAGGCTATAAAATTGATCCATACATATCATTTCCTGAGAGCAATTGGAATAATGTTAAGCTTTTAATTATTTCATTTTCCTCATTCTCTAGACACCCAGGCTTATTCCCCAAGACTATGCTGAACTGTCTTGCCCAATTCCACTGAGAGTTAAGACCGCAGAGTTCTTTCTAGCTGGCCTATGATTCACCCTTGAGTTCGGTCAGAGTTGTAGCCCAGTGAATTCCTATTATCCCAAGGGGTGCTTCTCCCCTGACTTTCACAGAAAGCTCCATGAACTTCCCATTCCTGGTCATAACCTCTATCAACTTCCTTGAACGGGTTCTTGTTTCCAGACTGTTCCTCACTCTCTCTTCCTCTGAACACACTCTTGTGGTGACAGCTCTTTTGCCCCTGATTAAATTGTCATGCTGACAAACACTGGCTTCTCTCAATTATTTCCCTTTGTCCCCAGCTTTGCCTCATTTCTTGTCACCAGCCTACAACACAAGGCTGTTAGGACCTTCTTCTTCAATTTCTGGAAATCCTTGCTTCCTTGTTTATCATTCCATTATAAAATACTTTTCAGGGAAATTTCTGCTTATAGTTGATAATATTTTGTTTTCTCCCAAAGCAGGAGGTGAAATGTAGATTTATGGCAGGAACATTTTCTCATATTTTCATAGGCAATATTATGGATTTGTGAAAAGTCAGAATGCTAAAGATTGCCAAGACTCCTACATGGGAATAATTGATACCATATTTATCATCATTCGTTGTATATTTTGTATTTTCATTGTGCAAATCACGTTCCCTGCACATGATAGGTGCTCAATTAATTATTCAATACTTTTCTCAAATGCTTTCCCTCTGCTACTCCTAAACATAGCATCAGATTGGATAGCTAGCCTTTTGTATCTGCAGAGAGTATGTAACATTTAACATGCCCTGCACTCGTCTCCATGGATACCAAATTTCTGTGAATGGCACTTAGAGTGAAAAAATCTATAGGGGGAACTGAATTTTGCTCATTCTTTCAGCTCGAGTCCTTCTCTTCCCAACCCTTTTCCCTCTACATTTTCTGTCCTAGGCTATGTATGCTAAGAATCCTAGCACACTTTGTGCAGTAGAAAACCTTCTGTTAGGAGGACAGGACATCATGTTTCTATCTTTTTGACTGCTCCATGAGCATCAACCCACAGAAACTGCAGCTAACCACAGGAAATGGGGAGGTCAAAGCTTAAGTCTATTTTTGACAAACTCTAACCAGGGATCCCCAACTTGAGGAGTTCAGAAACCTGGGATTCAGGAAGAACAGTAACTGCAGAGGGGTGGGAATCCTGGAGCAATTTTTACATCTTTAAAAAGCTAAATTGAAATGATAAGACTTCACAGTCCAACAACATTGTCAAAACTCTTCATTTTTGGTTGGAACATCATGAACTTAGTTAGCAAATCCCTATTTACCACCCTGTGCTGCTTAAAGCTCTGGGGTGGATTGTTACTTGTGTCCTTAAATAATAAAAACAGAAAACAGGTTTATTACTATAATAAAAGCGGACATATTTATGTGATATGAAGAGAAGCCTGAGTAGGAAGTCAAACTTAATTAATGTAGCATGCAGTCTTCTTTACAGATGAAATCTTTCAACACTGTAGTATCCATTAACAAAAAGAAAAAGATCCTGATGCTAAAAAAATAAAAATGATTGAGTATAACTGTCCTACCTAATGCTTTGCTTATTTGTTTGTTGGTTTGTGTGTTCTATTTTAATGCCTAAGCTTGCTTAAGAGCAACAGATACACTAAAGCTAATTTCGGACATATTTTCATCTTGGCTATTTGCTTGTTCTGAACTTAAAAAGGGAAAGTAGACCTCAGACCATTGGGTGAAGAGCCAGCGATGACGACCTTTGTTCAAAGACCCCCTGGCAGGACACTGAGGTGCTGGAGCATGGGTACGGAAGAGACTGAAGGTGAATATGGCGAGAAGATGAGTGCTCCACAGAGGCCACTGGGGCTGCTGGCAGCTGTGACCTTGAGCATGGTGCAGAGGTTATTTCTCAGCTCCATGCTCTCAGAGTGCCTACAGTTGGGACGGCCTGGCAGGACTCTACAGGCTTTTCAGGAAGGAAGGGAAACCTGCTGGGTCCTGAATGTTCTTTAGAGGTGAGTTTGGATTGTGCTAGGGTCAAGAACAGGGTCCAACACCAACAGTATTAATTACTGGACCTTATCAGACTTTCTTCTTTTCTCTCACTAAATCCTGTAACTCCGTTTGAGATATAAAGGGTTTTCCCCATTAAAAAAGAACCTATCTCCATGTTCAAAAATCATGCTACCCACAGTGACAGATAACTACAGGTGAGAATGGCGAAAAATTCCTCCCTGCAGACAGCTGTCAGAATCAAGCTCCCTCCCACATCATAAGGGCAGTAGAGAGAGCAGAAAGGAGTTCTGGGAAGCCTTCTTGCTTACCCCATTCTCTTTGACACTGTGAAGCAACTCTGAGGAGTATCTCTTCCCCCTTCCTTCCAAGTCAGGCAAAAACAGAAGTCCAAATATTTCTTGTTCAGTAGTACGTCAGTACCAGTTCTGCCCGAGAAAAACACAAGCTTTGTTCCTGATCTGAAATTTAGAGCTGGGGAAAGAGATAGTCTCAAAAGATAGCAAAAATGTGTAAAGGGAACTACAGAAGCCATCACTCTGAGCACATCCTAGCTTCAAGAGAAAGACGCCGAGTAAGTGTAAAGGAACATAATGCTACTCACCACAATGATGGGAACAGTTCTTGAAAAGGGAGAGTTTGTGAATAAGATGATATCAACTAATTATATCCTGGAACTTATACGTCAACTCAGAAAAGAACAAGTCAAAGAAACATTCAGAAAAATAGGGTGAAACAAACAGCAAAATATTCACTTCAGTGAAAACTTCAGAGTACATTCCACACGCCAAAGTTTAACTTAACTTTGCTTTGACTCTTACAAACAGAAGGTAACAGCACAATTTTCCCTGGTACACTCTATACAGCATAATTTGTTCTATAAAAAATAATGATGATGATGATGATTGTTATTTACAAATTCTTCATTTTTACACCAATCAGTTTTTTTTTAAAGATTTTATTTATTTATTCATGAGAGACAGAGAGAGAGAGGCAGAGGGAGAAGCAGGCTCCCAAGGAGCAGGGAGCCCGATGTGGGACTCGATCCCAGGACCCTGGCATCATGACCCGAGCCGAAGGCAGACGCTTAAACACCTGAGCCACCCAGGCGCCCACACCAATCAGTTTTTTTTAAAAGATTTTATTTATTTACTTGAGAGAGAGAGAGAGTGCGCCCGGCAGGAGGGAGGGGCAAAGGGAGAGGGAGAAGCAGAGTCCCTGCTGAGCAGGGAGCCTGACACTGGGCTGGATCCCAGGACCCACTGTTCACGACCTGAGCCTAAGGCAGACACTTAACCGACTGAGCCAGCCAGGCGCCCCTATACCAATCAGTTTTTACGAATGTAAAAAGAACAAATTTTTCTCTTTGTTTTTACCTTTTTATTTTCCCCCAGTTCTTTGATGGACTTCTCCTTTCTCTCCACAGTTAGAAAGCAGATGAACTGCAGTGAGGACAACTGGTAAGTTCTTGGAAGGAGAGGGTCATTCATGTCTTATATTTCTTTGTAAACCCTGTTGCTTTGTACCGTGCTTGGCAGATTTAGGTACTCAGAGAGTGTTTGTTAAAAGGCTTAATGGATGAGCTGAGGAATGCATGAGTGAATAACTATATTTATCTTACCCTCCTACTGTAACTTAAGAGAAAGAACATACTGCTTCAATACCTGTTATAATTCCTTTGTTAACACCTGTAGAGGACGGGTCAATTGGACCACACAAAGGTGAAAGGAAGCGAATGGCTCTTGCTACTGTACACTTAGAACATGTCCTGTGCCACTGCTTTCATATGGGCTCTTAGCCAATCCCCATAATGACTCTGAGAAAATATCATTATCTGCCTTTTACAGATAAGCACATAGAGTCCCGGAGAGAATATGAACCTGTCCAAATTCACATGGCTAAGAGATAGGATTTAAACTCAAATGCTACTTTTTTCCAAACAGCATAACTTTTTCTCTGTTTCCTCTCTAAAGGCAAAGGCAAAGTATAAAGATTAAATCCCTAACAAATCAGATTGTAAAACTATTTAAAACTCTTGGCACTTTAAGTGATCCCTACCAATCTGTCAATTATTTACTGAGCACTCACTGTGTACAGGTACACTTGAAATAAAAGGGGTCCAAGAAGATAAATTTCTACTACATTTTAGTAGAGGCAGCTTAGGCCTAATGTCACTGATCTGGATAATGTAATATTCCCAGTGTCTAAGAAACCATCAAGATGGTCAAGGTACTTCAAATATCTTAAAAAGTCATCAGACAGATATGATCTATCCTAAAACTAGTGATAATTTTCTCTCATTAGTATAAATTAGATTTAGTGCTAACATACTATCTTTATAAGTGCAACAATAACTGTTGAGCAAATTCTGTAGCCAAATAATCTTCTTATGCTAAAAATGTCATTAAAATTAAATAGTTTTTTCTTCAGAAGATTTATAAAAAAGTTTACCAGACATCAAAAAGTTTTGTTCAATCATTAGAAGTACGTGGATGCTGATGTTTACCGGTTTCCTTCTTACTTACTTGAAATCCAATCAGAGACCATCAGAATTATAAAATGTTGAGAAATAGTGTCCTGTTAGCCATTTTGTTCCAGTTCTATCATAATGTATAGCCAAGGAAATATGGAAAATCACAGAATTATGATGTTTTCCTAGAACATAATCTCTAGAACTGTTTTGACTATGTATGAAGGGGGTGTATTTGTCAGGGATCCTACCCTTCCAAAACTCAGTCTGTCATTTTGAAAGAGAAAATATTCAATCTAAATAAACAGTACTTCTGAAAAGAGTTTTACCTTGAATCTCTGCCATTTTTTCTTCTTTTTTGTCCTGAGTCTCCCTGGAAGTTCCTCTTTCTTTTTTTTTAAGATTTTATTTATTTGACAGAGAGAGACACAGCGAGAGAGGGAACACAAGCAGGGGGAGTGGGAGAGGGAGAAGCAGGCTTCCTGCTGAGCAGGGAGCCCGATGCGGGGCTCGATCCCAGGACCCTGGGACCATGACCTGAGCCGAAGGCAGATGCCTAATGACTGAGCCACCCAGGGGCCCCTGGAAGTTCCTCTTTCTTTACCTGGATGGGGACAAACTTAATGCTGGCAGCTAGGCCTGCAAACCAGGGGCAAGTTGGTGACAGAACGGGAGGCCTTTCTATCTGTGTGTCCCAACAGGGTACACAGGGACACACAGGGAGTCACAGACACTCACAGTTCTAGAGGAATCACATACCCAGATACAGGTCAGAGCATTGGAACTAGATGGGGATGGTCTGTCCCTTCACAGTAGGCTGAGCAGGTCCTGGAGGTAGAGATGGCTCTTCTCAGATGCTCACCACAAAATAAATGTACTCCCCATGACTGTGATCCTTCCAGGCCTTTAGGCAGTGAGCTGCTCAACCGTGGAGAGCCCCTTCAAAGGGCTTTTCCTCTTTTAATGTTATGGCAGCCCAGGCCAGGGAGCAGAGGTAAAAGAAAACCCACTCTGGACCCTGACTGAGCCACCAACTCAGAAAGCTATGTGCCAAGCTACTTATTGTCAGGGTCCAGCCAACCCTTCCTGACAGGGCATGCACAAGGCGGACATTGTTCTCAGTCAGACTTTGCATCAGAAGAAAAAATTCTACAGCATAACCATGGCCAGACTTCCTCCCTTTTCTGTGATGCTATACTGCTGCGTCTGTGGCCTCCCTGGGCCCGAGGAATCTTATTTCCTTCTTAATTGTGTGAGGAAAAAGTCCTAGCACAATATTAAATGCAGAGTTTCCTGGCTGTGAGTGAGGAGATGTCCTCTTATCTACCTCCCCAAACTGAAAGAAACTGTTTCCGGAAGCTTTCTAATGAAAACCTAAGGGAGACAGAAGGAAAGTTTACATTTTCATGATTTATTCCTCTCAGCTTTTGATTTTTCACAAGAAGCATGCATTATTTTGCAATAATAATAAAAAGAAGGTCTAGAAAGAATGAATTCACTGCACCATTTCACATAAAATCATTATTATAAATGAGTTTAAAGATACTAAATATAATGCATGTGTTTTATTGAGTGCTGAGGGAAGTGGTACAATTTAATTGAGGATTTCCTGTGCTGTCTGCAGCTGAGAATAAGGGATTGTATTGTGGCCTTTCTGCCTGTTTTCCCTGTCCCCCAGAGCCTAATATATCAATCAAGTAAAATTAGTGTAATTAGGAAGTTGACTAAAGATAGAGGGGCTCTTCCTCTGAATTTTGCAAATGAAAAACCAAGCACCATTATAAAGCAAACAAATTTATCTATTCATTAGAAATTAAATGAATATGATCATTGTATCTTTAAGGAACTCAGATAATTTGAGATTTAGAGCATTTAAAATACAAATGAATTCCCAGAGAAGGAACACAGACTTTGATTACAAATGGTGTTTTTTTGTTTTTTTTTTTGATAGTGGTACCTAGTGATTTCCAGGCATGGGTCATTTTTCCTTTGGATGACTTGGGCTCCCAACCCATAGCTCACTCAGTTCAACTCCCACTGCTTCTTAGCTTCACTGGCAGGAGTTGGTAATGGTGGACCACTGGTGGGGCTTGCAGAGGGCTGTTCCTTTAATACCAGCTCAGATCAGCTCGGGGACAGTCCTCTCTCTAAAGTCTATAATGAGCCCTGAGCAAGCAGCTCCCTCCTCTATCTGGGCAGGGACAATTTCAAGAGGGTGGAAGGAAGTTCAGAAGGTTGAGCATGAATGGGAGTGGAGAAAATGGATACAGTCAGGGAGGATTACATACTCTTGGCTACAGCAGCAGCAACTTAAGGGGGATGCCAAGTCATAATCAAGTCACCTTAGGATGGGATGAATTTAATATGTTTATGGCCTGAGAGAAAGAGCTGGGGAAGATGGGGACTTCAAGTGTTACGTTCATCCCGAATTCCTACTGAGTTACTTCAGATTACAAAATATTTGATCTTTTATCTATGTAAGTTTTTTTTAAGAGCCAGAAATCCCTCTAAAGAGGTAGAATGAATCCCAAAGTTGGGAGCTCAGTCCACCTCACTCCCAAAACTACAGGAGCTAGAGTCTCCATGGGCCAAATGAAAAGACAAACCCTGACAGTCACTCAGTGGCAAGAAAAACCAAAACAAAATAAAACACAAAACAAAACAAATAAACAAAAAAACAACCAACCATAAAGCTTAGCATGTGGCTTTTAATATGATTTAAAAATATTTTAAAATAATGTACTTCTTTCTGTGCTTCTATCCTTTCCCTATTCAATGCACTTGGGGCACTTTCAAAAGTGCCTGTGCTTTTTCTTAGAACAGTACTCAGACAGTGTCCTTTTCTGAAACAAATAAGGCAACCTAAAGCTTTACAAATTCTGAAGTTCTTTCTGTTTTTCAATCACTGCGCTAAACAGACCATTATGAAATGTTTAAGTGGGAAAGAACTAGTGGCTAGTAACTGCCTAACTATATGCTGATAGTCCTCATTTTGAAAGAGTTTGTAATTAGTGCTAACCAGTTGCTGAGGGATTTCTGACCCAGGATGCCGGTTGGTTCAGTCTGGTTAACAAGAAATGGCCTTGATGTCTCTGCAAGAATATTAGCTAATAGGAACTGAACCCTGGCTCTGTGGCACATGCTTTATCTGAACTCCTTCCGCCCCAGAAGTGAGCATCCCCAGGCTCATTTTACGCAGCAGAAATCAAAGGCACAAAGGCTACGGGACAAACTCAAATCACACACTGGCTGGTGTGCGTCAGAATGGGACTCGGATCCAGGCATGGCTGGCCACAAAGCATGTGCCCTTCCCAGTATGCCACAGATCTGCCTTCTAAAGGAAGGAAAGGAAAGTTAAAGCACCAAAGGTCATGCTGTGCCACAGCAGAAATGGGCTTGTTTCATCAGGTCCTTTTTGGGATAATAATTCTGTACCAATAAAGCCACACTGGATTATCTAAGGACATTCTGTCCCAGCCTGGCTGGGACTACCTACTTAGATTGGTTGAAACCTGTTCTTCATGTAAACTGATCACTGAAATTCTTTTTCCTTTTCCTCTAAAGTTTCACCTCGAATGCATAAAAATGCAGCTAATCCAGAAATATGAGATCTATATGCTTTCCCACATCTGTTTGTGTCCCTTTATGACTTTGCAACTTCTGTAAGTCCTATTCCATTGCTACATGGCTAATATCCAGGTTACCTGATACACTAAAATGTATCCTGCGTGTTCTTTCAGATACAAACTAATGGTGGAATTGGAATTACATAGGCTTCATTATGTTTCTACATTATGGTTACTGGTAAAAATTTAAATCTGGGGGTATAATGTACAACATGGTGACTACAGTTAACAAAACTCTATTGTATATTTGAAAGTTGTTAAGAGAGCAGATCTTAAAAGTTCTCAACACACAAAAACATGGTTGCTATGCGTGATGATGGATGTTAACTAAACTTATTATGGTAGTCATTTTGAAGTACATACAGTTATCAAGTCATTATTTTGTATGCCTAACACAAATACAGTGTTATATGTCAACTATATCTCAATTAAAAAAAATTAAATCTGCCTCTTTATTAAGTTGGCCATGGCTATCCTCTTTGATGAAAGTTCAGTAAAGACTTGCCTAATGAATGAACAAAAGTATATCAGGCAAGCTTTGATATGACAACATATTGCAGCTGAAAAGATAACCTGAAACAATCATGCACTAATTGATACACCAGAACTCTGCAAAATTGATTTTTTCTTTGGGAGGAAACAGAAACGTCAATTGCCTTAAATCATTTTTAATTTCATATAATAGATAAGGACAAGAAAGTTTTGCATATTCTGACAGTGCTGTGAAAGTACAATTTTTAGACTTTTGCTACCAGATTGGCTTTTGCTGAAAATGTTTTCACAGTCTCCAGTCTTCACACAACGTGCCTCCCCGTTCTGTCAGGCATGGGAGCAACTTCCCTGTGAAAACAAAACACTTCCCAAAGAGTGTTCTCAGAAATTTTAGGGAACTTTAAAGGAGCATCCTAAATCCTGATGTTCTGATGGTTTCACAACTCTCACGCCGCTTCCAAGTTCCCCTGTCCCTAATTTGTTCTGGTGAGTTTTTGTTTGTTTTCACTCAGAGGGTTTTCTTAACTGGACTCTATAGCTCATGTCAGCAAAGAGAGAGTCAAAAATATCCTTCGTGTGTGCCAAGAAAGCAGTAACCACACACATACAAAATAGAACCGTTCTACTGGCTTTTAACTCCACCGACGGCAAAGCAAATTACTTGTAGGCTAGCTGAAGAATTTATAAAATCCTTCTATTCTAGGTAGGAAAAGTAGTTTAGTTATCTTAAGTCTTGCCTATATTAGCAAAGAGAAAAACAAACAAAACAGGACTTTTGGTGGGTTTTGCTTCTGGCTGCTCTTGGTCATTTATGTAGAACACATCTTATGAAAATAGCATAGGCAAAAATGTACCCACAAATATGTTTTGAGAAATAAGCTATAGAAGATGTACACAATGTGACACATAATTACCATGTGGGGAAGTCAGACTCCCACCGAGAAGGTTTTGCATTCACAGTGTCAGTGATTGGCCTTGTGTCTCCTTCTCTGCTACCTCCCAACTACATTTACTTCCCAGTGCCCCCCACCCCCTGACTCCTTTACTCTGACAATGTTTTTATGGCATCCACCCCCAGCCAGATGGGTAAAAAAAGTACCCAAATGGTTCGTCCATTTACTATTTCAACAACTATTTATTAAACCATTATTCTTTGTGGATACTGCCTAGTGCTCTGCCCACTGAGAAGAAAACCCCGCAGGAAAGCACATCAATACCTTGCCAGCCTACAAGGAAACAAACCCAGCGGAGTGCAGCGCAGGCAGGCACGGAGGCCCTAAGTGGCAGGAAGCTCCTTCTCAGTCACAAACTAGGAAAACTGAATTGGACCATGACTGTCTTGTCACTTGGTCTGTTGTTTGCTTTTTTATTTTTCCTCAATACTTAGCATCATTTTTGTTTTGTTTTTTTGTTTTAAGTAGAGAGAGAGCCATTGACTTGCCTTCAGTACAGCAATTCCGGGGATGTGGACCAGGTTCCTACTCTGCAGTCTGATATGAAGACCAGCTCCCAAGGGATGAACTGCATCACAGGGCTCAGAGAAAGGGCCTTAAGGTAGCACTGAAGGGTAAGTGCTTCTGGGGATGACCTGGGCCATGAAGGGCTCCCCTTGGCATATTGGTAGAAAGGTATGCTCATGTACCTGACGACTGAGCTTTACTTATAAATATTCAGTGTGACCCTTTATAAAGAATTTTTTCCTTTTTGAGATAGATGTCTTAGAGAATGTGTATTCAACTTTTGAATTGCTTGCTGAAAAAATGTAAAATTTAAAGGAAACCTCTCTATCATATTGAAGTCCATCAGCATATCCTTTCTATGCCAGGCACTGTGTTAGATACAGAGGACCCAGGACTGAGTCACGCATAGCTCCTGTCTTCGTGGAGCTGACATTCAGGATGGAAAAAACAACTGCACACCCAAATATGTATATATGGCTGGTGTTATCCAGGGTTTAGCTTAATTGATTCATTTTTCTGCTCTAATTGGTTAAGTTCAAGCTCTGAAAACAAATTCCTTTATGTCATAAGACAAAACACAATGTTTTCTTTAAAATATACATATATTGATAATTTTTGATATTTTGCACATTTCTTACGTGATTATTTTTCTGAGAAATTCATAATCAATTTCTCAAATTTTATTGGTGTGGGTGTGGTGGACAAGAATCATTCATTTTGGAAATTTGCTTGCTAAAATATTGAGAAACTGAGATTGAAAAATTTCTCATTAACTTCTTTGCTCATGGTTGCATCTTTTGAAGAGAGAAATAAACTTGGATACATTAATTTGCATTGGGAAAGAATAATTTCACACAGCAGGAAGAAAAGGACCCAGATGCCCTGGAAAAGTAGAACCAAGGAAAAGAGAAAGAGGGAACAAAATAGGTTGACACAATATACATTTTATGAATATAAATTGAGATTCTAATCATTCATCAGAAAAATGATTCATAGATTTGATATTACGACACTTTTTTTAATTTGTTCTGCTTTATTTTTACTGTTATGCTCTTATGCTATGTTTTTAATTTTTTAATGCTAAAATGTTAACATTTGGGGAAACTACGTTAAGGGTCCACTGGAAATCTTGATAATTTTTGTAACATTTTTATAAGCCTAAAACTACCTTAAAAAATATGGACAAAGAATAACTTCAAGAAGAAACTAGTGGAGCCAAGATTTGAATCTAAATATGCTTGACTTTAAAACTATGCATTTGAACCACCCTTTTTAAAACTTTTTTATTTTTATTTTTTTATAGTAGGTGATCTATAATTATGTTTTCTACCTGGAACCCTAGTTCAAGGACACCAAACTTCTAAATCATGACCTCCATTTATTTCTATGACTGGGTTACCTATTTTGGGATCTCCTGTCATCACTTACTATTGAAGCTGATTTACTAACCTCTTCAGAAGAATTCTCTTCAATCTTAGACATAGTATTAGTTATCTATTGCTGTGTAACAAATTTTCCATATCTATAGTGACTTAAAACGACAATAAACATTTAATTATCTCTGTGGGTCAAGAATTCAGAAATGGTGTATCTGGGGTTCTGGCTCAGGGTCTCCCATGAAGTTGTAGTCAAGATATTGACCAGAGCTGTAGTTATCTGTCCCTTAATAGGGACTGAAGGATTCACTCTGAAGATGGCTCGTTTACATGGCTGGCAATTTGGTACTAGGTGTGGGCAGCATGCCTTGGTCCCTCTCCATGTGGGCCTCTCTCAGCACTGGTCAAGTGTCTACATGACATGGAGTCTACATTCTCTGAGAGGAACTGATCCACGAAAGAGAAAGCTAGGTGGAAACTATCCATTTTAAGACCTAGTCTCAGAAGTCAGGTAATATCACTTCTGCCATATTTTGCTTATTAGAAACAAGTCACCATGTTGGGTCCATATTTAAATGATGGGTAAATTATATCTCACCTTATGAAAGGAGGGTGTAATGTCAAAGAATTTGCAACATATTGTAAAGCCACTATATGTGGGTTGTGGCCAAGGGTACATGACCCATCTATACTTCATGCCATGGATATATCTGGCTATGGATTGATGTTTCTAATTACTTTCCTTCAGATAATCTGTCCCAAGACTTCTTTCCATATTCACACCCAGGAGTTCACCAAATCCTCTGAATAGGACTCTTTATTTAAATGACTAATAACCCAAGCAATTCTCACTTAGGACAAGTGGGCATTTATTGTTTTAGGCAACCCAAGAAAGTGTTGAACTAACCAAATCTCAGGATAGGCAGTGATCCAGAGAAATAAGTAGAACCAGGAACTTGTATATTGACAGGACGATCCCTCCATGTCCTGTCTTTGCTCTTCTTGGAGTGGCAATCTTAATCTTTTCCACTATAGAGAAGTTTTCCATACATGGCAGAAACTATGCTGCCTATACCTTCCAAAATTACACTCCACAGCTTCTGCCATGAAGAGGGTTTTTCTCCTACTCTATTTGGATTCAAGTTCAACACAACAAAGCAGAGCCTAGGTTGTCCACCCCAAGACCAAAGAAGGGACAGGATCCTATAACCTGGTAGCTCCTGCAGTTACCACAAGGTGGCTGGGGAGAATGAATGGTCAACTTTCAGAGGAAAAGGGTGCCCTGGAGGAGTCAGCTGGGAGTAGTGGGAAGAGTGATAGAGAAACAAACACAGGAGTCCTTTAAGGGGTTTCTAGAAAGAACACTTATATTGAGAAGGATTAATGCTGAAAGTAGAAATAACATCTTATTTTCACGTATTTTCGGCATCTCCCACTTAAAATCAAAATAGTGATAGTAACATTTATCTGGAATCCACATACTCTTTCTTTTGATGAGCTACATTTGTATGGCTATTCACAGTCAAAATAGACATTAATGTCAATATATTTTAATTAGAACAATATGGTCAGTGGATATGTTCTAAGTTTTAATTTGAACCCACAAGCAAGCATTTAAGAACTGGTTCTAACCTTTTGTCAGTTATAAATATGTTTTCTCCCTTGGGCCTTTTAGCCATGTAAGAGACACTTTGACAGTATTTTCAACTATAGCAGGTGGACCACATTTCCCAGAAAGGCAATGAACAAACTGGTAACACCCAACTTCCAAGAAGTAAAAACCATCAAACTTCTACAAAACAATAACTCTGCTATTAGTCATGTGTTTGTGTGTTAGGGGTGAGGGAGAGTACTTAGAGATGCAACTCTAGGTAATTGTACACACAAAAAATATACCTATTTCTTTTTGAATTTTAAATAATCAAACCATGACAAGTCAGTGTGAGGAAAAAGGTCTATGAGTGCTAGTTGCATAAACGTTTTCAAAAAAACACACACACCACACACTTTATATTTTCTTTATAAAACACATTTTGTTTCTAAAATTATATTTACTTTAGATTTTGAGCAGGCACTTTCTTCAATTCTTGTTATGGCGTGGTTCACAAACATTGCCTCATATAATAATTATTAGTCATTCTTGAAAGGGGTAATAGCTGTTTTTAAAAATCTCTATAGCAATCAACTTTTTCTCACTCCTGGCTCTCAAATGAGCTTCCCAGTATTCCCTCTTTCATTCTGACCTCTCCACAGGTTCTCCAATGATTCCATGTACATAAAGATGCTATTCTGTGTTCAGTCCATTTTGCATTGACACCTCAGCATCCATTTCTGGTCAAAGCTTCTGGTAAAGCAATAGTTCTCCCTTAAACATGTCTTCTCAGCAGACCTGGTTCCTCTGATCCCCACATGCTAGCTGTCTACTTCCTGGTTCCTTCATCAGAGTAACTGATGTGTACAAGATAGACAGAGCTTCATTCAGCACTTCCCATTCCATTCTGTGGTCTAGCTCCTGCCAACCCCAGGGGACCATATAGCTGCTGACTGCTCTTCACCCGCCTTACCCATTTACATTCCTGCTTTCCCCACTTCAACTGGAACCTTAAATAGTAAAGTCATTCATTAATATGTAAGTCTGGAAATAATGGACTAGAAGGGGAGGAATGTTAACACACAGCAGAAGTATCCTGAATGTCCCAAACTCCTCAGAAAGGAGACCTTTTGCTATTGGACTCTATAATGTTGATGTTTTAGTCATTGGCATGGGAGGAGCAAATCCACTTTAAGAACGGAGTCAAGGACCATAGGTCTAGCTCTCCAATTTCTTTTGTCTTGTCCTCAGGAATATTGTCTCTTAGAACTTTTGAGATGGTGTAATGCCTCTTTTCTCACCCACTGCTGAGACTTGTCTTCCTTCACCAGCACAAACAGCCTAAGGCAAATCTGTAAAAATTGTGCAGTAAGGAGAGTGCACTGAGAATGCTGGCCCATCAACCAGAAGAGAAGACTCCCGTCTTCAAGATCAAAGAAAAGTTTCAATTCAGCCTGGGACCAGACCGCCCCCACCCAAGTGGCAGCACTCCTAACCAAGTTGTCTCTTGGGTATGTTTTCAAGGGCAAGACAGACAAGGCCCTGCCTAGTATCTTAGCTCATATTCAGGTGAATCTGGGGCCTCAGCTGCAGGCTTCTCCACTGACTGCCTGAAGTTGGGGGTTATAGTCAACTGCTTCACAAAACTGTCTTGGTGTGGTTAATGTGCTGGGTGGGGCAGGGGAATGTTTACTGGTTACTTCCTGGAATTGTTGGTCAAACTTCAAATTTGAAGACCCTGAATATTGTGAGGCTGCTGACTGTCAGATCCAGAATCTCCTCTCCTGGTCTGGCTTCAGCAATAGAGTCCTATGTCCTGGTCAGAGATTTAACATAAACAAAATTGCTCATTCATTCACTGATTTATTTTTAAAACCATATTGAGTAAATATCAAGTACTCTCCACTGTGTTTATAGGTGAGGTCCACCGGGGCTTAATTGTTGTACTCAGACTGGTCTCCTGAGTAAAAGTAGTCCTTGTCACTCTGAATTCTTCTCTCAACTCTTTCAGATCAAGGGCTCATTGTATTCCTTTTCTGAGGACTTCTGCCAGAAGTCGGCTCAGTGTCTAGAATCTCCTCACTAGCAGCCCACTTTGTTGCCTACAAAGTGCAATCTTTAAAGACAGTTTGAGAAAAAACTGAAAAGTAACATGGCAAAGAGAGTTTCCCTTCAAAAATTACTTTTGGTCAGGTCAGATACCAAAGAGACTTACTGCCCAGTCATATGATAAACCTGACCCTTCTGCTACACCTACCCAACAACCCTAAGATATAAATCTATCCTTTTGGAAAAATCTGGAAACTTTATGGACTTGGGATTGACAATATGGAAATGTAAGCCTGTGTCCTTCCAAAAGCTTGCCCTGGGTGGTGAAAGTCTTTTTGTGGACCTATAGAATATAAAACTTTTTTTTTAAACATAAGACTTTTCACACATGTTGCTTCAGTAAGGTCACTCAAAGTCAGCTTCACCCATGTAACCTTCAGGTTTTAACACCCCATACTAATATGCAAAACTTCTCTTTCTAAAGCCACCAAACACTCATCAGAGAGATAGTTTAAAAGAAAACATGTTCACAGTTATTATCAACAAACCCATTTATGGAACTGCTCAAGACATTTCGATAAAATGAATCAAAGAAAAAAATATGTTTTCATGACCTCAAGGAGGTTAGCATACTAGACTGAAAATACCCTCAAGGACATACAGTGTTTGGTCCTCTCTCTTAAGAGGCCGTCAGGGTTTGAGTTAAGACACTGGAACAAGGTCAGGGAAATCCTCCTAAAGCTCTGAGGACTGAGGATGCCTAGAGTGTTAAGCTTAAGCCAGAGTCCCCAGAGGGCTCCAGAAGATAGGACAAGCATGTTGATAAACCGAATACTGGAGAATAGTTTTAAAGACTATTAATAATGACAATAACTAAATTTGTAGAATACAGATCACATGTGTGTGACACTATCCTAAGTGTTTCCATGTATGAATAATATGAGAACGAAGAGAGTGTTAGAGAGTCAGAGTGGGAAGGAGACATAGGACAGAACGTAGAGCTCTTGTATGGCCTGGAGATTTTAGAAATAGATATGAAAAGGAGAAACTTGGCATGTATGAATTGGGTTTTTGTTGTGTTTGTTTGTTTGTTTTTGTTATTTCAGTTATGTTCAACTTAATGTCACAACATGATTTAGGCTCTCACGATGCTAAGGAATGATCTGCCCAATGGTGTGATACTAGTCATGGAATACTGGAGGTCTTCTCTAAAATGGTATTAAATAACTAAGGACAGATCTGGATCCTTCTGTTGGATCAGAGAGTTGATATTGATAAGGTCTAAAGCTAAATATAGATTTGGTGGGCAGAATGAAGTAATACTGTTTCATACTGGCTCACAAATCCTCTTGAAAATGGAGGAATTGGCTGAGTAATATTCCATAGTATATATGTACCACATCTTCTTTATCCATTCATCAGTCAATGGACATTTGGCCTCTTTCCATAATTTAGCTATTGTTGATAATGCTGCTATAAACATCAGGGTGCATGTATCCCTTCAAATGTATTTTTATATCTTTGGGTAAATACCTAGTAGTGCAATTGCTGGATAGTAGGGTAGTTGTGTTTTTAACTTTTTGAGGAACCTCCATACTGTTTTCCAGAGTGGCTGCACCAGTAGGCATTCCCATCCACAGTGTAAAAGGGTTCCCCTTTCTCCACATCTTTGCCAGCACCTGTTGTGCCTTGTGTTGTTCATTTTAGCCATTTTGACTGGAGTGAAATGCTATCTCGTTGTAGTTTTGATTTGTATTTCTCTGATGGTGAGTAATGTTGAGCATCTTTTCATAAAAAAGAATAAAATCTTGCCATTTGCAATGATGTGGATAGAGACAGAGAGTCTTATGCTAAGCAAAATAAGTCAGACAGAAAGACAAATACCATTTGATTTCACTAATATATGGAACTTAAGAAACAGATGAATATAGGGTGAAAAAAAGAGAGAGGCAAACCATAAAACAGACTCTTAACTATAGAGAACAAACTGAGGGTTGTTGGAAGGGAGGTGGGTGGGTGGGGGATGGTTTATATAAGTGATGGGTATTAAGGAGGGCACTTGTGATGAGCACTGAGTATTGTATGTAAGTGATGAATCACTTCGTATATAAATTCTACACCTGAAACTAATGTTAAATTGTATGTTAACTAACTGGAATTTAAATAAAAATTTGGAGAAAAAATAATGTAATACCTAAATAAATAAATAAGGGAAAAAAGGAAATGGAGGAATTGACACCAAAAAAAGAAGAAAATGCCACAAAGAAACATAACTGGAAAGATAACTAACTGTGTTGTAGGTGATATCAGAAGACCTGTTTTCTAACTTCGACATGCATTAGAACCACCTGGGGAGGACAGAGGTCTTGTTCAAAAGGCGTATTTCTAGGTCCCTCTTCCAGAGGATCCAATTCAGTGGGAAGTGGGTGGAGAATGAGGACAAGGAACATTTTGAACAAGTATACAAGGGGCTCTGATGCAGAGTTTTGATAATGACCACACTGAGAAATGATTTGAAAGTCTGAGAAAAAAAGATAATAAATAGTCAACATAAAGCCTGAAGGAAGAAGGACAGGAGAAATAAGGGATCCAAAGTCCATAGGAGCCCGAATAGGTATTATATTACAAAATTATATAATCAGTGATATATTATAATGAGCAGTTATGATTTCTTATTTAGTTATTCTTTATTCTCTGCCTATGTCCATTAAAACACTAGGAAAGAAGAGCTAATACATATATACTTGGTAGAATAAAACATGTTATCTATTTTAAGAGAGGATATCTGGGGCAAGGGGAAGGAATGATGGAAAATATATCACCTGTTGCCCAGTATGATTGCCACATGCCTTAGAGGACTCCAGAGCCTGCTTTAATTGCTTATTTATAAGTCTACATTCCTGAATGATTTCATAGCTGCCCCAGGCCCTAGGGTTCATCTCAGGTGTGTGTATCTGACTGGATCAAACCTGGTAGGGTAAGAAACACACAAGGAAGTGCATCACTACTGATAAAACTTGATATTTGAGGGGAAGGAAGGTAACAAAGAATTCACTTTGAAGAGTATGAATGAATTTCTGTTTTAAAGTTTTCGTTACCGGAAATATTAGATCCAATAATTACATTTGGTACTCTATAAATTAAGATAAATTGTTAGCAGTTTAAAAAAAAATCAAGTAGTGATAAAAACAATGGGCATAATGATTTTATCACTGTTCACTTTGTTTTTAAGGTATCTGTAGCCTTTTAAGCATTGAATCAAATGCATGAAGAGATTCACTACACGGAGGAGCACATAAAATGAATATAAATGACTGATTAATATGAACAAAAGGAATAACATAAAATGCTTAATAACATTTTAACTAAGCAAAATATATTATTCCTTATATTTTAAAAAAAGTTTTTAAAATTCACATCCTCGGTATCTATTCCGTCACATGTTTAGTGAAGAAAGCTGTGGATATATTTTCTCAGTAGAATCTTCTTGGATTATTTCACCAAGACTCACTACATAATGAAATAAAGTTCCTTAAGAAGTGCAACCAACCGTACTTGATGGAAATAAAGGACAAACTGTATGAAAATATCTTAGAGTGGAAAAAAAAATAGACATCAGTAAACTGTTGCCTTTTTAAGCATCATTTCCCCCTGTAATTCTGAATTCCTTTTCTGCTTTCTGACCCATGGGCCACTGAGCTGCCAGCAAGAGCCATAATCATGGGCAACCCAAGCCAGACACAGGGTCAGGGCAAGCACGTGGCCAGCACAGGCTGATGGAGGGACCGGGACTAGTCTCCCTGGATGAATGGCTGCCTCCTACACTGGAGATTAGTAGAGACCTCATTTGAAAGCCAATTACTTGTGAAAGGGAAGTGAACGTGAAGGGCAAAGCTCAAAGGGACATGGAAGTAATAACCATTGCTGCCGTCCCTTTTCATTTAAAGAGCAAATACTTGAAGAAGGAAAAAACAAAGACACCACCAACAAAACAAACACAGGATGAGAAAGTCCAAGACGACCTGTATCTTAGGTCAAACTATTCTTTTAAAAAATGTTTTATGTAAATAAAGAAATAATGTAAGTGCCTAGATTGAGAGTACTAGATGCACCTAGATTGTGATAGAACAGTGTAAATGCGTGGGAGTTAAACACACCAGTACTTGCCCACCACTGATTTATAACCAAGTGGAAATAACCAAGCGGAAGGGTTGGGCATGGTTTGGGGGTACAGAAAATAGTACTCCAGGGTCCACTTACCCTCAACCTATTTGCAAAACCTACTATTAGTGGTAAGTGACAGGGGCAGGGGGTGGGCTGGAGCAACGTGAAGACTTTTCCCTTAACAGCGTATTGGCAACTAATGTTATATAATTTCCTCCTACTGAGCACAGAATAGCTGGTCATTACAGCTTTTAGGCACTAAGCATTGTTGTTATCATGTAATATCATACACAATAGAGTTTACCACAAATACTGCAATGAATCTTTACACAGTAAAAATCCTAGGAAAATACTATGATTTGTAGAGTAATAGTTCAACCGGAAGGAAATGTGTGACTTTTTATGGGTATTTACAATAAGTGGGGTAGCATAATGATGATTAAGGGTATTATTTGAAATGTACCTTTAGGTGGAAAATTTCAAAATAAAGAATAATAAATAAAAGTACCAGACATTAACATTTTAAACCACCTTATACAAAAGTACTTATTTATACCAGAAATTTCTTACAATTCTAGGTACAAGTGTGAATTATGTGAAGGTTTTCTCCCCTATTTCTTTTCTCCCTTAACTCCTTAAATATTCAGGTTATATGACCTGCATCCTACTCCCCTTAACATACCCAGATTAAAGTTTCCCTTCTGAAAAGGGATCTGAAAAACTAAAGCACACTAAGGTGTAACTGATAATGATCTTTATATCCTACCTGTTTCAAAATATTGGCAATTTAAATCTTAGAAGGCTTAAGTCAAAAGATTGAGTCAAAATGCTTTGATGCTAAGATTTCCTGGATAGTTTCTCCTGAATCTCCAGACATGATCCCTATCGGTTTCTCCTTGCTGCCTCGATAGGATCATTACAGGTATAATTTCTCATTTTTCCTTATTAAAATGCCAATATACTTGGGAAGGAACACTTACTATGCCATATTAGCCAATAATACACAAGTTGGAATTATATGATCTTTCTGAAAATTAATTAAAAGTGGGTTTGTTAGGAAACAAGATGGTGAGGTAATCTCCAAGAGGAAGGAGAGAGAATAATCCGAGAGAGACTATTATATGGCAAGCACAATGCTGTATCTCTAATGCTATATACATTATTTCATTTAGTCAGCATTTAAGTGGCATGGTATAGATAGTTTCCCCATTCTATAAATGATAAAATTGAGATTCAGAGAGGTAAATCTAATAGTTGAAGTTCATGAGTGACAGAAATTCAAACTAAAAGATGTGTGAATTCAAAGATCTTGCTTTTTTAAGGAGTACTGAAATCTGAAAGCTAGAGGCATATAAGCCGCAGTGGAGTCCAACAAAGCTGGCCCTGCCACTTGTCCTCAAAACTGGACCAAGAGCAAATCTCCGATTTCCTGACTCCTGGCCAAGTGTTCTCTCTATGAGACCACACACAGGCTCTTAGGCAATGATCAGGATGAGGACTTGGCTCTTTTGTCCAGCAGTCTAAGCCAATCTCTATGAATCAAGCCGGATTTTTTTTTTTTTTATACTGGTCTGGAGCAATCAGAGATAAGAGTCAACCTGTGCAACTCATCTTCTGGAAACAGGAATTTGGCTCCTTCTTCAAACACTTTTTCAAAAGTACCAATTAATCCTACAAGGCAATTGCTCTCTTATGTGGTATTGAGACATAAGGGCATGTGGTGCACTTGTGAGAGGCATGGCATTGACAGTGAGTCCTCATCAGTCATGGGATCTCAGTCCTGAAAAGGACCATAGTTGATGAGACCATAAAAGCTCACCAAAAGCGGGGGAGGGAGAATTAGGATCGAAACATTTTAAACAAATTATTGCATAGGAGTTAACACAATAGAAACTCTAGAACACATTCACTTTTATTTGTTGATGTTACAAATCTTCTCCAAAATGTGTTCCCATAAATCAACTTCTTTAACCCATCTAGTGTTACCAAAACATCTAATCAGGTTTGGTTTTTATGAAGTAGAAAAGCAAGGTAAACAAAGAGGTTTCCTCCACCAACTGAACAATTGTTAAATAATTGTTTTTGGAACTAAGCCTCTATTTCAGTTCAGATGATTGTGAGATCCAAGCGGAGTGTAATTTTTCCTTTAACTCCACATTCCCAGGAATCCGACATAACTTTCCAGTATTATAAGTAACCTGTATTTCTTTCATCCTTCTGACTCCAAGGAAGCTAACAGAGCAGTATGATCCCTTTGCTATTTTTGCTCCTGGGGTCTTATATTGCTCTTAATTTGTACAAGCTCATCATATTTGAAATATACTAACTATTAAATATTTGTGTGGATATTCCTTCTCAGTTATCTTTAACATTGGGAATTTTAATGTAATCAATATTAATGTTTTGTAATTTATTTAATAATTTCTAAGCTAAGAAAGTCCTTCCTACCTAGAGATAAGCTAAATATTTATCTATAGATAAATCTGTAGATTATTTCCTAAATTTGTGTATGTGTGAGTGTGTGTTTAGCATCTCATTCCTAAATCGTATTGAAATTTGTTTTGCCCTTGGAATAAAGTGATGATATACAGTGATTTTTAAACAAATAATTAAATAACTTTTAAATATTATTTGCTGAATAGTTGACTCAACTTCCACAATGATTTGTGATGTCAACTTTTATCATATATCACTATATATATTAAGAGCTATTTCTGGGCTATGTATATTTTTATCATTGATTATCATTGTACCCTAATGTAAAAATATATTCTCATTTGAGTTTTGATTTTTCATTTCTTTACAAAAAATTTTTAATGTATTACTTTATTTTTCATGCTACAGTATCTAAAATCAAACAATATATTCAACACAATATTAACAATACATAGTAACTAACATTTGTTGAAAGTTTGCTTATGCCAGGCACTATTCAAAGTACAGTGTACAGTACAGAGGAGAAAGCTGGAGGCCTCACAATCCCATATTTCAAGATATACTACAAAGCTGTAGTAATCAAAACAGTATGGTACTGGCACAAAAATAGACACACAGATCAAAGAACAGAATAGAGAGCCCAGAAATATAGCCAAGCTTATATGATCAGTTAATCTATAACAAAGAAGGCAAGGATATAGTGGGGATAAGACAGCCTCTTCAACAAATGGTGCTGGGAAAACTGGACAGCAACATACAAAGGAATAAAACTGGACCACTTTCTAACACTATACACAAAAATAAACTCAAAATGGATTGAACACCTAAATGTGAGACCAAAAACCACAAAACTCCTAGAAGAAAACATAGGCAGTCATTTCTTTAATATTGGCCATAGAAACATTTTTCTAGGTATGTATCCTTAGGCAAGGGAAACAAAAGCAAAAATAAGCTATTGGGACTACATCAAAATAAAGGCAACCTACTGAGTGGGAGAAGATATTTGCAAATAATATATCCAATAAGGAACTAATGTCCAAAATAGATAAAGAACTTATACAAGTCAACTCAAAAAAACCCAAACAATTCCATGAAAAAATGGGCAGAAAGATATTTTTCCAAAGAAGACATAGAGAAGCCAACATGTACATGAAAAGATGCTCAGCATTACTAATCATCAGGAAAATGCAAATCCAAACCACAATGAGGTATTACCTTACACTTGTCAGAATGGCTAAAATAAAAAAGACAAGAAGTAACAAGTGTTGGAGAGGATGTGGAGAAAGGGGGAACCCTTGTGCACTTTTGGTGGGAATGTAAATTGGGGCAGCCATTATAGAAAACAGTATGGAGTTTCCTCAAAAAATTAAAAATAAAAATACCATATGATCCAATAATTCCACTATTGGGTATTTACTCAGAGAAAACAAAAACACTAATTTGAAAAGATATATGAACCCCTATGTTTATTGCCGCATTATTTACTATAGCTGAGATATGGAAGCAATCCAAGTGTTCATCCACAGATAAAAGGATAAAGAAGTGGCATATACATACAATAGAATTTTACTCAGCCATAAAAAAGAATGAGATCTTACCATTTGCAACAACATGGATGGATCTAAGGAGTATAATGCTAAGTGAATTAAGTCAGAGCAAGACAAATACCATATGATTTCACTCTTACGTAGAATTTAAGAAATAAATCAAAGAGTAAAAAGACAAAGTACTTTATATATTGTAATGGTTAATTTTTTTTGTCAGCTTGGCTGGCTGTGGTGCCTAAATATGTGAACAAACATTATTCTGGATATTCCCGTCAGAGTTTCTTGAATTAGTTTTTTGAATTAATTTTTAATTTGGTGGACTTTGAATAACATAGTGTTCTTCATAATATGAATGGGCTTCATCCCATCAGCTGAAGGACTGATTAGAACAAAAGACTGACCTCCCCAGTGCAGAAGGCCTTCAAACTTGAACTGCACCACTGGTTCTTCCCTAGGTCTCCAGCCTGTTGGTGCACCCTGTAGATTTTGGATTCTCTAGCCTCCAAAATCACAGGAGCCAGTTCCTTAAAATAAATTTCTCTCCTCTCTTTTTATTTCCCTCCCTCTTTCCCTGATATAAAATATATGATTTTATAATATAAAATATTTATCTATTATCTATTATATAACATGTTTTATATTAAATATAATTTATCATATTATATGATATAATAATATTATGTGCATATACACATCTGTAGACATACACACACATATATACATGTACATCCATTGGTTCTTTTCTCTGGGAAACTGACTAATACACATGTATAAGGTCATTTGTTCATCACAACTAGGTATATTTTTACTATCTTTATTTTACAGATGAGGTCACTGAGTCTGGAAAGCTTAAATATCTTGTCTAATGTCATTCAATTGGTAAGTGGCAAGATGAGGATTAAAACTCATTGCCCACAATCTTAACAATACAAATATATTTTTTTAGATCAATGACACTAACTTTTAAAACTTTCTTCAAAGAAGTTCCTTATACCTTTTTTTGGGAGATCAAAATATTTGAGAGTAAGTTCTCAAAGTGGTTATCAAAAAGTAATTCTAAGAAGTGATCTGCCTTTCTCACTCTCATTTCCTCATTTGTTAACAATTTAGGTCTTCAGTAGCTATATGACATATGATGATACCATTGCTTTGATGTTAACAGATAGTGAGTCTATTTCTATTAATTTTGAATGAATTAATAAATATTTTAAAAACTTCTCAGGTTTAACTTTCAATACAGTAAATATTTATTGATATAATTCCCATAAACAAACGACCTTTGGGGTCTGAATAATTTATAAATTTGAAGAGGTCCTGAGACCAAGAAATTTGAGAACTGCTGTTTTAGATTCAACATAAAAATTAAGACATTTTTGTGAAATGAGCACATTTATCAGTTTAGCAGATGCATTTTTTTACTGTTTCTATAAAATTCTTTAATTCCTCCCATACTCAAGTCTGGGTAAGGGGGGTGGGGAATAAACCTAAAGTGAATCTTCACAAATATCTCGAATGCTATTTTCAATTTTATTGTTTTTAATTTGGCCATAGTCAGAAAAATTTTAGGCGCCGGGTCTACAGCCCAGTCATAATTTCTACCAATTTCATCCAATTCCAGTTGGATAAATGCTATCTTACCTTCTTAATGGTGAGTGAAAGACTAACAGGACATTTTTCCAACTTTTTGAAATGTCCAATATTGGGCATTTGCAAGAAGGCCCACTGAAAATGCATGTGGTGGAGAAAAGATGTGCGTGCTGGTGCCTGGGTGCACGGGGACTCTGCGCTTTCTGCTCCAGCTTCCTGTGGGCTGCCTGGGGGCCGTCCACATCCCCTGGGCATTTTCCCAAGGGTGGGGTAACAGCCATAACCACTTAACATCTCTTTTGCTGAGCCTTTCAGAGGAGCAGCCGCAAAGCTGAGGCAGAATGAAGGGAGCCTCCTCACTGCTTTTAGATCAGTAACCCTCTCTGGAGATGCAGAATGGCTCAGCTCCAGGGCAGAAATAGGAGGGAATCCAGAAGGCTCGGCTTCCCCCTCCATATTTGGCCAACCTTCGTTCTCCCAGCCCACAGGGGAGAATGCAGTAAAAAGTCGTCGCCTCAGTGTTATTAGATGACTCAATGAGATGGAACAAAGGAATCCCAGGTTGACTCCTTTCTCTCACCACTGTTGTGGAGAGTCTCATTCTGTCAAAACCAACACCATCATTCCTTATGTTTGTATAGAACCGTCGTAGTTTAAAAGAGCTTTCACATTTACTATCTCTCAAGGACACCATGAAGTAAATCTGGCAAGTGTTGTTATCCTTAAAGCTGGGAATCCAGAGGGTCAAGCAATTTACTCAAGGTCACAGGTAGCAACAGCCTTGCCAAGGCCTGGAAGCCAGCTCATCTGGTTTCAATCCCACGTCGCATCCACTGATGCAATGGTACACATGGCAGGCTTCCTCATTTTACCTGACATTAACTAACCACAGGCATGTTTTCTGCACAAATGTATTTGGAAGAAAGGTACAGAAACAAAACGAAAAAAGTGGAGATGAAAAAGGAAGAGAAAAAAAATCAGGGGGAAATGCACCTCCTTTTACAAAATGTATGACTGCTCTCATTTCTTTACTAATTACATGTAGGAGGTCTGTGGTCATCATTGTCAACTTGGAGAGGTTAAAAGAATTTTGAACATCCACCAAGGTCATCATTTGAAGTAGTATGAAAACACCCTTGACACAAGTTTTTCTTTGCAGGTGTCAATGGCCAAAATGAATGAGGGTGCAGAGGAGACTGAGATTGAGACAGGAGTCTTCCAGCATGCACCAGGATGCTCCCTCGGGGTGTGAGAGGTGGCCACTTTGGGGCCATAGCTCGTTGTGAATGCAGAATGGTCTTCTGCAGGACATGCTAGAGTTTCTTTAGCCATTAATTACTTTTACAGCTGCCTCTCTAAAAACAGAAGGGATACAAATTGCCCTGTTTGTTCCACTGAAAGTGCAGAAAGGACCAGCAAAAAGAAACCCACAGCCTCTGCCTCCCAAATGAATCAAATAAGCTTCTCTTTTAATGTATATTTGCTTATTTGAAAATCACTTATGAGAGAGTACTGACAAGTAAAATATGAACATACAAAAATTACTGACCTCTAGATACTTCAATTTCTGATTTATGTGCCTGTTCTCTCTTCTCTCATTAATTTGGCATAAAATAGTAGTTTACTGTTTATACAGTCAGACCCCTTTGTGGGATATACTATAGTCAGTACACTGACATTCTTTCTGTTCATGAGTTTACACCTGGAAATTACGTTATGTTTATATTTATATCTAGATTAAACATAATGAATTATTGGATGGGGTTCAAGATTTTCTCAATCATACCAAATTCTCTTTCTTGGAAATATGTTGCAGCCATGTTCTAGTGCATTAAAGTGTGGTAATGCTCTTTGGATCACATACAAGTCTTAAAGAAAACCACGGAAACATTCCTATTTCATAGGTAAATTATAGTGTAAATAATCCAGTGTGTGAAAAACAATGTCAGAATTTTCCTCACTTCTCCCAGTTACAATATTTTTTTTTCAAATGAATTTAGAATCAGTTATTATCTACCATCAGTAGTGGCTAAGAGTGTGGGCTCTGGAGGATACACTCAGAAGATACAATGTTGGCCTTGCCACTTTTGGCTCTATGACCTTGAGCAAGTTCCTATACCTCTCCAAGCCTCAGCCTTCTTCTCTGTAAAATGGAATATTAAAGGAACCTATCTCATAGAGTTGCTATGGGCATTTAACAGATAAGACTTATAAGAAATGTGGCATAGAGGTGGATACATAATAGGAGTTCAGTAAAGGAGAGCTCTTGTTCTTATTTTTAATCTCTAGAATCCCTTTTTGTGCTTTTACTTACAGAGAGGTGGCAGACAGCACAAGCATACTAATTCTGCCCCTTAATAAGCCTCATGTGAATATATATTTGGGAAATGGGAAAATGCGAAAAACATGCATATCAGTATCATTTAGTATAAAGTGTAAATAGTTAAGGGGATTTAAACAGCAATGTTTAAACTGAAGATAACACAAAAGAGGGAGTTTAAGTTGAGGAATAGAAAATTTAGGGTCTGATCAAAGAATTTATTAACTATAACTTCTTAGTTATCTTTGGGGGTTTTGTTGTGGTTTGTGTGTTTGTTTTGACTAACTCTCTTTATTATCTAGTCTCAAAACCAGAATCATTGCTTTTACTTTCAATCTGTCACCAGGTTGTGTCAAAGTTTCCTGGCTGACATCTATCACTTTTTTTTTTCATTCCCAATATTATCTCCCAGGCTGAGTTCTCACACTGTTACACCTGGATTAATGTAACATTCTCCTAGACATTCTCTCTGTCTTTCAATATCTTCTTTCTTCTAGTCAATCCTGCATTTTGCCTACAGATTAATTTTCTCAAAAACTTCTTCGTTTCACCTCCGATTTTCCACTGCTTACATGGTAAGATTCTAATTCCTTAATTTAGCTTTCAAGCCTTGATACAATCCAACTTTAACCTACTTTTTTATCTCCATCCTCCCATCCCTTCTCCCCGCCCCACCTAACCCACCCCAGTTAGAGGGAAGTGATCTGGCAGAATAGGAATGTGGACTCCAGAGCAGGCTGCCTACAAGTCAGCCCCAGCCCTAGCACCAAACCACTTAAAGCCAAAAGTTCAGGTTTTCTGAATTATGGAATGAGCATTACATGTACCCCCTGAGGGCAGAATTGACCCGTTGGTAAGGGTCCTGCCTAAATCTGTGGAGTGGGCAACTCACCTAATTTCTGTGTTTACACTAATCATCTAGATGGAGATTGCAAACATTCTAACGCTACAGAGATAGAGCATGGCTGGCAGCCAAAGAGAGATTTAAGGCATCAGTAATGAGAATATTTAATGAGTCCTTTAGCCAAACTCAGGAGGTCTGGAGTCAAGGGGGGAGGAGTTCAGGGATGGGGAAAGCTAGAAATGGTGGGACTGGGAGAGTAAGCATGCTTGAGGACCACCGGGAGCCTGCCACTCTGTTCTGTACTCTACCTTCCCTAACCCCACACTCTTCTAGTGGGAAGAAGTGCCCCAAAGTGCAAATCATAGGTGGGGTCTGGACTAGGCTGCCTGAAGGTGGCAGTAACTTGCTAGACTGCACTGAGAGTCAGAGTTGAGTGGGTGCTGGGGTTACAGGTCTGGGGAACCATCAGATCTGGGCCTCAGCCACTGGGAGCAATAGTTCCCTTGCAAGGTCCTCAAATCCTGTGGGAGAAGACCTGAGCTCAAGGTCTCAAGAGTTCCCAGCTTTCCTTGGCCCCACTATAATTTCCTCATGGATGGGCTTTGGGTGGTGTTTAAGACTATACCCAGAATCTTCTATGATTCCTGGATGATATTTACTATATTTTTGTACCACTGAAAGTTTTTTGGAATAATGGTAACATTTCTTGAGCCCCTACTATATTCTAGAACCTAATCATACTGCTTCTAATTGCATTATTATCAATCCCACTTTATAAATGAAGAAACTGAGGCTCATTTAGGTTAAGTGGTAGAGCCATGATCCTAAAGGAGTCTATATCTGCCTCTAACCCAAGGTCTTATAGGTTTCTTCATGAAGATCTACAGATCTATTACCTTTCTTTCTCATTTGCACCACCCCCCCGCCCCCAGCTTTGACCTTTCTGTCATCCCCAGCAAAGTTCTGAACACAGGTTCTGACTCTGAGCTGAGACATACTACACGGAATTTTCTGTTGCTCTTTCTCCACCCTCTTTGAACATAGAATGGAATTCGAGGATGTAAAATGTAAACATTACAGTTCCCATGTTATTCCTTATAGAGATTTAAAAGAAAATATAGAAAGCAAAGCAAAGCTAATAACTCAGTGTTGTATCTGTTAGCTATAACAAAATAAAGTAGCCAGTCCCAGAATATAGCAAAAGTTCCATTTTGAAGATAAATGCAAGATATTTACAAAGCAGCCTCATAAAAAATTTATGCTGTACTATTTTATGGCCTTCAAGCCAGGCATTCAATGTGTCAACAAATCTTTAGAGGGAATCTATTATGTGACAAGCATGTTGTGGGTGCCTGCCATATATCTGCCTTGTTTTATGAGTTTCATCTTTCCTACTGAATTTCTTATAAACTTTGCAACATTCCTATAATCAGGTTAACTATTCTAAAATTTTAAAGAAATTATGTTAAATGACATGGAAGCAGTATGAGTGAGTATTTTTTAAGACTCTGTTGGATTTATTCACGTTTATGACTTCTTGGTCAGGAAAAAATGAGACACTTTTTCATATATAATAACATTCTTATAACTTACAATTTGGTTAATAATTAACGTTTAAAACTTTTTTACTTCAAAAACTGATATTTGGATGCTGGATCAAATCGTGAATGACTTAGCTGCAGCTCTCTTTTTCCAGGTCTACTTCATTGAAGCTCTGTTTAAAAAAACAAACCAAAAAAAGGCAAACACTATCTATGTCACCAAAGTTTAATCAGACAAGTGATCCAAGTTGTGGAAACACTGGTATCAATAAAAAACAAAAACAATCCCCCCCTAAAACCCCCAATTCTTAATATATTTTACCTACTAGAAAATGTTTTATTAACAAGCAAGTTGTCTCATTCTCTAAACTCAACTTTAACCACTTTATCCACATGGCTTATATCCCTTTGATGCCTAAATTATCCACCTAGCTAATTGTTCCTGTGCCAACATGTACCATAAAATCCTACTGAATAGCTCCTTGACTGATGTTCTACTTGTCAAGAGGTGTTCTCCTTGGCTTCCCTTTTTATCTTTTCTTCCCCCAACCCCACCCCTGGCCTTCCCAGGAGAGCTATATGACTGTGTGAAGTGTTCAGTTATTAAACAGAGCTACACATAGAATGTGCACACACACTGATGGGTGAGGGCTCCACCAGAGCTGAGAAAGTCTTTATCGGGAAAACCTGAGAACAACTGGTCTCTTGGTTGAAAAACATCAGAACTCTTGCACTAAAAACCAGGCAGCAATCCAGATGTACTCAGTTGCTTTTTTTTTTTTTCTTGGTATCCATTCTAAGAAGTTATCATTTCCATGAGAATGGGGTGCTTATTCCACTACAGAAATTTTAAGTTTAGCATCTCTTTGTAGTTCTAATTTCTTTGAGGATAGTATTTTTCAGGCTTGTTTATGTCTTCCGTGTTTGGACATCTGAGTTGCCCATGTTTGGACGTCACATTTTGAGGCTCTGTGTCCTCAGTGTTCTGTCCTATGGCAATTTATGCCAGGACTCTGTAGCTAAAGTAAAAGTGGAAATAATTAGGAACCTAAACCTATTCATGCCAAAACCTGTGTTTCCTAGTTTAACATGTTTTATTTTGCTATACCTAGAACATTGCTTCAAATCACTCCTTCATTTTGGAAATGATAATTTTTTTATACAATGCTATTTTTTTTTGCTTTTCTTGCAGAACAGTGAGTGAAGTATATCTATTATAATATGGCTTATTGCTATCATATCATTACATCTCTAATAATAATCCCTAATATATTGGGTATTGCACTGAAAGGTACTAAAAAGCTTTTTACTAGTACTGCTAACAAGATAAGCTTCTGTTGATAGGTTTCACTGATATGTAGTTTGTATCATTTTTATTTATTTATTTATTTATTTTACTTTTATTTTATTATGTTATGTTAGTCACCATACAATACATCATTAGTTTTTGATGTGGTGATTCACGATTCATTGTTTTCGTATAACACCCAGTGCTCCATGCAGTACGTGCCCTCCTTAATACC
>NC_138376.1:104413255-104446490 GCF_054177405.1 Leptonychotes weddellii | reverse complement strand
CCCTGGACTCTTGTTTTTTGGGAGGGTTTTGATCACTGCTTCAATCTTGTTACTGGTTATTGGTCTATTCAGGTTGTTGATTTCTTCCCATTTCAGTCTTGGCAGTTTATAGGTTTCCAGGAAGGCATCCATTTCATCCAGATTGCTCAGTTTATTGGCATACAGTTGTTGGTAATAATTTCTAATAATCGTTTCTATTTCCTTGGTGTTAGTTGTGATCTCTCCCCTTTCATTCATAATTTTATTAATTTGGGTCCTTTCCTTTTCTTTTGGATTAGTCTGGCCAGTGGTTTATCGATCTCATTAATTCTTTCAAAGAACCAGCTTCTAGTTTCATTGATCTGATCTACTGTGTTTCTGGTTTCGAATTCATTGGTCTTTGCTCTAATCTTAATTATTTCTCTTCTAATGCGTGGCTTAGGCATTGTTTGTTGCCTTTTCTCTAGTTCTTTAAGGTGTAGAATCAGTTGGTAAATTCAGGATTTTTCTATTTTTTTGAGTGAGGCTTGGATGGCTATGTATTTCCACTTTAGGACCACCTTTGCAGTATCCCTTAGGTTTTGGACCAATGTGTTTTCATTCTCATTGGTGTCCATGAATTGTTTAAGTTCTTCTCTGATTTCCTGGTTGACCCAAACATTCTTGAGCAGAGTGGTCTTTAGCTTCCAAGTGTTTGAATTTCTGCCTAATTTTTTCTTGTGATTGAGTTCCAGTTTTAAAGCACTGTGGTCTGAGCATATGTAGGGAATAATCTCATTCTTTTGGTATTGGTTGAGACCCGATTTATGATCCAGTATGTGGTCTATTCTGGAGAAAGTTCCATGTGCATTCGAGAAGATTGAGTATTCTGTTTTTTTAGGGTGGAATGTTCTGTAAATATCTATGAAGTCCATCTGGTCCAATGTGTCATTCAAAGCTCTTGTTTCCTTGTTGATTTTCTGCTTAGATGATCTGTCCACTGCTGCGAGTGGAGTATTCAGGTCTCCTACAATTAACGTATTGTTACCAATACGACTCTTTATTTTGGTTAACAGTTGGCTTATGTAGATGGCTGCTCCCATGCTGGGGGTGTAGATATTTACAATTGTTCGATCTTCTTGTTGGATAGACCCTTTAAGAATGATATAGTGTCCTTCTGTGTCTCTAACTACAGTCTTTAGTTTAAAATCTAATTTGTCTCATATAAGAATTGCTACCCCAGCTTTCTTTGAGGTCCACTGGCATGGAAGATGGATCTCCATCCCTTCACTTTCAGTCTGGATGTATCTTTAGGTTCAAAATGAGTCTCTTGTAGACAGCACATGGATGGGTCCTGTCTTTTTATCCAATCTGCAACCCTGTGCCATTTTATGGGAGCATTTAGGCCGTTCACATTGAGAGTGATTATTGAAAGATAGGAATTTATTGTCATCATGTTGCCTGTGAAAACCTTGTTTTTATAGATTGTCCCTGTAAATTTCTGTTGTATATCACTCTTGGGGTCTTTCTCCTTTTATAGAACCCCCAGTTTGTATCATTTTTAGATATCATCTTTTTTTTTTTTTTAAAGATTTTATTTATTTATTTGAGAGAGAGAGAATGAGAGACAGAGAGCAGGAGAGGGAGGAGGGTCAGAGGGAGAAGCAGACCCCCCGCTGAGCAGGGAGCCCGATGTGGGACTCGATCCCGGGACTCCAGGATCATGACCTGAGCTGAAGGCAGTCGCTTAACCAACTGAGCCACCCAGGCGCCCCTAGATATCATCTTGAACATGAAATTATTTCCATTTGATCCAAGGGTCTGGGTTGCTGATGAGAACCCAAGCTTTGAGAATCAAAGGTTGTTTCATTCTTGTTAAGTAAAGCAATGCATTACTGATTTTGTAATTAACCCAAACTGACATTTTCATGACTCTTATAGACTAAATGTTTGCATTCCCCCAAAATTTACTTATCAAAGCCCTAACCCCCTGTGTGGCTGTATTTGGAGATGGAGCCTCTAAGGAAGTAATTAAGGGTAAACAAGGTCATAAAAATGGGGCCCTGATCCAATAGGATTAGTGTACTTAAAAGAAGAGACATCTGAGAGCTCACTATCTCTCCATTTACATGTGCCAAAAAAAGGCACCTAGCAAGGGAGTGGCCATCTGCAAGCCAAGGGGGAAGTCCTCACCAGACACCAATCCTACTGCCACCTTGATCTTAGACTTCCTTTCTCCAAAACTATGAGCAAATAAATTTTTGTTTTTTAAGCTACCCAGTCTATGATATTTTGTTATCGCAGCCCAACTAGACAAATACTATGACTAACTTATTTTCTTGAAAAAGTTTAGCTAGCTTTTCTTCAATTGGGAAATGCACAACATAAGGATAATGCAGTATTAAGTTTTCCAAAATAAATTTCTATATTGGGGTACTCCAAAAGTGTGATCACTTTTGGCTTTAGGTCTTTTGCTAATGAACATGATTGTTGAAATCTACTAAAACCAACTTAAAACCAATCTAGGCATATCTCAGCAGTGACATTCAAGATTTGTCATTGTTTTGAACATTCAGATAAGGTGTAGTAAGACAGTTCATTGTCATATATAGATATGTAGAAATTGCTAAGAAATTGAAAGTAAAGAAAAACATGAGTTCTAGGCAGTTTATAAAATAAAATTTTGCTTTCTGATATTTATTCATTAAATTATTTAGAGTTAAGCAGTCTTAACTATATAGTTTTATAGGTAAGCAATATAGTTTTATAACTAAGTCAATAAAGTCAAGCAAATTAAGTAACAGTTGCACTTCTGATATGATTGTACCTAAAAGAATCAAACAAAACTTGGAAGAATAATGTTTTGTTTGATAAAGAAACATTTAGATTATTTAATTGTTATAGAATGCAGAACTGTATCAATCTCTAGCATCTTGCACAATAAAGAACTAATCTTTTTGTTTCCCCCTAAAGAATGAATAAACACAATTTTCAAAAGGTCACAAAATGCTATCTTTCAAGATGTCATTAGTATTTAATAATTACGTATTTTTTCTGTGGACTTTTTTGATTCAGAAAATAAGAATTAACTTTGTACTTAATTATTGGAAAAACAAACCTAAAAAATGATAGATGAAATTTTAAATCAAATTGTAAATATTTATAATCCAAACAATACACAACATTTCCATATTGGGCAAAAGTATCAAATCAATATAGCACTTGTTCAACACCAGCAGATGGACTAGGGCTAATGTGTCTAAAAAATGACAATGCTGTCACAAAGATCTGAAAATAAAATAACTGTAAAATTTAAACTAATTCCTGGCACTAGATGAGAACTTGATTAATGACATTTCCACATGTGACCAGGTTTTTCTTCCTGACATTGGTTGTATTTGTAATTAAGTCATCATTTGTATAATTGCTTGTGTGACAAGAAGTTCTAAGCTCCATTGGGGTGGGACTACATCTGTCTTGCTCACAGCTGTGCTGCCATTATTTACAACAATAAGTGCTCAAATAACAATTTGACAGATTAATGAACAAATGGGAGGGGGAAGGTATGAGCATCTACAGATTAGTGGATCTATAAATAAATGCAAAACTACCAGATAAAAGTTGTAAATGTGAGTAACAGAACAAAGCAGAAAGAAAACCTACATGTAAGGGTTATTTGGATGTCAGAAAGTGAAAAAAAACCAAGGACCATCGGAAAGCGATTTATCCTATTTCCTTTTTTTTTTTAAATTTTTCCTTTATTTATCATTTTCCAGCATTCTCGTTTTAGCTAAAGATTTATCCTATTTCCTAATGGAAATATCCCACCTAGTAAATTCAGTCTATTTTTTTTTAAATAGCAAATACTCAGGCGCCTGGGTGGCTTAGTCGGTTGAGCATAGGACTCTTGGTTTTGGCACAGGTCATGATCTCATGGGTCATGGAACAGAGCCTCATAATGGGCTCCATACTCAGCAAGGAGTCTGCTTGAAGATTCTCTCCCTCTGTCCCTCCCCCCACTTGTGTGTGCACTCTCTTTCGCTCCCTAAAATAAATAAATAAATCTTTAAAAAAAATAAAATAGCAAATACTCAATTCATGATATGTTTGGTCAGAACACATTCTGTAAGAATATTCCCCATGTTACTGTGTGAATAGCTATAGGGTATACAAATATTAGAAACTAATATAAATGTATGAATCAAGAATTTTTAAAAAATTCACAACTGTAGCCACCACCAAAAATCATGGCTTTATAGAAGACTTAAAAGAGGACATAAAGCCATGATTTAAATATATTCTTACTAGGTTATTAATGAACTTGATTCTTTGCAGAAAGATCTGCACTATTGAGAGAATTTTCTGAATGAAAGCAGTAATTATGTTCCAAAGACTTAACTTGTTTCTTAATGTGAATAACAGTTATGTATTTTTAAAAATTTCAGTGCAGCTATTCAAAGATATCTTGTAATAATAGAGATTGAGGGGACATTATGTGCTTCATAAAGCCTGCCTGTGCATGCACATTTTTCTTCTCATTATTTTGTTTCTTTTTCTGGTTTTTTATTTGCTTTTTCTTTTTGCCTTTCTTGTTTGTTTTTGTTCTTTTAAAAATTTGAGAGTTTTTTTGTTTTGTTTGCTTTCTTTCTCTCACTGTAATTAATTGAGGCGCTGAAGTTTTCGTTTCTTTTCCTAGGAGTTGATTCCATTCTTTGATTAAGAATGGTAAAGTCATTCAACAGACATTACAGACACCTGCAGGCAGCATGAGTGATCTTGAGTTTCCACAGCACTAACAGCCCCTCACAGATCAAGTGGACATTGATTGTAGCCCAGGGAAGCAGAACAGGAAGATAGGCTCTGAGGCTGATACTAGGTGTCAAATAATACAACCACCACAGAGGAATCTTACTATACATAAAGCTGCTCAACAAATGAGAATTCATACTAGATAATCCCCCCAGGTTTTTGCAAGTGATGAAATTTTTTTGATATATTAGGAATTCAGCCTGGTAGGAGACAGTTTAACCTGACATGCTGGTGAACTTGAGCAGTAATTATGCACAGTATCCTATGGATCATTTTGACTTTTCTGATTTTAGTAACTTTTACGCTAGAGTACATAGTCAATCACAAGAGCCCAATGATAGCTATAAGAGGTCCTGAAACAAACACTCCTGGGCATGAAAATGATAACTGTGTAGTAGGGCCTGGACAGGACAATTTGATTTAGAAAGGCAGGAAACAGCTGCTGAAGATAGTTCACAACTTAAAAAAAAAAGTGTGCATGGAAGCACAATAAAAAATAGTTTGGTTCAATTTATGTAAATATTTGAATACCTATTATGTGATGACCCCCAGAAAAGTGTAATTATATACAGTAAAATGACAGATTAAAAGAAGTGCCTGTTCAGTGTGATAAGTTTGGACAATTACATATACTCGTGAAACTCAAATTCTTACTGAAATCTAGAACATGTCTATAATCCAGAATGTTCTCTTGTGCCCCTTCCCAGTAAACCTCAGCCCTTCCTTCACCCAGAAGTATCACAATTCTGGTATCCTCAGTAATAGACTAGCAGAATCATACAGGATGTACTCTTGTGTCTGGCTTCTTTCATTCAGCATAATTTTTTGAAGTTTATTCATATTGTTGCATACATGAGTAGTTAGGTCTTTTTTTTAGTGAGCTATATCAATATATTATATAAATATACCACAGTTCCTTTATCCTTTCTTCTGTATGTGGCTATTTGGATTGTTTCTAGCCTTTACTTATTTATTAATAAATCTGCTTGGAACATTTTTGTACATCTTTTTGTGTACACACAAGAAAACATAACTCTTGGGCAAATGCCTGACTGTATGATTGCTGGGTCATAGGGCAGATACATGACTAAACTTATGAGCAACTGTGAGACTCATTTCCAAAGTGGTTATATGCCATTTGACAGCCCTACCAGCAATGTACAAAAATTTCAGTTGCTCCACACCTCCTCCAACATTTGGTATTGTCAGTATTTTTAATTTTAACTATTTTACTGGGTTCGTTGTGATGTCTTATTGTAGTTCTAATTTACCTCACTGATAACTAATGAGACTGAGCACTTTTTCATGTGCTTATAATTTTACATGCATGTATCTTTCTTTATGAAGTACCAGTTCAAGCAGTTTATCTATTTTTATTGTGTTGTTTATCTTATCATCACTGAGTTGTAGAAGTGTTTGTATGTTTTAGAGAGAAGCTTTTGTATTACAAATGTTTCCCCTCAATCCTCAATCCATGGCTTTCATATTTACTTTCTTAACATCAGCACTGATAAGCAGAACTTTTAACTTTGATAAAGTTCTTCTAACCAGAGCTACTATTTTATATCCTGTGAATCACTGGCCAGGTCACCTACAGCTTCATGGAGAAGGTTTCCAGCTTAGCTTGCAAGTCACTCACATCAACAAAATTAAAGGGGTGAGACAAACACATGTTCTTATTTGTTCTAGTGGGTTCTAATTTTCCCTCACAGATTCCGTCAGGGTTCATCTTTGCTCTTTTCCACTTCATGTCTGTATTTCTTTGCCAATTACAGGCCTAACACTGCCACAGGGGCAACAGCCTTATACAGACTGCCAACCAGTTTCCACAGTGGCTTAAGGTCTAATCCTCAAAATAAATCCCTTATTGTACATCCCATATAGTGGATCTCTTACCTAATTGAGCCCCAACGGATATGCTCTGGGACGGTCTCCTTGATGTTTACCCTGCTTGGGATTCGTTGAACTTCTTAGATCTGCTTGAAGTTATACCATAAATTACCAAAACTCTATTATTATTTTTCAGCTGGCTTTTTTTCTTCTATGCTTCAGTTTGGATAATTTCCATTGCTCTATCTTCAAGTTAATTGATAGCTTCTTCTGCAGTATCGAGTCTGCTGATGTACCCAGTCAGTGAGTTTTAATTTTTGATACTATATTTTTTTATTTGTAGTATATCCTTTTTTTATAGTTTCATTTCCCTGTTGAGATTTATCATATTCTTTTCTTTATCTTCTTCCCCCCGCCTTTAAATCCTTGAGTATTTTTATAATAGCTTTCATAAAGACATGGTCTACTAATTTCATCATCTATGTTATTTCTGGGTCTATTTTTATTGAATAATTTTTATTTTGGTTATGAGCCACATTTTCCTACTTCTTTTTATGTTTGGTAATTTTTTTTATTACACACTGGACATTATGGATGCTTCATTGTTGACTATCTGGATTTTATTGACTTTCTTACCAGAGTGTTGAGTTCTGTTCCCATAGACAGTCAAATTATTTGTGGTAGAATTTGATTCTTTCAAGCCCTGTTGTTAGGGTAGGTCAAAGGTCACCTTTCTCTAGTACTGGTTTTGCCCTACTCCTAAGGCATAGCCCTTCTGGAGTCTCTATTGAATCTGCACTGTTCATAAGTTGCTTTCATGCTGGCAGGTCAGAACACAAACACAAATGTCTTCCTGCTCTGTCTAGCTGTAGTAGTTCAATTCTCAGCTCTTCAGTATGCATCCTTTTCTAGTATTATACTTTGTCTCACCTCAGAATTTCAACCTGCATATACACTGCTTACTATTCAGCCAAAGATTCAAGAGGATCCCTATTCAGATTTCTGGGACTCCTTCTCTGCCCCACTCACTTCCCTCCAGAAACTTGCCTTTCAGATTCCAGCTCCCTCACTGGCTCTGAATTCTCACCTGGGTTTCCTCAGCTCAGGGAGACTGCTGTGCTGTTTGGGCTCCCCTTCCCTGAGCCACAGTCAAGAAAGTGACACCAGGTGGAAAGCTGATACAATTGCAGGGCTCATTTTTTTTTTTTTTCCCCTCCTTCAGGGATCACAGTTTTGTGCTGCTTTTTTTTCAATGCCTAAAAGCAGTGATTTCGTATAAGTTTTCTCGTTTTCTAGTTGCTATTGATGAAAGGCCTACTGTGATACTTGTTCCTCCATCATGGTTGGAAGTACAATTTATTTGTTCCGCTCCTGTTTAATCTTGACAACAGACAAATCTATTTGCATATATTACGTTTTTAGAGGTTTAACATTA
This sequence comes from Leptonychotes weddellii, assembly GCF_054177405.1. Classification (NCBI taxonomy): domain Eukaryota; kingdom Metazoa; phylum Chordata; class Mammalia; order Carnivora; family Phocidae; genus Leptonychotes; species Leptonychotes weddellii. Next base: position 104,438,458 of record NC_138376.1, on the reverse strand, counting down.
AACCAAATGGAATCAACTCCACAGCAAGCGGAACCACTTAAAATTGTTCTTTCACCCCCTTCCCCACCATAGACTGTTTAGGATTTGATAATCTTAAGAGCAGAGTTATCGGAATGCTCAGACATTTATATGTAAATTTTTATTTTGTTTCTTTTGTTCAGCTTAGTGGTTGTCAAAATTTACTATGCATAAGAATGACTATATAAATCAATGATCCCCTACTTAACAGGATATTTAAAGGTTGTTCTAGGATAGTTTTGACTATAACGTATTCAAGTACAATTTTAGTCCCAATGTAAAATGTGAATCTATTGTATGTCTTTCATGGATATTAGGGTTATTTGATTGCATTTGGATTTGTGTATTTTGGGAGAATTTTCAAGGACAACTCAGTTCTGTGGAAAGGAGATGGAGTGAAGTCATGTTGTGTATAGAGTACCTAAAGGGGGAAAAAAAATACCCAGAGCAAAAACTAAAACCGAGATACTAGGCCTTAGATAGAAAGGAAAATATAATCTGTGTCTTAACTTTTCTTTCGATTTAGATTGCAAAAAAATAATATATATATAATATATATATAAAATAATATAAATATATATGTATGTTACACACACAACACACACACCACACACACACACTCCAGAAAAGTAGTGTTAAAGATGGTTTCAATTTAGGTTGAAATAAATAACTTTAGATTTAAGAAAAATCACAAAAGTAGTACAAAGAATTTTCTTATACTTTCACTCAGATTCCCCAAATTAATATTTTATCATATTTGTTTTCTGTGTATGTATGTGTAATTTTTCTGATTTGAGGATAAGTTACAGAAGTAATGACCATTTGCCCCTAAATACTTTCATGCTGTTTCTTAAAAACAAGCACATTCTTTTATATAACCACCATAGGTATGGATCTAGGATCCAATCCAGAACCACAATTTACATGTAGTTGTTCTGTGTCTTTAATCTCCTTTAATCTCATACAGTTCCTTAGTCTTTTATGACTCATGATCTTGATACTTCTGAAGAGTATAGGTCACTTACTTTGTAGGATATCTCCCACACTGTCTTTGTCTGATGTTTCCTCATAAATTCAAGTTATACATTTTTGGCAGAAACAGCACAAAAGTGATCTCAGTGCATCAAGTCAGGAGGTTGAAAAATGGTGATTTTCTGCTGACTTTTTAAAAAGAAGATATATCCTTATCATGATTTTCATGATTTCCCTAGGATTTTAGTCCACTCCCACCCCACCGAAGGAGAAAAAAACAATTCTATCTGACTGCATTCACAGAAAATGACATCTACAGGATCTGGTTTCTGCTTACCTGTTAGATTTTGCTCACTATACTATATCTCTCATTATGTGACCCAATGGGCATATCTATTATTTAAAGAAAAATATTGCTGGGAAAATCCAATTTCTACTATATTTACCATTTCTAGTGAGATCTGACATATGTTGAAGTTATGTTTTAATTTGGCTCACAGCATGTTCAGTGATAGTTACTCGCCTCATACGAGAAATAGAGAAGAAATATTTGGACACAGAACAGATGACATCTCCTTCTGCCTTGTAGTATGTTATGATGTCATTTTCTGTGAATGCAGTCAGATAGAATTGTTTTTTGCTCCTTTGGTGGGGTGGGAGTGGGCTAAAATCCTAGAAGAAAAATGTTATCTGGTGTGTCTAATATATTTTATTTTGCTCTTGTTTTTCAAGAAGAGTTGAAATTTTTTAATATAGTTGACGTACAATATTATATTAGTTTTAGGTGTACAATTTAGTGATTTGACAAGCTTATACATTATGCTATGTTCACCACAAGTGTAGCTACCATCTGTCCTGTCACATTGCTTTTACAGTGTCATTGACTGTATTTCTTAAGCTCTGCCTTTTATTCCCGTAACTTATTCATTCCATAGCTGAAAGTCTGTATCTCCCTCTCCCCTTCACCCATTTTGTCCAACCCCCTGTCCTCCTCCCGCTCTGGCAACCATCAGTTTGTTCTCTCTATTTATAGGTCTGATTCCGCTGTTTGTTTATTCTTTTTTTTTTTTAGATTTCACTTATGTGTGAAATCACATGATATTTGTCTTTCTCAGTCCGACTTATTTCACTTAGCATAATACCTTCTAGGTACACCCATGTTGTCTCAGATGGTATGATCTCATTCTTTTTATAGCTGCATAATACTCCATTGTATATATATATATATGTACACCATATTTTCCTTATCTATTCATCTACTGATGGACTCTTAGGTTGCTTCCATATCTTAGCTATTGTAAATAATGCCACTATATACATAAGGATGCATATACCTTTTTGAATTAATGTTTTCGTATTCTTTGGGTAAATACCCAGTAGTGGAATTATTGGATTATATGGTACCTCTATTTTTAATTTTTTGAGGAACCCCCCATACTGTTTTCCACAGGGACTATAGCAATTTACATTCCTGCCAACAGTGCACAAGGGTTTCTTTTTCTCTATATCTTCACCAACACTTGTTATTTCTTGTCATTTTGATTTTAGCCATTCTAACTGGCATAAGATAATATCTCATTGTGGTTTTGACTTGCATTTCTCTGATAATTAGTGATGTTGAGCGTCTTCTCATGTGTCTGTTAGCCATTTGTGTGTCTTCTTTGGAAAAATGTTCGTTTGGGTCCTCTGCCAATTTTTAAATCTGATTGAACTATTTTTGATAACATGAGTAAATGGTGGAAAATGATAAAAAAAAAAAAGTCATGTCCTCTTTCTTTTTTTTTTTTTTTAAAGGTTTTATTTATTTGACAGAGAGAAACACAGCCAGAGAGGGAACACAAGCAGGGGGAGTGGGAGAGGGAGAAGCGGGCTCCCTGCGGGACTTGATCCCAGGACCCTGGGATCATGACCTGAGCCGAAGGCAGACGCTTAATGACTGAGCCACCCAGGCGCCCCGTCATGTCCTCTTTCTAAGATCCTTTGTGTCTATGGTCTACCTGAGATACTCCTCTCTTCTCCAACATCCTCCACCTTACCTGGGCATCATGTGTCAGCTCTCCCTATATTGGGATAGTTATCCAGCCCTAACCTGTCAGACCATTTCACATTTTTAATTACTTGTTTTATGTGCTTCCTTCCAGGCAAACTCTAAACTACTTAAAAAGTGTGATATTGGTATATTCTTAGCACCAAAACCCTACTACAGTATTTGGCACATAGAACACTTAAAAATATAATTTTGAGTAAATTCATTTTAGGATATAATTCCCTGGGAAGTTTGGGAAGAGGAAGTTCAAGTGTAAAAATTAAGGACATAGTCATTGAATTAGAAGAAAGCTGAGTTTATACCCATTTCTACCACTTCTTAGCTCAGTGACCTTAGGCAACTTCATTAATGAAAATAATAACTCTTATTTGAGATTAAATGAGTCAATGTATGTCCCATGCTCAGTACAAATACAGATAATTTGAATAGTGTCCCATAAGTGGTGGCTGGTATTAAACTTGCTATGAATCCACTGTGCACACTTGGACCGTGATGTGAAGAGTAAAGACCCAAGCCCACAGTGAAGGCCACAGCATCTAACTGCCAGAAACCTGAAGGAGGGAGTAACCTCAGGGAGGCAGAACCGTGCCATGGGCAGCCTTTCTATTCCTGCTTAGATACTCTTGCTGGAGCCAACTTTGAAGTCATGGGGTTTCGTTTATTGAAGGTAAAAGTAGATTTGTGATAAATGCCGACTCTAGGCACAGTGATGATTAAGCAAAAGACAAAAGAGGTGGTATGATAAAGGTCACTCAGTCCACTTCGTGACATCACACTTGACGAGCTATTTCCTGAGTAATATATGCTTAATTCGATGCTAGGATTGTCTGGTTGAATCTTTATCTCTGTGTCAGAACATGCATGTACGTGAGATAGCACTGCATAACACATGGATGTTAAGTTATGGGCTCAGAAGTCAAAATGCCTTTAAGACTTTGAACATATAATGTGCTATCTAGTGTGCCACAGTTTTTTCCTTTTAACTCTAACATGGTGATAAGAAAAGTTCCTGGTTTATAGGATTGTGAGGATTAAATCTGCTAGTCTACATAAATCACTTAGCCTAGACAGAATAAGCACTCAAAACTGTTAGCTATTATTATACTGTATGTGTATTTGAGTTTATATGTGTGTGACTACAGGCTCGTTGGTCTTTAATATACCACATCATCCAGAGACGTCCTTGTTTCTCAGTTTTATGTTAATGTCCTGGTCTAATGGTTTAGCTACAATGTGTAGATTGCATTCTCTCAAATATGCTCATTTGGGGACTTAACATCCTTCAGCAGAGAAGCACTGTATTTTTAAATGCTCTGTTTTGGATACAGTAGAGGCATCTGATTGGAAATATGCCACATTTTCTGTCATAGGCCTATAATCAGCATCTGGCATTCTTGGCTAAATATTTGTGGTAATGTTAATGTGAAGTCTTTTAATGTTTAATAAACAAATAAAAGATATAAATAAATTCAACTTATGGAAGTGAATTTTTCGAAATAATAAAAAATTATTTCAAGATTATTTTCTGAAATACATATTAATCTAGTTGATTCATCGTATACTTCAGTTTACAGAATGTAGCTCTTTTTCATTCTTTTCTGCTGGAAAGAAAACATTTTGGTATACTTATTTCTATGCTTTTGGGAAAGTATTTGTCTTCAAATCTGCCAAGATTACATCCAATAATTGTAATCACAGCAAGTTTTATTTGCTTATTAGCTCTGAGAAAAAGGTAATGCTATTTTTTAATGGGTTTAGTAGAACCATTTCTGTATACACAATCTTCTGTTTTTACTGTTTTAAAAAGAATTGTATACTTTTTACAATTCCAAGAACTCAACTGCTGTGAAATACTGTGCTCTGAAGGAGAAAAAACAAAGCACATAGAGATTTTTATACATTTGCCAATTTATATTAATTTGAAGGGATATTGCTTCATATGGTTCTGAAACATTAAAATTGCAATGAAATCACCAGACACAGAAAAAAAAAATCTTTGTCTTGCTACCATACTTTTAGTTCAGGTTGAATAAAGAAATAGAAGACGAATTTTCTAAAGCAAATTTCTCTTGTCTTGTGCTTGCAGAAGTCTGTATTTCCCAATCCTTGTTCTGCATGCTCAACAAGTGTTAACAGCACCTGGGATAATTTTAGAATTCACTATTTTTATTACGTCCAAAATATGAGGATATATTAATGAGAATATTCAGTGGAGTTTCATAGTCTGAGTTATTTTGCAATCAAGTTTTACTGCCTTAAAATGCAAATACAAAAATACAGGCTATACAGGATTTTCCACTAATGAATAATTAAGCATTAGCTAGAAGGGTGATAGGTGTTCTTCAAGATATGTTATTTTGACAAAATAAGGAAATAGCTAAAAACCTATTATTTTGATGCTAATATTTTACTATGATTCTATTTGCTATAATTCAGCACAGATAAAGCCAAAATCCAACTTTCTGGTTATAAAACTGATATTTAAATAATAAAGTACTGATTTTAAAAATGTGTTATTTAAATAACTTTCCGGCAAATACAAATTTATGTGTGTGTCTTGAGAAAAATTAACATAGGTTAGATTAAATTCCAGCCTTACTGAATAGAATTATTATGTCCATATTTTCTAGTAAAAAATAGAGACATATATTATGACATACGTCCTAATGAGTCAGGCAAAACGTTTACAGTTGAGAAGTGTGCCAACCATAAATTTAATTTCTCTGTGATGACAACGCATTGTGGGGAAATCCCTATTTATTAGTAAAATAGATAACCCTTGAATACACAGGCTTCAGAACATACAGACTTCTGAACATTTTAACCGATTTATGAAGATCATTATTTCAACTGTGGAAATGGTTTGATAATATGAATAAGCTCTGCTTTTTACTAAATTCAAATTGGGTGTCAAAAGCTAAGCTTGTTATCTCTTTAATTATAGTTGAAATGGGTCAATTTTTAAATATATGATGATAAAAAAGGCAAACTGAAAAAATTGGGATTAAATTTGTCTGCTTAATTTTTTAAATAAAGGAGTTTGTGAAATGCACTCATTATTTGCAACTCTTTCCCCATGAAATTATATAAAAATGCATGTTGCAGTGCCTAGCACTTGATATTTTACATTTTTCAAAAGTTTTAACATATGTAATTCCACTTGATTCTTATCACAGCCTTTGGAGTAAACCAGGATGGATATTGTTAGCTAGGTTTTAGAGATGAGTAAACCATTCTGGATGTGTATGTTATTTTCCTCCCTAGCAGATGTATGTGTTTGTGTGAGTATGTGTATGTGTATGTGTACAATACACATGTAAATGGCAATTTGTACTACTGTAGAAATAACTGAAATAATATGGCAAGCAATCCTGGATTCTCCAAATTCCATCAACATTAAAAAAAATAATTTGACCACATAACATTTAGTTTAAACACTTACTCTACAAGCATTTATTATTGAGTGGTCAAAAGTACTTTTGCTATATTTAGTGGGAAGAAAAAGACCTATCAAAATTGTAACATTTAGAGAAATCAGGAACTCTTTTGGAATCTTTAGGAAGAATTCATGCATGAAAACACGATCGTAATCCATTCACTCAGTTAACAAATACGTTTTGAACACCAACTCTGTGCCAGGCAGTATTCGAGGCACCAGGCACATAGCAGTGAACAAAATAGACAAAAATCCTGGTAGTCAGGGACTTTGCATTGTTTCCTGATCAAAGCTGACAAAAGTGATTTTCTGGGAAGTGTGTCTATATAAGGAATCAATGTAAAAAGGCATAGATTCATGATTCTTATTTTTTTTAACCAGTTCCTTAGCAGCCCAGGGAAGAAATATTCAGGAGGAAAGCAATAAGCCAAATTTCACCCCATATATGTAAACATGCAGATTGATTCCTACACATGGAGCAGAAGTGGGAGTGTTTCAGGAATGTCACACCAGAGCATAAATTTAAACACTAACAATTAATAAGTGGTATTGAAGAAATGTCCATTCCTTCTATAGTTAGAAAATGGAGTCCTGTGAATATTGTCCCTCATCCGGAAATACCATAATGTAAAAAGTCTCATCTAAGTCTGATTTCCAGATGTAGGATCAAGTTAAATCTCATCTTGGTAAAAGAATTAATGACCATGCATAGTCTGCAACAATCTCAGTTGGACACAGAAATGGAAGAGTAGAAGATCAAGATCTTCCCAACTGACTCCATCATTTGGCCAAATATTTGGAGCTATTTTAAAGGTCCCTTCTGAGGAGACTGCCTATACAAATTTAAAAAAATTTTTAGGGGTGCCTGGGTGGCTCAGTTGGTTAAGCAACTGCCTTCAGCTCAGGTCATGATCCTGGAGTACCGGGATCGAGTCCCGCATCGGGCTCCCTGCTCAGCGAGGAGCCTGCTTCTCCCTCTGACCCTCCCCCCTCTCATGTACTCTCTCTCATTCTCGCTCTCTCAAATAAATAAATCTTTAAAAAATAAATACATAAATAAATAAAAAATAAATAAATAATTATTTAAAACATTGAATGAAAAGACACTGAAGATATGTCTGATTTGCTTAGAAATTGCTTCTAATCATAAAGGACAAAAATAAGAGGAGAGACTACTTCTATGTGACGTTTATTTGGCCTGCTTTGGGGGCTTTAATCTCTGATATGTGTGCTCATAAATGTTCCTTCCTCCCTCCTCTCCTTCTTCATCTTAAACTATTGCCATCTTACCATCTTAAGAACTGAAAAGTCAGATGGAAGAAAGAAGTGACGAGTCCACTTTAAGCCAGGGCCACCCAAGCTCCTGGAGAGAGATAAAAGCCCAGCCTCATTATCAGGATGTTCAGAAGGAGCCACATAAACCTTTCTTTGCAACCTATGGCAATATTAAAGAACTCATCAACCTGGGAAAGTTAGCCTTATATTTAACCTAAATTTCCAATTCTGTTTAGGGAAGCGGAAAATAGCTGGTTCTCATGCTCCACATAAAAAATAAATCACTTTTGGGGCGCCTGGGTGGCTCAGTCGTTGAGTGTCTGCCTTTGGCTCAGGTCATGATCCCAGGGTGCTGGGATCGAGCCCTGCATCGGGCTCCCTGCTCCGTGGGAAGCCTGCTTCTCCCTCTCCCACTCCCCCTGTTTGTGTTCCCTCTCTCACTGTCTCTCTCTGTCAAATAAAATCTTTAAAAAATAAATAAATAAATAAATAAATAAATAAATAAATAAATAAATAAATAAACAAACCACTTTTTTTTAGCTTCAGGCTGAATAATCTTGCTTTCTTTAAACTTTCTTATTATGGAATATTTCAGAAATGCCAAAAGGCAAAAGGTACTGTAATATGCATCCCTAACCTATACTTGGTATAAAAAAATTAAATCTTACCAATATAATCAAATATTTCTGTGTTCATCTGTCTCTGGATATTATTCTCTTTTCTCCTTCCCCAAATATAAACACTCCTGATTTCATGTTTATTGTCACATGCATGCTTTTATTCTTACATTTGTATGTACCCAGTAAAAAAAAAAAACCACAACAATGATGTAACTTCAAATGTTTTTCAACCATAAAAATGGTATCATACCAAGTGTATCTCCCTGCCACGTTTTTCCCCATCTATCTAATGTTTTGGAGATATTTGTTATTAAGCCAAAGTGTTCTCCAACATAGTGGAGCCATTTTATACAACTACACCCTTCTTTATGCATTTTTAAAATTTTCCACTTATCTAATACTGCTCATATTAAATAGGAAAAGAGAGGGAGTTAGACCTGAAAAATAATGAATTTTCTTTCCCTTCTACCTTTTCTTACTTTATTTAACTTATTGAGGGGAAAGGAATGGAAGAAAGATGACTAGGGAGTGATGCTTTCTATTGAATATTAAATTTTCCATCCATTTGGTGCTTATATTCCTTGTGATTTGGTCTCAATATTGAAACAAAATAAAATCAAACAATAATGACCAAGAATCTTATCATTAAAAGTGACATTGAGATGTCATCTGGTTCATTATTTCATATGTAGATTACATATCTCAGGTTAATAGAATAATGATATTTGAGTCCATTGTGCCTGACTAGTTGACTTGTATATATTAGTGATGTGAAGACAAAGGCCAAAGAGGTTAAGGACAACATTTTAGTGTCCACATGGGACAAGTACTTGAGCCACTGCAAAAAAGATAAATGATAAATGCATATTCCTGATTAAACAATCAGCACTATCTATAATTTCTGATTTATACCTTACTTAATTCCTTTGTTCAATGGTTCTTAAACTTATTTTGATACATTGCCATTCAAATGAGTCTAGATTCAAAATATGGTGAAATATATTTTGATTTCTAACACACTGTTTGCTATGTGTTCACTGAATAGTTTATTAGATGTCTTTGTATTTTCATGTTCCTCACATGCAAGATCATCATTACCACCCCATATCTTTACACAGGATTTTTGACCTGGTATTTCTTAATGATGATTTAGAATTTTCACACAAGAAAATGTTAATCTATCCTTGTAAACTTTTACTCCTAGTATAGAACAGAATAAAATCAAAGTAACTTTAGGTAAACTTGCACATTTGGAAGCATTTAGCTATTTAAAAAAAATCTTAAACTTGGAGGCTGACATATTTCTAATTTTTGGCTTCTTTGTCTCTGCAGTCTCCATGAAAAATGGCCCTGGCCATCACTAGCCATGAGAAGCACTATGTTCTAATGTTTATATTGTATTTGGGTTGCTTCTGAGCTACTACTCATCAAAACTTTGACTTTGTGGTTTTAATATAATTTTCATAGAAACATTAAGAACAGATGTATGAGCCAATCAAAAGGAAATATGTAAATATGGCAATTAAATCAACATAAATAAAAGAGTAGTCTGCATTTTTTCTGATTACCACAAAGAAACATAAGATTATTATTTACGCATTGGTATAGAAATATGTTCTGAAAAAAAAAAAGAAATATGTTCTGAAATAAAAACATGCCTATATTTTTTATAATCTTACATAATTCAATGGTATTAATGGAAATTATAATAACTTAACTGTATGCTAACTTTTCCCTAAAATGTAATCAGTATCAACTTATTTTTAAGTGATTCCGATGTCATGGATCACATTTCAAACATTCAAATTATCTATCTATCTATATTTTGTCTGAGTAAAATTTGTTTAGATAATGTAATAAATTCTCTAAGTAAATTTGCATCAAATGTGCATGTTGGAAAATATTTTTGGATGCTCAGTAAGGTGGCATTACTTTTGATATTACTTTTCTTCTACTCTACATCACAATTTCATGTAGTCAAAGAATTATAAAAGTGAGAGTCCTTCAAGATTAAAATCAACTACTTATTTTAGGGGTCAGACCGTTGCACAGTTAGTTGAGAAAGGAAGATACAGATTTTAGTGAACTGACCTCTGGTTCTTTGGTATCTCTTACTTAGTGCCTGTGCAAGGGAACAAAGTAAGTTTCTGATGATTAAGTTTCACTCTTTGATCACAAGTCTAATAGCTTGTTTGACTGATGAGAGAAGTTTCAATTAAACTCTCTTATTGTCATCAAGCAAGAATTAAACATTTTTATTGTTGAACATTTTTATTGTTGTCAAGCTTGAATTCAGTCATTTCTTTACTTTCCATGTTTCCTGTTGATACAGATGAGAGGAATGAAGTGAAATGATGAGACTCAGAGGGCAGAAATAAGAAACACTTGCAGACAAACAGGTTCTTTGGTATTTTTCTGTTGTTAACAACAGCAAACTATGTTTGCTTCTAGAGAGTCACACACAAACCAAATGATGTGTTGTTGTTTTGTGTTTAATTTACTTCCAAACTAAATGTGGGCAGCCTCCTGATACCTGACTGATTCATGACATCTGTCGTATTTCAAACTCAGCCACCAGACAATTATGATACTTATTATATACCATGAAACTGATCAGACTTATTGCAAGAAGCCAAATTCCAGCAAATTTCATTGCCACCCCTCTATGCATTGTAAGTAGTCTGAAAAGCTTAGTTCACTGCTTCATTCCACACACATGTAACTCTCACTATCCAAAACATTTGGGGAAATTGGTGACTTTATTTGTAACTAACATGAAACTTTGAAAGATATTTATTAATTGGTATTGTGGTGAAGGGCTGCTAGGGGAAGAGGAATTTAAAGGTACTGACTGCCTCAGGTAAATTTGGACCTCTTCCGGATTGGCAGTTTGAGATTCAAATAATAAATGGGCAATATTAACTAATATAGAATATTAATTTATATACACTTTAATTATGAAACTTACTCTACTGCATTATAATTTTTTCTTTTTTTAAATCAACTTTATTGAGGTATAATTTATATCAATAAAATGTGCCCATTTTATGTGCACAGCATGATGAATTTTGACAAATGTAAGCACTCATGTAACACTACTCAAACCAAGTTATGGAACACGTCCACCACACCACCAGGTTCCCTCTTGCCCTTTTGTAGTCAATCCCATACCTCCCCTTTCTCAGCCCCAGGATAAAAGTGATGGGCTTCCTGTCACTCTAGTTTTGCTTGCTGTAGAATTATATTTAAATGGAATCATGGAAGACAGACTCTTTTTTTTTTTTTTTAAGATTTTTTTATTTATTTGACAGAGAAAGACACAGCGAGAGAGGGAACCCAAGCAGGGGGAGTGGGAGAGGGAGAAGCAGGCTTCCGGCGGAGCAGGGAGCCCGATGCGGGGCTCCATCCCAGGACCCTGGGATCATGACCTGAGCCGAAGGCAGACACTTAACGACTGAGCCACCCAGGCGCCCGGGAAGACAGACCTTTGAGTCTGGTCTTTGGTTTGCCACAATCTTGTCTTCAAGATTCATCCATATTGTTGCATGCATCAATAGTTTACTGTTTTTATTGCTGAGTATTATTTCATTGAATGAATATCCCAGAAAATCTTTATCCATTTCCCTAATGACGGACATTTGAGTTGTTTCCAGTTTGGCTATTGTGAATAAACCGCTATGAATATTCTCAAATAAGTTGTGTAGTGGACTTAAGTTTTGGGTAAATACCTTGAAGTGGTCATAGAGTAGGTTTTATTTAGCTTTATAAGAGACTACCAGAGAGTTCCCTAAAGTGGTTGTAAAAATTTATACTTAGACCAGCAATGAATGAGAGTTCTGATGGTGCCATAACCCTTAAACATTTCTGTTGGCATTTTTTCCTTAAATTTTAGCCATTCTAGTGGATGTGTGGTGGTATGTCATTGTGATATTAATTTACATTCTCCTGATGACTAAGAATGAAGAGCATCTTTTAGTGTGTTTATTGGCTAATGATCCCATTTTTCTTTGTTCCTTCAATTCAATTTTCAATTAATTGAATATTTTTAGTATTTCATTTTATCTTCTATTAGATTATTAGTTCTACTTCACTGTTTTATTTTTTAGGTGGTTGTTCAAGAGATTACAATATGCAACCTTTAAGTTTCACAATCTACTATCAAATATTACACCACTCCATATATGATATATTTTTGTTTCTGTCCTCTTGTCCTTTGTAGTATTATTTTCATATATTTTAACCTCTAATACAGTCTTATTATTTTTAATGTAAGCAATCAATCTTATTTTAAAGAAGCCATGAAAGGGGAAAAATTATTACTTATTTATATATTTACATTTCTGAGGTTCTTCATTCCTTTCTCTAGATCCAAGTTTCCATTGGGTATCATTTCCTTAGCCTGAAGAAGAATGACACATTCTCTCAGCTTTTGTTTGTGTTGAAATGCTTTTATGTTGTCTTAATAAGGACATTTTCACTAGATACAGAATTCTAGGCTGACAATTTCCTTTTTTCTTTAATTACATTAAAGATGTTATTCCACAGCCTTCGGGCTTATATTTAATTCCATGATCATTCTTATTTTTGCTCCCCTATATGTAATACATCTTTTATCTCTTTCTGTTTTTAAGATATTCTCTACATTACTGGTTTTGAAAAATGATGAAATGTGCTTTGTATGTAGCCCACCCAGAGTATTTTTCAGTTCAGGTATTTCTTAACTGTAGAAATTCCATATGATCCTTTTTGTAAAGATCTTTCATTTCTTTCATAGCCAAATAAAATTTTTTCATATTTGTTTTTTTCCACTTAGCCAAAATGTCCACCGCTTGAAAGAAGAATCTTAAAGAACATGCTTATGGTTAGCATTATGTTTTTGTTTATATGTTTGTTTTGCAAATTGGAATTCCTACCTATTGGAGTCAGAAAACCTGTCTGTGGTTTCTGGCTCCAATCCTTACTATTTATTTGATCATGGACAATTTAACTTAAGTTTTGCTATGCGAAATGAGTCTACAAAATCCCATCTTGGTGTGCTGATTCATTATGATAATGTATGTGAAAACGTTTTGTGCAAAAACTAAACAAGTATAGGCTATTCATTTTCCATTAAACCTTTTTAATAAAATATTTACAATGAATAACTTTCTTTAGATCTTTTTTCTACTTAGAACATTCAGAGTGTGATTGCTAGCTATCTAACCATTAAGGAATTGCCTGAATATTAATATTCACTTTCATATATTGCCATGGGAAAAAACACAAAAAAGGGACTAAATAATCTTACTTCCATTGGCACACTGTAAATCTGTATGTTCCTATCATGAGTTTTCATGTGTCTTGAAAAACTTAAAGAATTGTCCTTATGTCCAGAGAATACCAAACTTTTCTTGGGGAATGCTGTAAGAGGAAGCTACCTTGCCACTTCAGACGGGTCTTGAATACACACTTCTTCAATGAGAAGAGTTTCTATATTCTATTTCAGTATTATAGAATAACTAGTGAGACTCTACAGTCCAGGAATAGGGGTGCCATTAATGATTTTTACATTTTTTACATTTGATCCATTGTTCTTATCTAAGAGAAAATCCCAACTCAACTTGCTTACATGGTACCTTTTCATTCTTTGTGGAATAAGGGCTTTACACACAAACACACATACACAGAGCACACACAAAATTATATTTGAGAGAATGTTTTAAATGCTTAAATAGATCTTCAAGTTATTTGAAACAAATTAATTTATGTGCCTTCAAGTAATTTGAAAACATAAACTCACTTACACATAATTTATTTGCTGATTACAAATCACTTTTTATTTTTTTTTTAAAGATTTTATTTATTTATTTGAGAGAGAGAGAATGAGAGAGAGCACATGAGAGGGGGGAGGGTCAGAGGGAGAAGCAGACTCCCTGCCGAGCAGGGAGCCCGATGTGGGACTCGATCCAGGGACTCCAGGATCATGACCTGAGCAGAAGGCAGTCGCTTAACCAACTGAGCCACCCAGGCGCCCTACAAATCACTTTTACCAATCCTGGTGCATGCAATTCCTACAAGGATCTCTTATTTAATAGATTTGCCTGATTCCCAGTTGCTGCACTAGGTTGAAAATATTAATTTTTCCTCTTTGAAAAGACTTCTATTTTGTCAGGTTATATAGATTTTAATTATTACTTTCTTGTTCCCATCCTTCCTCCATTGTTTTCCCTTTTAAAAGAGAAGTTATCAGGATGCCTGAGTGGCTCAGTCCCATTATTTCCCTGTATTTCTACTTAATGGATAATTTCTTATTGCTGCACAGGGTCCCAGCATAACCGATCAAGAATGAAGGAAGTCAAATTAAGAGGATGGAGCAGCTTAAGCAGTGGAATCTATGAAGCTTGGCATTGGAAAAGAAGGAATTACCTTAGAATTCTATGTGGATATCCTCTGCAGGTCTCTGAGGGAGGTCTGGGCTGTACCTACATCAGGCAGCACCATCTGAGGCTTAGAATTAAACCAAACCCTACATGAGTTCAAAATGATCAAATTCCTTGTCAAAATAACAATCAACATTCTTCATAGAAAAAGAACAGTATCTAGAATCTCTAAGGTATATTACTTTTAATATCCAGTGTTCAATAAACAATTCCTTAGACATACAAAGAAACACTGATCCATAATCAGGAGAAAAAAAGCAGACAATAGAAATCAACCCTGAGACTGACAAGATAATAGACTTAACAGATAAAAAAGTTAAAGCTGCTTTTACAAATATGTTCAAAAAATTAAAGGAAAATATGTGAAATAATTAATAATAATTGGCTTACCATCAAATAAAGCAGCCAGAGGGAAAAGGACGTATTACATATAAGGGAAAGCGATAGGTTTATTTTCATCTTTTCATCAGAAAAAAATGGAGCCCACAAAACAATGAAATGACATCTTCAAAGCTCCGAAAGAAAAAACTGCCAATAGAGAATTCAATATCTGGGAAACTTTTCTTCAAACCCAGGATGAAATAAAGATTTTTCAGATAAATGAAAGCTGAGCAAATTTTCCACAAGCCAACTACACAGCCAGAAATTCTGAAGGTTGATCATAAGGCAAAAAGAAAATATATCCCAATAAAACCTGGATCTAAAAGAGAGAATGCAACATCATCCCCCAAATTTATAACTGCATAAATATAAAAGATTAGGTTTGTTTTCTTTTCATAAAGTAGTTAAAATGTTGCTATATTAGTAGCGGACAAAGCTGACTTTGAGACAAAGTATACGATGATAAAACATAAGCATCATCAGCAGGTGAGTGGTTAAATAACTTATGGTATATTCACACAGTGAAATACTACCCAGCAATACAAAGGGAATACTTTCACATGTGAAAACATGGATGAAGCTCATAAACATTAAATTGAGGGAAAGAAGCCAGGCACAAAAGAGTACAAACTGATTCCATTTATGTGAACTCCTAGAATAGGTAAAACTATTCTATAGTAAGGAGATTTTTGTTTTTGGAGCAAAAAATAGTGGATATAGTATAGAAGGGCATGAGAAAACTTTCTGGGTAAATGGAAATAGTCTATATCTTGATTTGGGTGATGGGTACACAAGGTATATATTTATCAAAAGTAACCCACTTGTTCATATAAAATGTGTGAATTTTATTGTATATGAATTATACCTCAAAAACATTTATTTTTTCAAAAGTAGATTAGGGTAAGGAGAAATATTTAGTTTGATAAACACTTACAGAGTGCCCACAGGCTTCGGTTACTATCCAGATAGAGACAGAGTCAAATGAAATTCAGGTCTTACCCTATTGTCTGGTGGAGGAGGCTAGAGAGCAAATGAGTGATTTCAGAAGATTACAATGAACATTGAGAAAGATACAAGACAAAGGCAAATCCTTATCAGCCCGGGACATCAGAGAATCTTCCTAGAAGGAAATGAATGTTTAGATGTTGAACTCAGGTACTGGCAGTGAGGATGAGAACAGATATGAATTAGAGCAGCTGGTTAAACTTTTGAAGACTTGAGTGATTAGTCCAGTGCAGTAATGTATAACTTGAACAAAACAGGACAAAATCCTTTTCCTCAAAGGGTCTCACTGTTGAATCAGAGAGACATAACATGAAGTTCTAGTTCAATGTGATTTATGTAATAGACATACATGCAGAGATGCAAGAAGAACCATCTCAGCAAGATTCTGAAGGAGAAATAGGAGTTTCCAAGAGACCAAAAGAACAAGCACATTCTAGGGAGAGGAAAACCCTAGTCCAAAGTCAGGTTATTTGAGGCTCAGAGGAGCAAATTTAAAGGAACTCATGACAGTACCTAGCAATAGTAGACACGCTATTAGTATGCTGTTTTAATGGGGAAAGTTTTCTCCCACTAGACTGAGAAATCCTTGAGAGCCGCTGGTTTTGTTTGTGTTGAAAGCACTCTTTAAGGAGATTCTAGCCCATATTAGGCAATAACTCCTTGAAAAATGTGGATATTGAGTTCTTATGTAAGGAGCTGTGTTATTATTCATATCAATAATATTCTCAATTGTTTACAAACTCTTGGCTGAATTTCAGGTACGTGTTTATTCAACTACAGCACCAAACTACATAGTAAAATATCTGGATGGTTATTATCAGAAGGATCAGCTATAGCTTTGTCTAAAAATACCAATTTATGTTCACAATATATATGCCTAAATTCAGATTTTGATACATGTGGATTTTGCAAAAAGATAATTAAAGCCCTAATTTCCTGGCACCTCAGATGAAGTGTCTAATGATAGTCTTCAAAAGAGAAATGCTCAAGATACATATTTTAAACTGTAACCGTTCTTTTTTACAGCAAGAAAATTTTACAAGCACGGTTATCATCTTAGATATTTTAAATGGCTGCACTTTGTGTTTGTACATTCTCAACAGAACTTGCCCAAGACAAAGGCTCACTCACCTTTAGCAGATAGAAGTTTAAGAAAAATAGCTCCACTAGTAGGCTGCATAAAACCATAGAATATTTTTAAGACCTGCGTTATGGGGAAAAAGTAATGAGTTCTATGTCAGAACATATGACAAGCTCACACTGTGCTTCCTGGGCAAGTGCTCCTCCCCAGAAAAATGTGCCTAATGATTACAGCCTCAATAGGCATTCGTGAACAAAATGCAATGACATTTTAAAATCACTAGGACAAAAACATGCACATAGCATCACTTCATTTACATTTATAGGAAAAGAATTCCAAAGTTGTTTTTATTTGTTTTCCCTTAAATAGCATTTTTTAAATTTTATTTTATTATGTTATGTTGATCACCATACATTACATCATTTGTTTTTGATGTAGTGTTCCATGATTCATTGTTTGCGTATAACACCCAGTGCTCCATTCAATATGTGCCCTCTTTAATACCCATCACCAGGCTAACCCAACCCCCCACGTTCCTCCCCTCTAGAACCCTCAGAGTCCATAGTCTCTCATGGTTCATCTCCCCCACCGATTTCCCACCCTTCATTTTTCCCTTCCTACTATCTTTTTTTCTTCTTTTTTTAAACATATAATGTATTATTTGTTTCAGAGGTACAGGTGTGTGATTCATCAGTCTTACAAAATTCACAGTACTCACCATAGCACATACCCTCCCCAATGTCTATCACCCAGCCACCCCATCCCTCCCACCCCCATCACTCCAGCAACCCTCAGTTTGTTTCCTTAAATAACATTTTAAAAAGCTAACTTGCATGAGAGAGTAGTAACTCACCTATAAACTTAATGGAAAAATAAATTGTATAACCATCTATTTAGCAAACATTCTTAAAATTTTGCATTCCAACCCCACCAAAACTAGTTTGATTTTGTTTTAAAATGTTAAATTTAAAAATTAAGAATGAATACTTCTAATATTTTTAATAAATAAAAAGTATTAATTTATAGCCTTTGGTAAGATCAACAGACTAAAATGTTCAAAGTGTTATTCAGAGACTTAACATTTTCCCAAACTCTACAGTGCAAAAAAAGGGATCTAATTCTACCTCTTCTGTAACAACTATAATAGACAAATAACAGAGTACTTGTATGACTTTAACTTTGGAAAGAGAAATTAAAATATATTAACTTAAAAGTTTCTCTTCTGTGCTTGATGTTAAGCAATATATCTTAATGCCATATATATATATTTTTAAAATTTTTTAAAAATTTTTAAATATTTTATTATGTTATGTTAGTCACCATACAATACATCATCAGTTTTTGATGTGGTGATCCACAATCCATTGTTTTCATATAACACCCAGTGCTCCATATATTTTAAGTAATTATGCTTGTGAGAAAATTCTTATAGTACTTTTTTTAAAGATTTATTTATTTATTTGAAAGAGAGCGAGCGAGCGAGTGGGGGATGGAGCAGAGGGAGAGGGACAAGCAGACTCCACGCTGAATGTGGAGCCAGACGTGGGGCTCAATCTCAGGACCTGAGATCATGGTCTGAGCTGAAATCAACAGTTGGACACTTAACGCACTGAGCCACCCAGGTGCCCCTAAAATACCCTTTTAAATGACAGATATGTTTTCAATTTATTGTTACAAGATGATGTATTGCAATAAACATTATTATACATATATTTTTGCACATTTTAAGAAGTATTTCTTTAGATTAAATTCCTAAACATCGAATTGCTGGACCATAAGATATACATGTGTTCAAATTTATAGGCACTGCCAAATTGCTCTCTAGGAAAAATGTTTGAAAAAAAGTTATTGGTAATATGGCATCTATATGGAAGTTGTTAATTGTTTTTGGCTTGGGTTTTTTTCCTCTTATTTTAATATATAGATATAGATAGTCACACACATATAAACATATACATATATAAATTAAAACACATATGCATATTTATATTCTTCAATGTGTATAACTCATAATGAAGTATGTGTGTGTGAATAGACTCTGCATTCATTTATATGTCATCATGAGTGTCCTGTCTGGCTGGGAATAACAAAGGTTTCAAGTGATTTTTCTTTATTATGAAAGCTCATTTGGGGTATGGAGGAAACAGGGTGGAAAAGATTCTTTACATTAAAAAATATGCCCTTTCAACATTGATAAAAATAGAAAATATCACCTGAAATGTTACCAGACAACGGCTGAGTTTTGGGGATAGGGGCCAGGCTGGTAGTTTCCTATCACTGCTATAACAAATCACCATTAATTAGGGTCTTAAAACAACACCAATTTTTTTCTCTTATAGTTCTGAAGTTCAGAGATCCAAAATGAGTCTTACAAGGTGTCTTAGTCCATTCAGGCTGCCATAAAAAAATGCCATAGACTGGATGGCTTAAAAACAGCAGAAATTTATTTCTCACCTCCCTGGAGGCCGGGAATTTCAAGATCCAGGCACCCTCAAACTTGGTATCTGGTGAGAGTTTGCTTCCTGGTTCCTAAATGGCCATCACCTGGCTGTGTCCTCATGGGGCAGTGGGGGTGAGGGAGCTTTCCAGGGTCTCCCTTATCAGGGCACTGATCCCACTCATGACAGCTCCACCTTCATGACCTAATCATCTTCCAAAGGTCCCACTTCCAAATACTATCAAATGGGGATTAAGTTTCAGCATACAAATTCGGGGGAGACAAATAATCAGTCTAGAGCATGAGACTAAGGTCAAACTGTTGGCAGGGCTGGTTCCTTCTGGAGACTCTAGGGGAGAACACACTTTCTTGCCATTTTCAGCTTATAAAGGCCACCTGCCTTCTTTGGCTTATGGCCTCTTCCCTACATGACTCCAACTTCTTGCTTCTGTCATCACATCTACTAGTGCTTTTGACCTCTTTTTTTCTTTCTCTCTTGTAAGACCATTGTGATTATATTTAAGGTCCAACCAGCTAATCCAGGATGATCTCAACTTAACCGTACCTGTAAAGTTCCTTTTGCCATACAGGGTAACATTCAAAGATTCCAGGGATTAGGACATGGACATCTTGGAAGGGAGCAGAGGAGGAGGCATTATTCTGTCACTGTTGGTGAGGGGCACCTGGGCCAGATAAAAGGACTGGGTGGGAGGGATCCTCTCGGGTTATTATCAGCTCTTTTTATCTATGAAATGGTTTGATTTTTGCATTGTTTCCTACTAGTAATTGTAATCCCAGTTAAAAGTATGCTGCCCTCCAAGACTGATTCTCCAGAGCCCCAGTAATCGATTCAGGGACAAGAGTATGTTAAGAGGAACTGTAATCTCTGGTTTTGAAACATAATGTGATAAGATCCTTGAATTTTTTGATGTTGAGGGAATAGAGTGAAGCCACAAACTATTTTCTATATACAACACACATGTGCACACACTTAGGTAAATGTAGGTAACATATAGAAGAAATGTTTGTAAATGTTTTTTTCTTCGCTATCTCTTATGTGGCTCTAAATGGTCAGGAATCTCTCCAGCGCTAAGTACATATGGGGTCCCCTCTGAACCTCGCTCGGATACCCTGTAATGGCAGGTGTCTCATCACTACCAGCTCTTTCCTTTTCAGGAGCGCTGAAGCTGGCCCAGGGTGTGGGATGACAATGTCGGATTTGCTGCCGTGTCAGTCCTCTGCTGAGTCACCCCCCCACCCTAACCCCTTTAAAGGGTCTGTGGCTCTCTTCCCTAGAGTAAGCGCAATCTTAATCCTCAAAATCTGTATGACTGAGTATTTGAAGGAGTATTACCTTCTACCTTAGCTACTTACACATGAGTAAACCAAAATAATTTAGAGAGATGATAAATGCTGGTCTCTTATTTTTTAAGTAATAAAAATGATGGTTCATCATTGTTTCAAAAAAAAATTTCATGAGGCATATCAGCCAAGTGAGTTTGTGTTTTTTATTTTGTTCACCAAAATTGTCTTCAACACAGAAAATTAGATATGGTCAAATGTACTTTTCTTATTGTTTATATTTAAAACAGCATTATATTTGTGGAAATATGTAGAAGACCGATCTTATAGATTGATATGTGCCTTTACCCAGTTCTGATGCTAGACTCAGTGAGAATTATGAACAGGCATGCCTCAAAGATACCGCGGGTTCTAGACCACCACAATAAAACAAGTTGAATGGAAAAAAAAAAAGCCAAAAAAAACAAAGACCAAACAGCTATGTGAAGCAGGCCCAGAACCTGTTAATCTGAAGTGCCGGGCTCCACATGAGGTTCCTATGCTTTGATATAGGAGCTCTAAGGCAGACAGGGGAATGTTTGAAAGGAGAACCCAAACTCCACATCCTTAAGTGTAGCTCCTTTTTTAGTTCAAGGGGAGTCTGGAGCAAGCTCCTATGTAGTATAAACTCCTTAAAAGTGATAGTTCTATGACTCATTCCATCGCTAACTTACCATTTCCTAAAACACCTTCTCTCTATAAAGGAACATTTTCTCAGATATAAAGACACATATTTACATGCATGTTTGCTGTTCTTCCTTTTCCAAAAAAATAATTTAAGTTTGGGGAGCCTGGGTGGCTTAGTCGGTTAAGCGTTGGACTCTTGATTTCAGCTCAGGTCATGATCACAGGGTCCTGAGATCGAGCTCCATGTCAGGCTCATGCTGGGCATGGAGCCTGCTTGATATTCTCACTCTCACTCTCCTTCTCCCTCTGCCCCTCCCCACACCCCTACTCGCACTCTTCTCTCTCTCTCTAAAAAAAAAAAAATTAAGAAAATAATAATTTAAGGCAACTAACAATGAAAGACAGATTTGTATAGCAGAAACAGAAATATAAAATTAGGTCTAAGGAGAAATACTTAATATTAAAATAAAATCATTGTAAAAGAATAAATAAAATAAAATTGTTGTGCATAGTGAAAAACTAGCTTTGAGGGTATGAATTGCTTCTTTCTGGTCATCCACATACTTTCTCTAAACTTACTGTACCCATAAAGGGAACAGTGAAATTATAAGGTTAAAAACTTAGAGATGGCCAAGAGATTCTCAAACTGTATTACTAAACTTTTGCTACCTAAAGTTGTTCTATAACTACTTTTTATTTTCTCAAAACTTTCTCTGGTTTCCTAATCTATTATGTATCAAGAGATGAAGTACAATCTTAAATGAACCTGTCTAGCCCATAACTGACTAAATGTCATCAGAAAGATCGTTTGGAGAGGAACTCTAATTATGGGAAAGACACAGAGATGTGGTGATAATAAGGAGACTATCTGTTGAACAGGTAAGGCTTGTCCTGGATTGAGTTTCTACTTTTTAAATATACTGAGCACAATGAGTGGAAAATTAAATATATATAAAAATCTCATTACATTAAAAAATTTAGTGCCTACTTTCTCTCTCTCTCTCTCTCTCTATATATATATAAAATCAATGGATTTTTCAAGGGCCAAAGCTCGTAATAGGTTACTCATTGCTCTGATAATGAGGTAGATTACCAATGTTTTCTTATGTTCTATAATCTTGATTCTCTGGAATCTGGGGCCTTGCTGGCTGGGGAGAGACTGCCCCTCCCAGAGCTAGCTAATTCTTAGAGATAACACACGTGAACATATCTTTGATATACAAACCAACCAATCCTGATTTCATACCCCAACATGCTTCTTTGTGTTAGAAACCTGTGGTCTGGGCCACTGTTCCTCCTGCTGTAAACCACCTCAGAGCCAAGTACTAGACCACCAGGAACCACCCCTGTAGCTCAAGTTTAGCCAAAATTATTCAAACTAGCCAATCCTAAACCTGCTCAGCTTGCTTACTCTGCTTCTCCCATTCCTTCCTGCAAAAACCACAGTAAAGTCTCTCATTCATATTTTCTTTCCCTTCACTTCTGCCTCCTGACAGACCTTGGTGCTTCCCTTGGTGCTTGGTGTGGTGTGCCCACAGAACCTTCTTGGAACTGTGTGTAACAAACTATCTTTTCAATGGCAATCATGCCCTGATCTGTTGGCCTCACCATACCTGAATAAAATAAAAATCCTGAGTACATTTTAAAACACAAATAAAGCAAAAGAAAACAGAAGACTTATCCTTAGTGATGGGCAGTTTCTCAGTGGATTTTTTGGTATGATGTGTTGAGGCAATAGGAAGGTACCTTTTGTTTGCTGAATTTTGGAATTCTAGAATAGGAAAAATAAAGAGATGTCTGACATAGTTTCTTTCCCATACTGAGTTTCTAACAAATTCAAAGACAAATCAGAAAAACCTGCAGAAGGCAGGTAGGAAATTTGTAGAATTATTTGATACATGTTTATGATTTGGGATTAGATGGCTGTTTACTAAATTTTCCCTGGTCCTATAAATCCAGAATGTGTAGGCAGCCATGAAATGTGATTTAAAAAAAATGGTAATGTTATAAAATTGTTGCTTTTTCACAAACAGTTGCCATCGTAATTGACATAGAATCTGTCCTCCCTCTTGGGAGGAATTTTCTCAGCCAGAATCCCTTTTGGTGTCCTGTGTTTACTGTGTTATTAGTGGCAGATTTCCCTCGGCTCAGTTGAACTGAGTTTCGGCCTTTGAGTCTACAGGAACCTTCGACATAAGAACTGAAGAAAAATCAGTTGGAAAGGATCCCTAGAGTTATAACAAACGTGCTCATAGTTAAGTCAAACATCCCACCTAAGAAATTTAGTTCCGTTCAAAGATAGAGCTGTAAAATATCACATTACACACAGAGTCAGGCCAAATTCTTGTCTTTAAAAAGATTCATGTAAAGTATAAAATTGCTTTGTATCTTGCAAATGTAGAATGACCCTTGATTGTATAATAAAAGGAATTATATCATTGCTCTTTTTATTTGAACTTATATGATTCTATCAACAATATTGAATCTAAAGTCCTACATTATTTCCATATAAAGATTATAATTTAGTTAGAAGTTGGGATAATTATTCTTATTTGTAACTCTGTCTCTGCCCAACAATTTTCTTTTTTCTCACCATCTGCAGTCCAATCTCAAAACCTAAAGCTATGTTTTAGTTTTTCTTTGAAACACTGTGTTAGGCAAACCTGTATGAGCCCAGTCCCCATCCATAAATCAGGCACTCCATATCTAACTATGGATTGACTGGTTGAATGATGCAGAGTGTGCACAGCACAGAACTGTTACTCTGCAACCTCCGCACTCTGTGTTTGAGGCTGACAGCTGAGTTATGTAACAAAAAACATCGCTATAGCACCAGTGGACACATGTTCCAGAAAGTCTCTACTGGGCATCCTGCCTTGAGATTTGGTGCTAAGATCCACACGTAGGTGATGATGGAATCTGTAGGACTAATCAAGATTTCTTCACATCTTCGAAGTTTGTTTGGCTTCTTGAGGCCAAAGTTATTTGTATGATAGTACCAGGTTTAACATTTCTCTGCTTACAAAAGTAACACTTAAGAAAATATTTCTACTTTGATTCATCAAACAATACCTCATTTTTCTTTTGAATTTCATATCTTTCCACTGGCAACACTTCTGAAAGTGCTGATTAGTAGTGCATGTTTTTCCTCTTGCTTTCAAAATATCCACCAGAGTAGCTAATGTATTTCTTTAATTACCTTTTCTGGTGTTCACTCATATTCCCTGTAATATTTTAATATGAGCAAGCAATGAGTTAAAAAGACTGAGTATATCTGAGATGCATGTACATTTGGAATCACAGAAAGGCTGCTGAGTGAATCTGAAATTGCCCTGTAAAAGAACTGGCCTTAGATGGGACTCCCTTTGGCCAAGCAGCAAACTCTAGCAACCCTCCTTCTCTCTTTATCTGGTGCTCCTCTCACCTGGTTCACCAACTCCAGGCCTTTGCATTTGTAAAGAACATTCCAGCAGGCTTCCCTAGCTTCCACCATGGGGCCCCCCTCCAGGATTCAGTTGGATACTTCCTCTCTCCTCAATCCACA
>NC_138376.1:104393309-104413155 GCF_054177405.1 Leptonychotes weddellii | reverse complement strand
CTGCTTCTGTTCTAGGGCCAAGGGAACCCTGTTGCATGGCTCACTTAATCCAACCTCTTCATCTGGGGTAGGGAAGCCAACCCAATGCATGCTTATTGATGTATAGAAAATCATTATTGGCTAGACAGGTTGGGGGCATTAAATGTAAATGGCTCACTTAACTAATATCACATAGTCAAAGAAGGTATTATAGTGGTTAGTTGATAGTATAAAAGGCAAAATGGACTACATCAGGAAGGAGTTCTGAGAACCCTCTGAAGACCATTTTATTCACAGCACAGGGTATTTCAAACAGCTGAATTTATCTATCTTTCCAAAAGCGATTCCTTTTAGATACAGTACTGGCATAACAGATGTCATCTTTGACCTGTCATTTATTTTAATGAAAATATCATTAAATGTTTCACAAGTAGGAGATATGTTGCCAGATAGTCTTTCTGAGGTTAATGATGCTTCCTTTTTTACTGATTTCCTAAGATATTTTATTAAGTCAAGAGTAGTTACTAATTTATAAAATGTTTCATGCTCTTTTACATATATTTAAATCATCATGTAATTTAGTAATGGTAGTACTGGATATAAGGACAGATAAAAGAGATATTTTAAAACTAAAATAATCAGGGTTTGTGAGAAATTGGGGTAAGACAAGTGAGGATGAGGGAAAAGATAGTGCCATTGATATTATTCAATATGTTCTTATAATAGAAAAATACTGAAAAAATTATTCAACAATAAGAGACTGGTTTACTATATTATGAGGCAAATAAGTCTGTTATGTAAGGTCACAAATAAATTAAATATCCTACTTATAGTCACACAGCTAGTAAGTGGTAGAACAGTGATTTGAACTCACAAAATTTTGTCCTAGAGACTGTATCATATCCTTAACCACTACACTATACTACCTTCCATCAAGAGGACAGTATTCAACCAGTAAAGACACAAATATATATTTAGCCATCTGGCTTAATATTCACAATACACTGTGAAATGAAATAGAGATTTTTAAAATGTGTAATTATTTCATAGTATTATACCATTTAATAAAAACATATTAATATTTATAGGAAACATGTAGGAGGAAAGTCTACAATAGTTTAGATTAGATAACAAGAATCAAGGTATGATATAACAAGATGACAAGATATATCTGTATCTATATTTATCTACAACAAGACAACAAGAATCAGGAATTTAGAAAGTTATTTGGATTAGTCAGTTTAAGGTGTATATGGTACAGTTAACAAATAACCCACAAATCTCAGTATCTCAAAAAACACAGGTTTATATTTCATTCAATTACACAGTTACAGACTGACCAAGATTTGCTCCAAGAGTACTTTATTTTGAGACCAAGACTTCATGATATGCTATTCTAGAAGAAAAGAGGACAAAATTGTTGGTATATTCAGGCAATTACTCTTAAGGATTCTGCTTGAAAATGTAACATGTTACTTCTACATATATTTCACTGACCCAAACAAAGTATATTGCCAAACCTGAAGTCAATGGGGGCAGGATGCATAATTTTGGGGCTTAGAGAGGGTCAGGTTAAAGACCCAGGAGGAAAAAGCAGCATATTATTTCCACAATAATACAATCTATAAAACAATTGCCAGGATCATCTAACTAATTTCCTGGAGAATGTTTCTTTGTCTTGAATTCAGTTTTGATAGGTTAGACACATAAAGATAGATAGCATCTTAAAGGATATAAAAATTAAGTTCCTTTTACAAAATAACTTATTCAAGACTCATTGGCAAAAAAGATACATAACAGATAAGAAATACACCATAATTATCATAAACTATATATATAAACATTATAAATACAGGAAAATTTTACTTTATTTCGTTTCATTTAGTTTCATTTCATTTCATTTCATTTCATTGGATCTTCTCCAGAATAACTAGGCTGCTTCTCAACTTTTCTGATCATGTGTTCAGGAAAGCCTCTTTCTCACATCCAGGGTTAGGGTTGGAGTTAGGGTTAGGGTCAGGGTGAGGTTACATGCCTGGTGTCAGAGACCTCTCCAGATGATTAGGTTTAGGGTTAGGGTTATAGTCATGATTAGGGTTAGAGGTTAGTGGTTAGGGGTAGAGTTAGGATCAGATTTAGGATTAGGGTTAGGGTTGGGTTAGGCCAAAGATATGTGCATGGCATCCTGCAGTTCAGAGTCCTCTCCAGAGAATAAAACCCCAGACTTCTGCTGAGGTGAGAATTGACATGGCAGGCATCCACTGAGCTTAGGTACAGAAGGGATGTGTGCCTCTAAATACTCTTTAAATTACAGGATAATTTTAAATCAGGATAGGAAGAAATAAAATAAACACAGTACTCTGTAAAGGGGCTGCCACCTATTTAAAAGATGTCAAAAATATGGGCCAGATCCTGGGAAGTTTCAAGATTAACAGTGGTTTAAATATGATTAGAAGTACAAAAACATACAGACATAAATGTAGATACATAATCCACTGAAATATCTGAATAGAATATTGCTAGCATAACCAAAAGATCTATTTGTTAGAAAGCACTGCTACTAGATCTTCCATAAGAATAATGTTAAATAATGGGGCGCCTGGGTGGTTCAGCCATTAAGCGTCTGCCTTCGGCTCAGGTCATGATCCCAGGGTCCTGGGATCGAGCCCCGCATCTGGCTCCCTGCTCAGTGGGAAGCCTGCTTCTCCCTCTCCCACTCCCCCTGCTTGTGTTCCCTGTCTTGCTGTGTCTCTCTCTGTCAAATAAATAAATAAAATATTAAAAAAAGAATAATGTTAAATAAAATATGACTTTCATATCTAAAAATACTTTATTTTTACTAGAATGTTACCACACTTCAAAATTACCCAACTGTTGATCCTACTTACCAATTATTTCAAATTTGTATCAATATCTGACAGAAATATTGCTTGTATTTTAGAAATAATAGCATGATCAACGAAAACAGCAAAAGATGATTTGTATTTTAATAGAGATTTCTGATACAATGATGAGCAGATTTACATGTTAAGCAGGTAGTCAAAACTCCAGTACACACATACATTGTGAGGAATTATATAATATGGACTAGAATAATAAAAATACTATATATAATATATCTCAGTAAAGATTTTATACACACACACACACACACACACACACACACACTGGAATATTACTCAGCCATAAAAAAGAATAAAATCATTTTAGAGGGGAGAGGGGTAGGGGGATGGGCTAGCCTGGTGATGGGTATTAAGGAGGGCGCACATACTGCATGGAGCACTAGGTGTTATACGAAAACAATGAATCGTTGATCGCTACATCAAAAACTAATGTTGTATTGTATGGTGACTAACAAAACATAATAAAATAAAATTTTAAAAAAAGAATAAAATCTTGCCATTTGCAACAAATGCATGGATATAGAGGGTATAATGCTAAATGAAATCAGTCAGAGAAAGACAAATACTATATGATTTCATTCATATGTGGAATTTAAGAAACAAAACAAAGGAAAAAGAAACAAACAGACTCTTAAATATAGATAACAAACTAGTGGTTGCCAAGGGGTGATGAGTGGGGGGATGGGTGAAATGGGTGAAGGGGATGAAGAGTACACTTATCATGATGAGCACATCTTTCCTTTCAAACCTCTTCTCCTCCTGTGTCCCTTCTCAGTAAGAAGGGCACCTTCTCCACACTACTCAGGCTACAAAATGTGAGCTCATCTCCTATTCCTCCCTCCCATTTGTTCCCATAATAAATCACTGACCAAAGCTTCTGGACCCTATTTTTGAGATATGTTCTCTTTAGTAGAAGTCTCTCCACTTGTATCCTAACTGGTTGGCTTTCCCACGAGGCATTTCTTCCCTCCAGTTAACCCTACACTTTGCTGCTAGAGATCTCATTCTAAAATTCATCTGATTATATAACCCATGTCTAAAATCTTTACTAGGTCCAGGCTGCATATGGAATGAATCCAAATCTTTTTTTTTTTTTTTTTAACATTCAAGGCTCTCCACAATCTGGCTACAGGTTATGCTTCTACATGTATCTCTTTCTAAATCCTGCCTTCTTCCTACATCCTCAATCTTAGTCACATGGGAAATCTCACCTTTCAGCCCGGTGCCCCCACAGTCTCAGCCACCAGACTTCTACTTATGCTTTCCCATCTGAATGTCCTTTCCCAGTCTCTGCTTGTCACAGTCCTATTCAGACTGCAAAGCTTATCTCCTTCAAATGGGTTTCCAAGACTTACCTTCATAATTCTTTTTTCCCACTAAGCACAATGAAAAATATTTTTTAAAGATGTTATTTATTTATTTATTTAAGAGAGAGCACGCACAAGTTGGGGGGGGAACAGAAGGAGAGAGAGGAGGGAGAGAGAATCTCAAGCAGACTAGAATGCTGAACGCAGAGCCTGACCCATGATCTCACGACTTTGAGATCATGACCTGAGCCAAAACCAAGAGTCAGATGCTTAACTGACTGAGCCACACAGATGTCCCCCAAAATATTTTTAACTAAAAAAAAATTAAAGTGCATACTAGCTCCACTTTCATTAATTATGGTCATGTTCATTTCTTTAAATACTTTGTTGGGTGTTATAGCTTTTAGTGTATATGCTATAGTATTTTGTACTTATCATGTTCTCAGTAAATGTTTTCCAAGGTGAACATGAGGGAAATAAGACCACCTGGGTTCAAAACTCAGTTCTGCCACTTAACAGCAGTGTGACTTTGCATCCCAGTTTCTTACTTACAGATTTACCGAGCCAATATGTTACAACATTAGTTTTTGTGTTTTTAAGATATTTGTTATCTACACTTTGAAAAACACCAACAAGGAAACAAAATATCCCCTCTTCTGAATAATCCAAAAATTGAGCACAGCTGAAAACTGGAAATAAGACAATAGATTGCCTTCAGAAACCTGGTCAATTTCTTAAAGAATACTAAATAAGAATATGAAAAGTAACAAGAATATCAGACAGAACTCTACAATTGGAGAAAGAACTCCCTAGAAAAATAACTAACTAACTGGCTTTCAGCCCATGTTTTATTAACTATGAAGTTTTGAAGAACTTAAAGACAGTAAGAATGTAAGAATAATAAAAAATTAGCTTGGAAGCCAGCTATAAGAAGGAAAGTCCTAGGTACAAAATGACGCCAACATTTTGTCTCCTGGGCTTTTCTTCATCCTATTTTCTTTGACTTCCTCTTTTGCCAAGTAACATGTGTCATGATCTAATTCTTGTTCTTGTCTCAGTCTTATTTTCTTTGCCAAATACTGAAGTGGAAAGTTTCCTTCGGAAGTTTCAGTTTCCATATGCTTCATAGTGTCATGGTGAAGATTCTGAACCTCTCTGTACCAACCATAAACTTTGCCTGAAAACATGACCTTGACAGAGTTCATGCCAGGAAGGAAAGACTCCCACTGACTTTATCTGGTGTCATCCTAACGAAGTTAATGACTTGTATAGAAAAAAAAAAAAAAACACCATTCTTAGACACCATCCTCCTTAGAAAGATGTGGGAATGAGGAAATAAAGTGCAGAATTCTCTTAGGGAAAATAGCCTTCTAAGAAAAGGGAAAGGGAAGGGGGCTCTTTTTTTGAGGGGGAGAGGATAAAATTGACAAGGGAACAAGGGGAAGGAGCCGCCAAGGCCAATGAACACAACATATTTTAAAAAGTTCACAGAATGCTGCCAAGTAGCTTTTCCGAGTGTGTTGAGCCATGTTTTCCTTGTTTCATTTCATTTTCTGTCTATAATTTTGTGCCTTTTATCCTCAAATGCATACCCATCATTGAAATTCCAATAAAAGACACAATTTTAAATAGAGAAAATATCTCCATGGCTAAAGTTTTTATACACTAAATAATTACTAAATATTTACCAGCCCACATTTCCCTCTTTAGTTGGCCCACCCTGCCACATGGGGATGCTCTGACTATAAAATGGATGAGCTCACCATTCTTTTCTTCTTGCTCAGTAGAGACAGTTACTTAAATCATCTGATGGGCAGCTGAATTTAGTAGGTACTTTCTCCAGTTAGAATGGTGTCTCTAACTATGAGCCTGATTTAGAAATCAATTTGTTGTAAAATGTTTCATAGGTGTTTGTTGTTCAGATTTGTAAAGACATCTTTTCTCAAAAGCGGGTACCATAACTGTCAGCCAGCTTGCAAAAATCAATGAACCCATAATGTAATTTAGATTTATTTCTAGTAAAAGTAGGCTTAGTTCAAGTCCCCTGTTGGTAGAGACACACTTGTCCAGGGTAAGGAGAAGAAGGGGCAGAAAAAAGTAGAGAGCAAAGAGCAAGAAGAGGATAAAAGTTGGAATCTCTCTCACTTAATCAAAACCCATCTAAGACAAATTTTTGAAACAACAAGCTGATCTGGCACCACTTTGCATCTTTTCCTCAACTCCAGCCCCAATTTTCACACTACCCTAAGAATTTCCCAATCTTTGTGCTATCCCGTCCTCCGTGGTCTCTTTCTCTCAAATGAAAAACTTTATTCATTCAGTGGATTATCTCAGTAGTAATTAAGATAAACCAATTGCTTAAAATAATTTATGCTAAGTTAAAGTGATTTATAAAATTATTCTTGACTGATGATATTTGCAATCTTAAAAGATGCTTATTAGTCTAAATGGTTCACTAATTTAAGAAGTTTCCACTGATGTAATAAAATGAGTATTTCAAAATTTCTAAGCTTTTTTAAGAAGACATCAATCTCATTTTAGAACTGGAAAGAAAGTTGCTATCAGGGTGAGGTTGAGAACAGAAGAGGGGCAATCCAATTGTGGTCATTTGAAAGCATATGGAGTTTATAAGTAAATTATAGCTTATAAATCACTTTAACATAAATATCTAAGTATTTAATCAAGAGGCCCCTTTTATTGGCACTTTATCATGGAGGGGGGCAAAAGGGGTGTGGAGGTTTTTTCAAAGACCATAATATTTCTATTCAAAAGGAAGAACTGGAGTTCAGGGGGAAAATACTATCAATACATTGATCTTCTAGGATTAGAGATGGTTGCTTATATTTTATTGGGAAAGTCTTAGAGAACATCTAGAATAAGGCTAAATAAAAATATTAAAGAATGGCTGAGTATTATCTTCTCAGGGAGATATGTATTTTAATAGAAAACAAAGTAGTTGATCAAAATGACAAATTCCTAATTGTGGCATTTTAGGACTCACAGTGTTTGAACCACTCATGGTGGTGGTGGCACCTGAAATAATCTCATGTTTGCTATCTATTTCACTTACTAGGAGATCATCCAGGCTATTGTATTGGTCACTTTTAAAAAATATATTGGGTCAGTTACCAATAATGCATTCTACAGAATCATCATGCCTTTTGCCAAACCTTACAGCATTAACAATGTTTAACTTAATTGACCCATATTTTGTGTTAGAAATACCCTTTCATACTGACTTTCTAGCAATACAAGTACAAGAAAATTTATTCAATAGATAAATTTTCTCTACTGTGTGTCTTTTGTAGTTTATTTTCCCAAACTGAAACCTAGATCTAATATTATTTATTACTAAAAACATAATCTATCATTGATATATTCATTTCATTTGTATTTTAAAAATGAGAAATCTGGCAGATTTTCTTTTTAAGAAACATTTAACTTGCAATTGCAAGTTCTAACAGATGCTGGAAACCTAATTCAAACATTTCTGTCTACTGCCACCAAAACTTCAATTCTGTTAATATACTTTAAAGTGTTGTGTTAAAAAACAAACTCTTTTTCTTGTTACATTTCTCTACTCTTAGTAGATTCTTTTCCCAAATAACTTGAATTTTATAGAAGTCTGAATCAGGGATATAAGGTAAAAACTGTGATATTTGCCAGCAAAGTTCAATGTAAGTTTATTACACCCCACTGATTTGCTTACTTGGGTAATTAAAAGCAAAGTTCTGGAAAATAGCATTTTGTTATCTAATACTGAGGAAGGAGGAGAAAAAAATTGGTATCACTTTTTTTTATAGGAAATTATTTCATGAAACAAATTGAATTACAATTGTTACATCTTACCATTTTCTTTTTCCTCCTAGGGAATCCATTTCTTATGGAACAATAGTAGAATTACATTTTAAACCTTGACTAGTTCAAGTCAGTTTCACAAACATGGAGCACTTATTATGGGCAAGGTACCATGAAATACCCTACAGGGGATTCAAAGATAAATAAGACAAAATCCTTGCAGCTAAAGAATTTATCATCTACCAGAGAGAAAAAGAAAAGCACAAAAATAATGAAACATAAGGCATAAGGCTGACCAGAGAGAGCTATTTGGCTTAATGCAAAAAAGCATGGTCTTTATACCCAAACATACCTGCTTTCTTTTTTTGTTTGTTTTTAAAGATTTATTTATTTGAGAGAGAGAGAGCACGAGCAGGAGGGGCAGAGGAAGAGAATCTTAAACAGACTCCACGTGTGGAGTTGGAGGTGGGCCTCCCCATCTCATGACCCTGAGTGGAAACCAAGAGTCTGTGGCTTAACCAACTGAGCCACCCAGACATCCCATATACCCAAACATACCTGCTTTCAATTTGGTTGTGACATTTAGTAATAGCATATCTTTGCACAAATTACATAAATATTTTGAAAATAATTTTATCCTGCAAAATAGTGATATCATAATTACCTAAAAATCTTATCTCAAGACTTTTGGGCAGTAATAGATGTAAAGCACGCAGCAAACAGTGGATGTTCTAGGTTGGTTTCCCTGGAAAGAAGACCTTGAAATGAAAATTTCCAGCTGGAAAGTTTATTATGGTGTGCCTTCAGAATTGACAACTGTGGGGTAGCTAAGGAAGCAGGAAATGGCAGAGGGAGAAGATGGGCTACAAAACAGTTTCAACAAAGACCTTGGCTAAGTTCATAGGGAGCTGTGGTGCTTGGACGGTCCTGTAGCATTCTCTCAGACTGGGACAAGGGAGTAAGGCCTTTAGAGACCTATCTCTACGGTAGAGTCTTTACATGCATACTACCTGTGGGAGAGTATGTGTGTTACCTTGGAAGAGGCAACTCTCTTCAGAGGCAGCTTTTTCAATGAATGGCAATTGTTGGAGGTGAAGGAAGGGGTTTTCAGCCGGGAGTGGACAGCCTTCAGTGCCTCTAGTAGCAGGGATATGAGAGTGTAGATCCTAACAGATGAGATAATGGGGAGAGAGGAGGAAGAATCTGGGTGACATATGACATAGTCTATTTTAAATGTTAGCATCAATTTTCCTAACACTTTTTAAAAAATATAAACATGCATAAGAAAATTTGGAAAATGCAGGAAACACAACATTTAAAAAATTTATATCAATTGCAATCCCACAATACCACTAACATTTTGGCACATGTCTTTCTAATATTTTTTAAGCATCTATGTTTTCTAGAATATTTATTCTCTGGAATAATGGCATACTGGAAAAATTTTTTCATACTGTGAACATTTTCTCATGTAAATAAATATTATTTTAAGAGATTATTTGGGCTTTATTCTCTTCTATTATAATGATATTCCAAAATTTGCTGAACTAAAACTATATTGCTAGACACTTAGGTTTTTATAATTTTTTTTTACTTTTACAAAAAATGCTGTAATACATGATATTATATATGTATATGTAGTATATAATATATATAATTATATATGTAATATATAATATATAATGTAATATAATAATTATATAATATATATATATTTCTGGCTATTTCCTTAGGAAAAAAAATCATAGAAATCGAAATTGTTATGCAAAGACTATTTGCGGTTTTAAGATTTTGGTACTTGTTGCCAAATTATCCCCTGAAAATTCCTACCAACAATGTTTGAGACTTTCTCTTCCCTCACCCTTGCCAAGATTGGGAATTATCATTCTTCTTCTCTGTCCCAGTTTTAAAGATAGAATTTCATCATTGATATATACAAATGCAATGAGAGTAGCAGAAGTCAAACAGTATCTATGGAGATTTAGAAGTGTCAGAGATTACAAAAAATCAGAGTAAATGAGAGAAGACTTCCAAGAAAAGAAGACAGATGATATGGGCCTTAAGTAATAGGATTTCAACAAATAAAAATGGAAGGAATCACAGACAGAGAAAACATCAGGAACAAAGACAACATTAGGAAATACTGATTACCCTGGTTTGATTAAAATGTAAACAAGAAATGAGACAAAGTTAGAATGAGACCATAATGTAGCACAAAAATGGTAAGTAGAGTTCAAATTTTAACAATAACCAATAATTGCCTGACATCGGTGTTAATAATGATTTGGAAGCTAAGATTAGTTTCATTCATTTGTTCAAGAAGCCTTCATTCATAACCTACAATATGCCAAGTGCTTGCATCACTGATGAAAGCAGACAGAAATCCCTGCATTCTGGAGCACATGGGAAGAAGCACATAGAAAGAGAATAGGGCCACAAGAGGAATATTATGTTTACAAAATGGGAGAATAAAAAGGCAGGTAAGAGGCAAACGAATTATAATCAAAAGGAAAACCGAGAGACTGAAATGCCATAGACGCCAAAGGAGGAATGCTGAAATGGATGTAAGAATCAAGGCAGAGAGGGCGCCTGGGTGGCTCAGTTGGTTAAGCGACTGCCTTCGGCTCGGGTCATGATCCTGGAGTCCCGGGATCGAGTCCCTTATTGGGCTCCTTGCTTAGCAGGGGGTCTGCTTCTCCCTCTGATCCTCCCCCCTCTCATGTGCTCTCTCTCTCTCATTCTCTCTCTCAAATAAATAAAATCTTAAAAAAAAAAAAAAAGAATCAAAGCAGAGAAAAACTGAAGGTAATAAAAACAAACACAAAAAATTATTGGTTTGGCGACTTAGGGATCATCAGTAACAATTTTAAAAATATATTTTTTTACAGGGATAGGAAAGGAAGCCAGATTGCAAGGGAATAAAGTAAATGGTGTGGAAATGGGAGAAATAGAATCTCCAAACTGATCATTCAAAAAAATGGACAGTTTAGGGAATTTGAGTACAGGATGAGATCAGGAGAAAGGATCAATGTTAAAGGAAGAGTTCTGTGTTGTTTTTTTTTTTTCCCAGTTAAATCCTAAGTATCTAGGAATAAATTTTAAAATGTTAACAAAAATAGTGTTCCCCTTTCTCTGCATCCTCGCCAACATCTGTTGTTTCCTGAGTTGTTAATTTTAGCCATTCTGACAGGTGTGGGGTGGTATCTCATTGTGGTTTTGATTTGTATTTCCCTGATGATGAGTGATGTTGAGCATCTTTTCATGCGTCTGTTAGCCATCTGAATGTCTTCTTTGGAAAAGCGTCCATTCATGTCTTCTGCCCATTTCTTAACTGGATTATTTGTTTTTTGGGTGTTGGGTTTTATAAGTACTTTATATATTTTGGATACTAACCCCTTATCAGATATGCCATTTGCAAATATCTTCTCTCATTCTGTTGGTTGACTTTTAGTTTTGTTGATTGTTTCCTTCACTGTGCAAAAGCTTTTTGTTTTGATGAAGTCCCAATAGTTTATTTTTGCTTTTATTTCCCTTGCCTCAGGAGACATATTTAGGAAGAAGCTGCTATGGCCATTGTCAAAGAGATTGCTGCCTGTGTTCTCCTCTAAGATTTTTATGGTTTCAGGTCTCATATTTAGGTCCTTAATCCATTTTGAATTTATTTTTGTATTTGGTGTAAGAAAGTGGTCCAGCTTCATTTTTTGCATGTAGCTGTCCAGTTTTTCCAGCACCATTTGTTGAAGAGACTGTCTTTTTCCCATTGGATATTCTTTCCTGCTTTGTTGAAGATTAACTGACCATATAGTTGTGGTTCATTTCTACGTTTTCTATTCTGTTCTATTGATCTATGTGTCTTATTTTTGTGCCAGTACCACAGTCTTTTGATCACTAGAGTTTTGTAATATAACTTAAAGTCCAGAATTGTGATGCATCCAGCTTTGCTCTTCTTTTTCAAAGTTACCTTGGCTATTCAGGCTCTTTTGTGGTTCCATACAAGTTTTAAGAGTGTTTGTTCTAGCTCTGTGAAAAAAACGTTGTTGGTATTTTGATTCTTAGGCACTTATTTCTCTGATAGAATAAGAGTTTTGTTACTGAACAGGAACAGTGGTTCAAAGGGTGGTTCCCAGACTAACAGCATCAGCATCACCAAGAACTTGTTAGAAATGCAAATTCTCAGGCCCTGAGACCAGTGGAATCAGAAACTCCAGGGGTGAGGTCCACAGCTTGTGTTTCAACAAGTGATTCTGATATATTATAAAGTTTGAGAGTCACTAAGCTAGAAGAGTGGAGGATCATTGAGAACCTGAAGTAGAAAAGAGAGGTACCAATTGATTAGTGGAAGTGAGGAAATAGATGGAACAGGAAAATAAAATTTGTGGGGGAAAAAGGAAATGTTAGAGTTTGAGATATTGGCAATAAGGTAGTTTTAAATAATGGTAAGATTTAAGTTCTGATCATAAATGGAATAGCTAAAGTGAATGGAAATGGAAATTGGTTTTTATAAAGATCACAGAAGTAAGACCAGAAGAAAAAGCAAGAGTAGTGTTGAAGTCATTGTACTGACAAAGAAATGAAGATTAGGCATGTGCTCTTAAAGCTATGGAGATATGGTGGAGTGATTTCACAATCAGCTGACTGTAAAAATCAAGGATAAATATTCTCATGTTAGATGGAATTCACTTAGAAAGGTCTGGGATGTTCAGAGATGTGGAGGTACAAAGTATTTATGAAAACCATGAGAACCCCATCTCCATGGTTCATGAGTCTATAGAAAAGAGACAAGAGGTTTCCACTAGAAAGAGGTTTACAATATCCCATGATATTGAACATTATAATAATTTTATTATTAATAATATTAAGATAGTGATTATTGATATTTTTTATGATTATAACATAATATCGATTCCATTTTATTTTGAACATAATAAAAATTTTGTATCTACTGAACATCAGTAGTTGGAAACTATAGTTAACATATAATGGGACATGTTAACCAAATAGATGCCTTCCCTGTGTCTCAGATTTTCAATAGTTCAAAGTTTAGGGAAAAGTTAAAAATAAAAAAATTGGAAAGTTGA
Organism: Leptonychotes weddellii; assembly: GCF_054177405.1. Lineage (NCBI taxonomy): Eukaryota > Metazoa > Chordata > Mammalia > Carnivora > Phocidae > Leptonychotes > Leptonychotes weddellii. The sequence continues at coordinate 104,400,090 of NC_138376.1, read as the reverse complement.
ACTATTTCTACTCATAAATTATCCTATCAAACATTGCAAAATTACCAGAGGTATCTTGTTCTTTTAGATGTTATCAGATCCTTGGTTGTGTCTTGCTATTACCATATAAGTGGCCTAATCAGAATCCTCTAGTAATAGTCCTTATTTCAGACTTGGGGGACTACTTATTAGAAAGACATCATTTATAACTGAATTCTTAATCTTCAGGAGTTAAAGATTTATAACAAAAACTCCACTAGTGTACATGGTAGATCTGGGTCAATCACTAAAAAGAAGCAAGAAATGAGTGTGCCACAGCATGGCGGCACCATCTTCTCTTATCAATGGGTTAGTGATGGGGACATTGCAATGTTCAAAAATCCACAAAATGTCACAGTGTTAGGCAAAAGTCTTCAAAATCCAAACTGGCTGCTGTGGATTGTAAAGAACTTTTTAAATAGAACCACCACATGCCTTCTTCCCCAAAGACTATGGAGGCAAACTTCCAATGCTCACCATCAAACAGTGTGTGTAAAGACTGCAGGATCAACCCTGGAATTAAAAAGCAAATAAACAAAACACTTTATAGGGACAAACTCAAAAGGGCTGTACTGTTCTCCGGACAGAAATGAGGCTGCAGGCTGGTATTTCAAAAGAGCCACAAATTCTCTATCTGTCCCAAATGGGAAATAATAATTTTATTGAATAATAAATTAAAAATGAATCCACTTCTTTCTCCTTATAACTCAGTAAGTACTTATGATGTGGTCTTTGTAGCCAGAGTGCAATTCTTCAGTTAATGAATGAAAGAAATGTGAGTCTGTGTGTACAATTATCCAAAATGAAAGAGTAGGAACAAAGTGAAAAATATTTCAAGAAATTTAATTTTTGAATAAAAAGCAAACTAACGTCCTTTAGGGTTTCAAATATGCTGGTAGTGTTGGCATTGCCCCATAAGGTATTAGTTTCCATGAGCAAAAAGCACAGGCAACTTTGAGTACCTCTCTATCTCCATTCACAAGAGGAAAATATAAATACAATTTATAAAGATCAGTTTAGGGTTTTATTGCTTTTGGCCAAAGACCATTTGAAGACTTATAGAGTAAAAAGTCTATGCCATATGATTATTTAAATAAGGACCAAAAAAGGGCAAAGTTGAATTCTTCTTCAATAGGTAATACTTCAAAATGTATTGAATGGAAAGGATTTATAAAGGAACAAGTAATTATACTATTTACCTATTATATGAAATTTCTATTCTTATTTTTAAAGGAGTCAGGGTATATTATTAGAGAGTTTTGATAGTAAGATACAATTCTTATCACACAATAAATAACTTACATTTTCGGCTTTAGTTTTTAGCAGATGCTAATTTTATGTACTCCCATGAATATTCTGGCTGTGTTCCAAATGCACAGGAAAGACTAAAATTTAATGTAAATGGCCCGCTAGCCCACAGAGTTTATATACATAAGAGTCTTTGAAATGAGGAATGAGGTTTTAGAACAGGTTACTGGAAAGTAGTTTTCCTTAGGCTTTGGGAGTCACACAATAGTGTGAGAATTTGGTGAAAGAGATGGATCCTCTTCAGGAACAATATACACACAAATACACATGGAATATGTACCATTGTGCATTGTGTTTCATGGAATTCACAGATGCTTTGACACCTACCCATGGAGCCCAAGTACTCTGGGTTAAGAATACCTGATGGTTTATCTGAGTTCAAAATATCAGGCTATCTAGATAGACAATCTACTGAAATATCTATTTGTTGTGGAGAATTTAGAAAATATTAAAAAGCATGAATAATCCCATGTGAATCCACATGAATGGTAAAATCACCATGATCCCATCACCCACAGATAAACCTGCTTAACATTTGGGTGTATATCCTTCTTTTCCAATTAAAAATGTATTTGTCCACAAATAGAATTATACTGCACATAATATCTTATTATAGCTTTTGATTCAAATAATATGATTATATCTCCATGCTATCAAATATTCAGTGACATTAGTGTATTTTATCAAAATACAATTATTTATTTAACCAGGTTTTTATTATAAAACACTATTTCTTAACATTATCATTTCTAATTTTTTATTCCTATAATTACTACTCCTATGGGAATAATTTATTTTTGGGGGGGGAATAATTTCTTTTATGACCCATGCCTATTTACCACACTTTATTTTACATCTTCTAAAATCACCTTGTCCCAATTGCCAACCTATTAAACATGGAGTTTTAATCAAAGTATTTGTTACTTTTTCATGAAATATCATGTAAATGTAAGAAAGGAATATAGCTAAATTTGTCTGCAGTGCTTTAACCTAAAGACTTACTATTCTAGATATAGTATAAATTGGGCAGTAATTCTTATGGATCACTTTGATGGGGGTGCATGGCAGGATGAGCAGTATATTTGGTTGGTTTGGTTTGATTTGCTATAATGTGGTTAGGATATTGAATTCTGTAATCATTTATGAGTAGGTTCTAATTGAGGGAGGTTCAAACTCTATACAAATTCAAGGTCATTGATGCTGAGAAATAAATGTTGACAGGCAGGGAGACAGGAGACCTGACTTAGAGTGAGCCTTAGGTGAATCCTAAGGGCTCTCTCAGTGCTAAAAATCTTTTATTCTAGACAGAAAGGAAATTAATATGCCAAAAGATGAACACTAGTTGGTTCTGGGTGGGTGAGTGGGGGTATCTGTGATATTTTCCTCCTCTTTATGTTGTATTCTTCCTACATTTTCTAAATGAGCTTATATTAAGTTGATCATCAGAAAAACACAAGGGAAATATTTAAGTGCATTCTGTGATCCTACTTTAACAATGTTAATCTCATGTTCAGTTGGTCTTTCAGTCCTAATGTCTCCTAGTCATTTGTCACCCTAATTAATAGGGTCATTTTCCAGAAAATTCATGTTTTACATTCTTATAAATGAACAGAATTCATAACACCAAATATCTACCCCAGCTTCAAAATCTCAGAATAGATCTGTCCAAGACACCATGGCAGAAACTGGGAACCATTAAAAGTAATCACAGTATGTCTGGTCCTTTCTTCATTTTATGCACATTTTGGGTCTGAATGAAGACATAAGAGATGTAAAGGATGAAACTGAAAACTCATGAACAAGAACATGAAAGATTTCATCTTACACAAATGGCTGGTCCTAGAGTTTAAAGCAGTTTCATCCCAATCTTGGATCATTCATTCTTTCATTAATCAAATATTTATTCTGTATCTTCCAGGGTGCCAGGTATTAGTCTAGGTGCAGAGAGTGCAAAGTGTAAAATAAAGTTGACATGACCCCTGCCTTTATGGAAATAATACTTTAAACAAATAAATGTGCATATAAACCTGTATTTATAAATTCTTGTTACAGGAATGGATTACACTGCTTAAATGCTTACCAGGCACGATGCACTATGTCAAGTGCTTTAAATAAATGATCTCATGTATTCTTCCCAATTTCCCTCTGGGGTTGGTATTATAGATGAGAAAACTGAAGCTTACAGAGTCAAGTATTTTGCCCAGAGTCACATGGGGGGGCAGGGTTTGAATGCAAGCTGTTTGATTTTCAAACCAGGGCTGTGACAGAAAAGAATAGGGCACTATGAGAGAGAGTGAGAAGGGAAAACAACTTCTCTTGGGTGTCAAGGGAAGCTCTTTTGAGGAAATGGCACTCAAGTGAGGCCTGAAGTAGGGGGGAGGAGGTGGTTAGGGAGACTAGCTAGCTGGTAGGGAATGTGTACTCATGCAGCATTCAAAGGGTTTCTGACCTCAGTTTCACCCAAATCAATTATTTATAAATAACTGATTTGTTTAATAATACAGCTCTGAGATTTATTAACCATAATGAATTTGGAATAATGAGTCAAGAGGTCTTAGCTTTGGAGCGTTCTTTTATTCCTCTTGTTGCTGTGCTTTAAAATAGTGTACTCGACAGGGACAGCTGCCTGCCCATAACCCAACCAGCCCCGTCCTCACTGACTTGGTGCTGGGGCACAGTGCCATCAAAGCCCTCTTACATTCATAACAAATTCTGTCAACCTGGTGCTCTGTATCCAACCCAGCGCACCCAACCTTATCCTGTAGGACCAATAAATATTGGGGGAAAAGATGGGGAAAAGGGATGGTGGGTGTGGATGATAATGACCTGGAGGAAAAAACAAAATCTGTTAAATATTCACATCTGTTGAGTATGCTGATATCAAAGAATGGAACTGTCTTTAGAGTCCCACAAAAAAGCGAATTGATGGGTAAAGAGACATATAAACAAACATTGACTAGAAAAGAACCTGCAATCCTGCACACGTTGTTTCCCCAGGTGAAAATATAATATTCGTCACAGACCACAGAAGTCCACCACAAATGGGCAAATGTTAAATAATCAAATGCTCCATTTTTAAATGTCAAGGGTCTACTGTATATACCATATAAAGCAGGTGTATCCTGCTTTTTCTTCCACTAAATACTATTTTGTAAGCATTTTCTTGTGTCACGAAACAGTAGTCTAAAAGTTCCATTGTATGGTTTTATAATGTACTTCTCAGTTATTCTATTATTATAATGATTTATTCCTAGTTTTCATTTATAAATAAAAATTTAAAGAGGTCTTGTGGATAAGTCTTTGTTATAGATTTTAAATTGTTTCTTTGGGCTAAATTCACAGTGATCAAAAGTATGACTTTTTTAAAGCTTGCTTTCCAGAAATGATGTACCAATTTCCACTTCTAGCAGCAATGTAAGAAATGGTCATATTATAATAATCTTGCCTGAATTAAGTATTATACATATTTCTCATATTGACAGAGAAAAAAATAGCATTTTGTATGCATATTCTTCTTACTAGTGAGCTTAGATCCTTTCTATTTATTGGCTTTTGTGTTTCTTATTTAAATTATCTATACTTTTATGGGATAGTTGCTTTTTATAAATTTATAAAACTGTTGCCATATTATGTTAACCATTTGCCACTCATATTTGTTGCCTTTTGTATTTGTTTGTTTGTTACATTGAAGTCTTTAAACAATTTTGGAGGGGCGCCTGGGTGGCTCAGTCTGTTAAGAGTCTGCCTTCAGCTCAGGTCATGATTTCAGGGTCCTGGGATCAGGCCATACATGGGGCTCCCTGCTCAGCGGGGAGCCTACTTCTCCATCTCCCTCTACCTGACCCTCCCCCTGCTTGTGGGTACACACACACTCTCTCTCTCACTTTCTGTCAAATAAATAAATAAAATCTTTTTTTTTTTTTTTTTTTTTTAAAGATTTTATTTATTTGACAGAGCACAAGCAGAGGGAGAGAGAGGGAGAAGCAGGTTCCCTACTGAGCAAGGAGCCCGATATGGGACTCGATCCCAGGACCCTGGGATCATGACCTGGGCCGAAGGCAGCCGCTTAACCGACTGAGCCACCCAGGCGTCCCAATAAATAAAATCTTTAAAAAATTTTTTGGAATTAATTTTGGCTTCAAACATAAGTTGAGAGTCCAATTTGATTTTTTTTTTTTAAAGAGTTTTTATTTATTTATTTGACAGAGAAAGACACAGCAGGAGAGGGAATACAAGCAACGGGAGTGGGAGAGGGAGAAGCAGGCTTCCTGTTGAGCAGGGAGCCTGATGCTGGGCTCGATCCCAGGATCCTGGTATCATGACCTGAGTTGAAGGCAGACGCTCAATGGCTGAGCCACCCAGGCACCCCCCAATTTGATTTTTTCTAAAAGGCAATTACCCAGAATCATTTCTAAAATAATTTTACCTCTTTTCATTGGTTAATGAGGTGGCCTTTATATAGTCAGTACATTTCAAGATATACTACAAACTTACCATAATCAAAACAGTGTGGTACTGAGAAGCAAAATTGCCCTTGTTTGTGATGTTAATGGTATTAATACTCTATATGCCTTGCAGAAACAATATATCATATAAACTTATTATTCAAATGATCTGTTACTATTTATTCTTTGTTCTATTGAATCTGTCAAAAGCTGAGACAGATACGTTAAAATCTGCTGAACAGTTTTCTTTCGTTCAATTTCCATTTGTCTAGTAGTCTGAGGCTAAGTTACAGTTCATAATTTATATTATTCTGAGTCATAACTTTTGATTTGATAAAATTACTCTCTATGTCACTTTAGTGTTATTTAATTTTATTTTGTCTAAAATTCATATTGCTACCATTGCTTCCTATTGATATCTCCCAAGTAAATGTCTCTTGAGCCTTTATTTTTAGCCACCTTGGGGTTTAAAGTAGAGAGCCAGTGTAGGACAGTAGTCATATCAAGAGCGCCAGAGTCCCATGACCTGCTTCCACATGCTGGCTCTGAGGTGAAAGAAAAAGAATGTGTATGGGGGAAAAGAATTAATAAATAAAAGACTAGAGGGAACTTCCTTAACCTGATAATATTTGTTTTCAAAATGTACTTAAAATTGAATGTTACTGATATTCCTTTTAAAATGAGGAATAAGACAAGGATACCATCTATTAGGAGTTGAATTGTTTTCTTTCCTTCTGCCCTCCAAAGTTCATATATTGAAGTTCTTTTTTTTAAAATTTTTATTATTATGTTATGTTAATCACCATACATTACATCATTAGTTTTTGATGGAGTGTTCCATGATTCATTGTTTGCGTATAACACCCAGCGTTCCATTCAGTACGTGCCCTCCTTAGTACCCATCACCGGGCTAACCCATCCCCCCACCCCCCTTCCCTCTAAAATCCTCAGTTTGTTTCCCAGAGTCCATAGTCTCTCATGGTTCGTCTCCCCCCTCTGATTTCCCCCCC
>NC_138376.1:104244699-104392809 GCF_054177405.1 Leptonychotes weddellii | reverse complement strand
CCTGTCTCACATTGAGGTCTTTCATCCATTTTGAGTCTATTTTTGTGTGTGGTGTAAGGAAATGGTCCGGTTTCATTCTTCTGCATGTGGCTATCCAATTTTCCCAACACCATTTGTTGAAGAGACTGTCTTTTTTCCATTGGACATTCTTTCCTGTTTTGTCGAAGATTAGTTGACCATAGAGTTGAGGGTCCATTTCTGGGCTCTCTATTTTGTTCCATTGATCTATGTGTCTGTTTTTGTGCCAGTACCATACTGTCTTGATGATGACAGCTTTGTAATAGATGCCACCAGCTTTGCTTTGCTTTTTTAACATTCCTCTGGCTATTCGGGGTCTTTTCTGGTTCCATACAAATTTTGGATTATTTGTTCCATTTCTTTGAAAAAAGTGGATGGTATTTTGATAGGGATTGCTTTAAATGTGTAGATTGCTCTAGGTAGCATAGACATTTTCACAATATTTTTTCTTTCAAACCATGAGCATGGAACATTTTTCCATTTCTTTGTGGCTTCCTCAATTTATTTCATGAGTATTCTATAGTTTTCTGAGTACAGATTTTTTGCCTCCTTGGTTAGATTTATTCCTAGGTATCTTATGGTTTTGGGTGCAATTGTGAATGGGATCGACTCCTTAATTTCTCTTTCTTCTGTCTTGTTGTTGGTGTATAGGAATGCCACTGATTTCTGTGCATTGATTTTATATCCTGCCACTTTACTGAATTCCAGTATGAGTTCTAGCAGTTTTGGGGTGGAGTCTTTTGGGTTTTCCACATAAGGTATTGTATCATCTGCAAAAAGTGAGAGTTTCACTTCTTCTTTACCGATTTGGGTGCTTTTTATTTCTTTTTGTTGTCTGCTGAGGCTAGGACTTCTAGTACTATGTTGAACAGCAGCAGTGATGGTAGACATCTCTGCCATGTTCCTGACCTTAGGGTAAAAGCTCTCAGTGTTTTCCCATTGAGTATGATACTCGCTGTGAGTTTTTCATAGATGGCTTTTATGATATTGAGGTATGTACCCTCTATCCCTACACTGTGAAGAGTTTTAATCAAGAAAGAATGCTGTACTTTGTCAAGTGCTTTTTCTGCATCTATTGAGAGGATCATATGGTTCTTGTTCTTTCTTTTATTAATGTATTGTATCACATTGATTGATTTGCGGTTGTTGAACCAACCTTGCAGCCCAGGAATAAATCCCACTTGGTCGTGGTGAATAATCCTTTTAATGTACTGTTGGATCCTATTGGCTAGTATTTTGATGAGAATTTTTGTCAGTTGCATTTTCTTTGTTGATGCCATTCCTGACTCCAACAGGCAAAGGCAACCTCACCTTGGATGGAACCCCACAGCATTCTGAACTGAGCTCCACAACATAACACACAGAAGCATAGTCCTTTCTTCCTTTCTTGTCCTTTTTCTTCCCGATTCCCCTGTCTTTTGGTCTATTCCATTCTTACCTCTAATTCCCAGTCAGACAAATCCCTCATAATGAATGCCACAAAAACAACCAACCAAAAAAATGAATATAACACAAAATCAAAACTGAAGCTTTTACTAACTGCATTTTACCAAATAATCTAACAGGTTGTTTTCCTTTCTTTTTAACTCAATTTATTGAAAATAAGGAACATAGATACCACAGCATAATTCCATATACATTAGATATTTAGCAGGTATTTACTTCATTTCTTTTTAATGATAAGCATAACTATATAGCGGAAGAGGACATGAGGAAAGAGGAATTAACTCGATGTCAAATTTTTATCTTCTATGATTTGCTACTGATGTGCAGGCAAATCCCAAGCAATTACCATAACCTACATCTAAAATTAATGCATTTATAACTTTTATAACAATGTTTTTGGCTTGGTAATGTGGAGTAATATTTGCTTTTTTAAAACTAAAATGTTTTCTATTCTCCTAGTCATTATGATTGTCTTTATTAGAGAAATAACTTAGTTTAAAAAGTACATTAATTTAATCAAATTCATTCCATCACAAAAATGTTTTATGCTTTTTAATGAATATGTATAAAAATATGTCTTGGGTAAATTATAAGACTTTTTTTTTGTCTTATTTCTGATCAACCAATGTAGGGACTATAACTAAGAAATTAATTCTTTTTCTGCTTTAATTTTCTGACCAGGCACTCCTAAGGATTTCTTCTCTAGGGATCCTTAAAGTCACTTGCTTTTAGTTGCAAAATGGGAAAGTCTTTGAAATTAAAGGTTTTATGGCTTGAAAATAGTCCAAAGATTCAAAGAGCTATGATTTAAATTTTTTTATGTTGTTTGACTCCAAAGCAAATACATAAAAACACAACTTTGAAGAACTTCAGAAAGAAGGAAAGACCAATTTAGAAAAATTAGTTGATTTCTTTTTTTTTTTTAAAGATTTTATTTATTTGACAAAGAGACAGAGCAAGAGAGGGAACACAAGCAGAGGGAGTGGGAGAGGGAGAAGCAGGCTTCCCGCTGAGCAGGGAGGCCGATGCGGGGGCTTGATCCCAGGACCCTGGGATCATGACCTGAGCCCAAGGCAGACGCTTAACAACTGAGCCACCCAGGTGCCCCAAATTAGTTGATTTCTATTAATTGGTCAGTGAATCAGCTGACACAGTTAGCACTAGCTAAAATTAAATCATACTGTGATGTGTGGAAAATTATAAATTTAATAAAATTTCCTTTCTGTGGGGATGAGGCAGGGCAGGAACCAGACTCAAATGGTAAAACTGTCCTTACTTCTTACTTCTGCAATTTGTCTACGTATTTATTTTGCTGTTTATTGACCAACTGTTTTGCACAAAACATTGTAATAGCTTAAATAATACCTGATTTAGTTCCAGCTTGAAATTTATAGGAATTCTTAAGACATTAACACATACAGGCTTAAATTCTCAAATAATTCAGCTAAGATCATGCTGAAGAAATGCCAGTGGAAGAGCCAGTGACCCCCAGTAATTCCATCTGCTAGCTCTCCATGGTATTCCTTGTTCTCCACAGCTCATCCATTTAACTGTAATTTAACAAACCTTCTCATTAGCTTGGAGCATTCTGGCAAGTATTTGATTTAGCAGCTTAACATATAGCCCTTTTCTGCCCTTGAAAATGTAATATAGTACTCACAGCCATAGGATATAACCAACTTTCATGACCCACATGAAATATGCAAGTACAAATGTAAATGAGTTGGAAGGAGATGGAAGGGAAGGGGAGTGGATATTGGGGAGACAGCATATGCACAGCCCTCCTCTCTCGTTCTGAAGTCCAGGCACATGAAACGGCCTTAGGCAAGGGTGGGTGTCAGCTGGCCAGCAGCACTTCTGACTGGAAAGGCAGAGGCCACTCCACAGATCTGCATCCTCTCTAATCCCACGGCTCATTATGCAGTCCCCTCACTTGGCCTTCCTTATGCTGTTTTCCTCATTTCAGTATAGAGGAAACCAAAGCTAAAAATGTTTTCTGCATATAACTTTACCTTTATTTCATTCTGATTTACTCTGATCTCTCTCTCTCTCTCTCTTTCTCTGAGGAAAATGGAATGTAGTTTGGTTCTCTGGTTTGTTTCCATTAAGCTCTCTGTTTCTGTCAGGTCACCTAATCCCAGGAAGGTTCATGATCAGTGTATGTATACCACTTAATGTTATTTTGTACCTTGTCACCTTCGTTTCCTTATTGAATCATGTTTTGTTGGTTCTACTTCACATTATGAAACAGATTGTTCCCCAGGGTGAATGACATCATGCATTTTTAATGAATGTGACATGGAAATTAAATGCTTTTAAACCTTTCTGAAACAGTAGTAAGATGGATCCATTACCACACTGATTCCATTGCTAGCATTTAATTTAAAAATTTGTAGCAACATGTCAATAAATGGCAGGCTTCCAGTTAGTTCTTGTGGAAACCACTTTTAGGAGAAAAAAAATGCGTGGACAGCAATGCAAGATGCATTTGTCAACCTGATCATTCTTTTGTTGCATATGACATACAATGGGTCCTGGAGGACTAAAAACTACCTTTTTCCTTTTCCACAGCTTCAGTGAATCTAGAGTGTAGTGGGTGACTAATAAATGTTGACTGAAAGAATAAAAGAGTAAAAGGATGGAACATATAAACTTGAATACTTGTTTATCAATGGTAGAAATGCTGAAAGATTCTCTTCTTTCATCTTCTCAAGGTAAACACCTTAATATGATAAAAAAAATTTTTTTTCTTCCAGAAAATGAGAATATATAGTGGAAGAGTTTCCATCTCTCTGATCTTTCTGGATAAAGTGTCCTTTGGCTACCTCTCTGACCTAATTCCCTACTGCACCCACCCCTACCCAAAATTAGTTCCAGGCCCCTAGCCTCTTCGCTGTTCCCTGCAAACATGCCAAGAACACTGACACTCAAAAACCTTTGTTCTTCCTGTTGTCTTGTCTGGGATGCCCCTCCTTCCAGTATCCCTTTGGCATGCTTCCTGGCTTCATTCAGGTCCCTGCTCAAGTGTAACCTCAGAGATGTTGCCCCTCATCAAGCTAATTAAAAAGCACACTTTTCCCATCACTTTCTCTCCAGTATTTGTTGCCATGTGACATCATGGATATTTTATTTATTTTCTGTCTCCTAGAAAATTAACTCCTTGAGAGGAAAGACTTGTCTGTTTTGTTCACTGTATATCCTCAGCATCGAGAACAGTGCCTGCCAATAAATATCTGGTGAGGGAATAAATAAATCTAGAACTTGTTCGGGTAGCAAGATGTTTAATAAAGAGGTAGCACCTATGGTGGCAAGATAACTAGTTTGGGATAAGAAGGATTCAGTTCTACCATTTATGAGACCTTGGACAAACTGTTTAGCCTTACTGGGTCTCAGCTTTCCTCTCAATAAAAAAAGTATAACAGTTCTTGCACTGAGAGAACACAAGGGAACATCAGTTTCAGGAAGGATCAAGACAGAAATGGACACGTTTTCCAGAGTATGAAGCCATGCTTGGCCAAGGGTGAGGAATACTAGATTAGGAGTAGAGAGAGATATCTAAAAATCTGTATCTTATCTATCATTCAGCTTCTTATTTCTCAGTTTTCTTCAAAGCAATTAATTAAGATAGCAAATTAATTCAATTTAATAATTACAATTTAAAAACTGCAAAGAGGAGTGCCTGGGTGGCTCAGTGGGTTAAGGGGCCAACTTCCAATTTCTGCTCAGGTCATGATCTCAGGGTCCTGGGATTGAGCCCTGCGTTGGGGTCCACACTCAATGTGGAGTCTGTTTGAGATTCTCCCTCTCCTTCTGCCCCTCTCCCCATTCATGTGTGCTCTTTCTCTCTCAAATAAATAAATAAAATCTTCTTAAAAAACTGCAAAAACATTCAGAAAATCTCAAAAGGTCCTTGCTTTCATTTAGCAACAAGAAGTGCAGGGCACACTTTATCCCTGCTGTCTCCCCTGAATCCTTTTAACACCTCCTCCATCCCACTTCATGAGGCTCTAGGGGAACTTTGAATCAACGACTCCCCCTTTCCACTAAGGGATGGGATGTGACCTGGCTGGCCCATTAGCAGCCTTTAATCTGGGACGGATGTTAGCACTGACAACAAAGCAAGTCTCTCTCCCTCTCTTTCCTTCTGGAAACACTATGCATGCTGGTTGCAGTATTTTTCACTGCATGAAAAGGACCAGTTTAAGTGGGAATGATGCCAACACAGAGAAAGTAGAGTTGAGAGATGATGAGAGACGAAGTTCTGATGACATCTAAACATGTCTGACGTCAACTTTACCTTTTATACCTTTCAAGTTCTGTGAGCCAATAAATTAACCTCTCTTTAAGCTAATTTGAGTTGTGAGAGGCTTAAGAAATACAGGAGGATATGGAGAAAACAGTTAGATTGAGCTCTGCTTTGCAGAAAACAAGAAGACAAGACTTGATCCAAAACGCAAAAGCAATAGGTTGAAAAAATGCTTAAGAAATTCCTGCATTTCTTAAAAGAAAAGTCATTTACCACCTACCTACCCCAAGTTCTTATTTTCATCATGTTCCTTTTTCTGGCTCCAGGCCAGGGAAGCCCAGTAGTTGTTCAGAGCTGAAGAAATTCTAAATTTCCCTGGCCGGTGAGGAGTGATGCAGGGACAGAAGTTGCAACACCATTGCTAGTCAGCAAGAAGAGAGTTATTTCCTGTTATCCAGGCTGGGACTCTAGATACATTTTCATACACAATAATTAACACTCCAAACAGATTGATTCTAAAATACTATCAGTGCAAGTCAATTGAGTTCAACAACTAATCAGGTTACTCATAAGCAAACTTTGAAACATACTACATTTCCAAATTGAGGACCATCAATAATTTATATAACCATAAGCCTGTGTGCAGGTTACTGAGATCCTCAATAACTTTTAAGAGTGTAAAGTGTTCCTCAGATCAAGAAGTTTGAGAAATGCTATAGTAGAGGGACCAGCTGAAACCACAGGTGGTACCTCTTTATTATGTGTGCATGTGTATGTATGATAACTAATCCTTCATTCTTAGATACAAAAAAGTAACAGTTTTTAAAGTGTAGCACAGAGAACCCTATATGCCCCTGAGACCCCTTCAGAGAGTACTTGAAGTCAAAAACTCTCATAATAATTCCAAGACATTATTTACCTTTTCACTCTCATTCTTTTACATGTATACAGTGGAGTTTTCCAGAGGCATAATGACATGTGCTATCACAACAGATGAATGGAAAAATAGATGAGAATCTAGTTGTTTCTTATTAAACCAGACATTTACAAAATAATGTCAAGCAATGGCACTCTTTGGAGATAATTTTTATTTTCCATTAAGCCCATGTTATTTATATTAATTTTTAAATGAGTAATAAGTACATATTTTTAAATTTCTGTTTTAATTTAGTTAAGCTGATAAATATTGATGAATATGACCCACATACATAAAAGAACTCTGATATCCTCAATAACTTTTAAGAGTGTAAAGCGTTTCTCAGATCAAAAAGTTTGAGAACTGCTATAATAGAGAAATTAGTTGAAAATATACTCAGGTAAAATTTGTAATAACTGGATATTGCACAAGTTTGCTATCAAATCTAAACTCTACATATTTTTTCAATGAAAGTCATTTGTGGCAATCCTCAGGAAAAATTTATTTTATTTTATTTTATTTTATTTTATATTTTGGGGGGGAGAGAGCGCATGCAAGCAGCGTGGAGGGGCAGAAGGAGAGGGAGAGAGGGAATCCTAACCAGGCTCCATGCCCAGGGCAGAGCCCGATGACAGGCTCAATCACATAACTCTGAGATCATGACCTGAGCTATAATCAAGAGTCAGACACCTAACCAACAGAGCCACAGAGGCGCCCCAAGAAAAAAAAAATCCTTATAATTTATTAAAATGGGTATTTAGGAGAACCTGGGTGGCTCAGTCAGTTGCACTTTCTAAATAAATAAATAAATAAATAAATAAATAAATAAATAAATAAATAAAATCAATCTTTTTTAAAATAAAAAAATAAATTAAATAAAGTGGGTATTTAATGTGTCTACATTGATTTTAAAGTCTGTGAGAAAACACTGATTTGCTATGGAATGTTATCTTTAGCACACCTGTACTCATCAAAAAAAGATAGTAGTTATAGATGAAGAGGTTAGATCTTTTTAGCAGCAGCAGCATCTAAAGCAGTTGTTGGCAAAATTTTTGTGAAAAAGCCTAGGTTGTAAGCATTTTCATCATTACAGGATTATGTGTTTTCTGTCTCAACTGCTCAACTCTGCTACTGTAGCGTGAAAACGGCCATAGGCAATACAGAAACAAATGAGTGTGGTTGTTCCCAGCAAACCTTTATTTATGAAGACTGAAGTCTGAATTTCACATAATGCTCACATGTCATGAAATATTATTCTTCTTTGGTTTTGTTTTTTTCTAAAGAGGGAGGCAGGGAAGGGGCAAAAGGAGAGGAACCAAGAAAGCAGACTCTACGCTCAACTCAGAACCCAACACAGGGCTCAATCTCACAACCCTGAGATCATGACCTGAGCTGAAATCAAAAGTTGGACACTTAACCAACTGAGCCACCCAGGCACCCCTTCTTCTTTGGTTTTTAACCACTTAAATTGCTCTTAGTACAAAAACAGGGGATGGCATGAATTTGGTCTGCAGAGTGTAGTTGGCCAACCCCTGGTCCAAAGTACATTCTACAGAACTTTAATCCTTTGAGATTCTCTGTGACAAAGTGTTCCATGACTAAATAAGTTTGGGAACTGTTGTGGTAAAGATTAAAACTGTACACAATAATTTAAAGCCTCTGAAATATCCTTCAAAAAATGTTTTTGTTTCACTCTGTTTATCAAACCTAATGGATCACGGAAACATTTTTTTTCAAATAATACTTGTTTATTGTTCTCAAACTACTGTTCCATGGAATTTACATTGAGAATTATTGCTCCAAGGGATCCCAAATTCAAATGCCAGTAGGACATTGTGTGATACCTATGTAAGATATGAGCTCTGTGTAAGAAAATAAGTATTAATCTGCTCAACCTGCCCAGTAACACTGCCTTTTAATCATGTACAGGACAAACAAAATGACCAACAAAATGTATCTTTGTTCTGTATCTAGCCCTTAGACACCAATTTGCAACCACTGGTATATAGATTTATATGCAGTAGAAATGACATTAATGTTTCAAAATTTATTACACAAGGGAATGGACAGGCTGCTTCTCTTGACAGGAGTGATATCATATTCAGATACATCCTCGGGGAATAATCAGAGGTCACAGTAAAGATATAATCAAAGGATACAGTAATTGTGCTTTTGCTTTTGCCATTACATAGCTAATTCTGTATGATTTTCAGGATGTTTCTCAATCCTTAATGTACAAATTACTTGAGATCTTGTTAAAATGCAGATCCTGATTAAGTAAATCCGGGTGGTACCCAAAAGTCTGCATTTCTAAGGAACTCTGGGTAACACTGATAATCCGCAGGTTCAGGATTCAGGAAGGGACTTCTTGCACTGCACAAATTCAATAATATCCAATGACCTACTGAACAGAAGAATTTGTATGTTCCAAGAGCCCCAGAAAATTTATATGCACATTCAAGTCTGAGACACACTGCTCCAGAGCAAATTTCCATGAACACATATTCTTGGTGCATTGGGAGGTCAGTCCAGCTGTACTAAATCTCTACCAATAGTGAAATATAGTGTGAGTCTCTTTGAATAAGTAAAGAAAGGAGAAGAGAATAATATTCTTTCTTCCTAAGACTCTGTTAAGGAAGCATTACATCATCTTGAAAAGTCCAGAAATGACTTATGAGGTAACCTTTGCCTAACATCTACTAATGAGTCCATATTCATATCCAGGAGACAAAAGGGAATGTAGGACAGGAGCTCAGAAGTCAGTTATAAAAACTTCTGATATCAAGGATCAGAAAAAAGAACTACATAGTAGAGCTACAAAATATCATTTCAAGAATGCTAACTTTTGACGGAAATATTCCCATTAATGAAAACTGGCAGGGGGCGCCTGGGTGGCTCAATAGGTTAAGCGTCTGCCTTCGGCTCAGATCATGATCCCAGGGTTCTGGGATCGAGTCCTGCATTGGGCTCCCTGCTCAGCGGGGAGCCTGCTTCTCTCTCAGCCTGCCACTACCCCTGCTGTGTTCTCTCTCTCTCTGACAAATAAATAAAATCTTTGGGGCGCCTGGGTGGCTCAGTTTTTAAGCATCTGCCTTCGGCTCAGGTCATGATCCCAGGGTCCTGGGATCGAGCCCCACGTCAGGCTCCCTGCTCAGTGGAGAACCTGCTTCTCCCTCTCCCTCTGCCTGCTGCTCTGCCTACTTGTCCTCTCTCTCTATCTGTCAAATAAATAAATAATATCTTAAAAAAAAAAAAGAAAACTGGCAGGATCACAAGTAGTGAGTAATCAGTAAAGCCACACCCTACACCTGCAGCACATCCTTTAGGGAGCTGGCATGAGGTGGGGATCAAAAGCTTGGTGTTCTCTCCCAACCAAAGGTCACAGAATAGGGACACGCACCCCAAAAGGCTTACGGATATTATACAAGGCATGTACCTAAAAAGGAAACCATATGAGGACACTTGATAAATATTTGTTGAATCAGTTCAACAGTATTGGACTTGTGCTCTGAATAAAAGAGTTGTAATTTGTGTGCTTATTGTCCTAATTTTGGGGGTGACAACTGTAACATCCCTTGGACTCAGAAATGCTATATTTTTGGCATTTTGATTTGGTGGATAATGAAGGGGGGGTGCTTAGGAAGGGTATTTTGTTTGTAAATCAAATATTAAAAATCAGCAAGAGATGTTGGGACACCATGCTAAGAGGCTGGGGAGGGAAAGGGCATGTTCTTGTTGATAAGAATACTGAAAGTTCAAGAATGGAACCAAGAAGATTGGGCTCTTGAGAATTATGAACAGTAAACAAAGGCACCCACTCAAATGAAAGCACAGCACAATTACATTTAGCTCAGTGTAGCCTGGCAGAGTGGTGCCTTCAGAGGCCACTCGAGCCCTAGAGAGCTTTCCCTGGGCACTGCATAAAGGAAAGGACTTGGTACACACCCTTTGTTCACAGACCTAGCTTCCTCAATCACCCAACTTTTTTATTACCTTCCCCCTCATTTATTTTTTTCATCCCTTGGCTTCAGGCCTGGCTTCCCTCCCAGCCCATCACAATTATGTTTTTATCCTTAGTCTTGGAGCACATTCTATCTGTTCTGACTATGACCCCAGCCACTCACGATAATAGTTTTACTTCCTCATTTTTCCAGTGAACTCATGAACTTCTTTGGGTAATGCCTCTCTTTATTTCACCAGCCCTAGAATCATTTGGTACTTAGCATCTGGTCCACCTTTATAAGCAGGGTCACCACATTCCAGCTCTGAACAGAACAGACCACATTTAATAGTCTGACCATTGTCCTTGGTTGATCTCAGGGCACATTCTGCATCCTTTCATGTGTATTTTCGCTGTTTCTCTTGAGTCCACCACTAGATCATTTCTTATGTGGGAGAAGGTCCTTTTGTACTTTTTTAGCCCTCACAGAAAGTCCTATGTTCACCAAATATTTACCAAATTTTGATGATTAAGTCTTAGGAAACAAGAAATGTAAGCTAAATGCCTTATGCTCAGATTGATTAATAGTTGCACAGACTTTGGCTGATACAGTCTCTAAAACAGCAGAGATCACTCATTCATTATGAAACAACACACATCCACCGGTAGCCAACACATTTACCTGGGTTAAAATCAGACAGACAGCTAGCTAACCTCAGGCCTATAGATTTTACGGTTCAGATGACCTGCTTTATACCCATATTCATTAATAGAACAAAGCCAGTGTAAAACTCTTTGTAATTTAGTTGAATGAAAACTATTGAATCTTATTCATAAAATTAAATACCTGAAGTTTTTAAAATAGATACCTTTTCTAGATATAGCTAGTCATTTTTATACACAATTTTTTTAAAATTTTCAGGGTCAAAAGATTATAATTTTATCATTAAAATCCAAAATTCTATATGCAAGAAGGTTTATCCCTATTAGTCAACATATAATGAGTCATACAATCTTATATAACTTCAGCTTATTTTTAAGTTAAAGTCAATATTAAACTTATTTTGTATAAGAACAGAGCTTTATACAGCTGTATCTACTCTGAATGTGTGAATGAATGAAGACAGGTTGATAAGGAATATTGCTCACCTTTCTTCTTCCTAGAGAAATCAATAGATACTGGAGAAATCAAGATAACAAAAGTCTCCATCTTTTAAGCATTTACTATATACAAACACATGCATTATTTGGTGAAAGCACAACACAGCAGCTCTATGGAAGGTTTTCACCATTGTACATATAAATAAACTGAGATTCAGAAAGCTTAGCTGCTTTATCCAAAATCACACAATTGGTAGATGATGAACAAGTCAGGCTCATGTCTGACTCCAAACTACAGTACTTAATAATAATAACAATAATAACAAGAAAAACAAGTATTACTGAGTACCACCTGCTAGCTACTTTACTAAACACTTCCCAAAATTACCTCAATCCTCACAACAACAGCAGGAGGTAGATTCATTTTAAGTCCCAATTTTGTGAATGAGGGGCTTAGATATAATAGAGAAGTTAAATAGCTTGTGTGAGTCTACATTGCTGATTAGAAGTCGCATAAGGATTTGAATCAGGCTGGTGGGAATCTAGTGCCTACTTGCTTAATCACAATACTTAGTTAGGGACATGTATTTTAAGGATGTATCTTAAATTATCCAACCCCCCAGTATACTTTTATTGTTATAATTCATATGTATGTATTTAAATGTGTATTTTATTTAGTAAATACATTTTTGAAGAAATTAAAATATATAAGTATGTATGTATTAAATATAAAAAATACTAAAACAGTCTTTAATCTTTAACCAAATATTTACCATTTTTGGTGCTCTTCATTGCATTCTGCAGATCTGGAGTTCTATCTGCCATCATTTTTATTCAGCCTGAAAACCTTCTCTCAGCATTATGGGTAATGCAGATTTACCGAAGACGAATACTTTCAGCCTTTGTCAACTAGAAAATGTTTCTGGTTTTGTTTTTGTTTCGTTTTTGGCCTTCAACTTTTGGGATATTTTTGTTGGACATTGGATTCTAGACAGATTCTTTTTTCTACATTGATTGATTTTAAAGATATTATTTCAATGTTTTCTGGCCTGGAAAGTTCGCCATCTTTCATTGTTGTCCTATGTAATATGTCTTTTTCCTTCAGTTATTTTTTAAATTTGTTTTTTATTTTTAATTTTCTGCTGCGTAAATATGATGTACCTTAGAAATATGATGTTCCTTAACATCTGTCCTGCTTGGGGTTTGCATGGTAATAGGTAGAATTCCTCCAGGGAATGTGTTTCACAAATCCAAACATATTAAATAGAAGGTAGAAGTGTTTCTGGTCCAGGCACTACAAGTCCAGGTTTATTTTACTGGAGGGTAAAAGACTCCTATATGCCTCAATAGGTCTGTGAGAACCCCAGGCTATCACTATCTCAAATCATGGTGGCTAGTAACTTCTGGAAAACAAATCACCATTTTGGAAAATATAAGACTAAACTTTAAAAATCTGCTGATCTCATATTACCATCAGAAGAATGTGAGGTCAGACAGGTAAATAAATAACTTGCATATTGACATTCTTTGGGGGATTCTGTTTTGGTTGTCACATGTTCATCCCTTAAACCTGTGAGAACAAAGCATTACACTTCCCATGAGCACAGTAGGTTGTTCTAGTCAAAATATCCCAACAACTGCTGCAGTCATGTCCAGGCAACCAGCAGGGAATTAGCCATAAGCCTTGGACAGTGGTAGTTGTGCCTCAGCCTGGATCTGTGGTGTAAGGAAAGAAAGAGGAGATTAAGCAAGGACAGAAAAGACCTTAAAAGGCAGGTTCTTTTCTACGTTTGATTTTAGATTCCTCTCTGATAAATATCTACCCTACTTTTCAAAAATATCGTGGGGGAATACAACCTTATAGTCCACATCAGGACTTTAATTTTTAATCTTCATACTTTAAATAATTATTGATCACATCTTGACAACTTTTCTTTTGAGATTATTAGGCAATCTAAAGGATTTCAAGCTGGAATAAAAATATTCTTTAAGTTTGCCAGAACTACTAATTAATTTTTTTAAAAAGTTTTGACATGGATCTAGTCTGGAAGGACTAAAGCCAAAGTGAACATCCTGTGAACTCTGGATGAACAGTTCATTTACATCTGGATGTTCTGATGGAATCTAAATAGTGTGTTCTTGTATCCCAGGAGAAAAGAGCTAAGTTCATGTCTATGCTGGTTTATATCCAAACTGAAAAGAGAATAAATATTAATTTTGGCATACAAATGTATTAAAACTATATATTTAAGGCATTTTTCTTCATAGGAAATTCTAAATTCAAAATGCCATCTTCTAAATAACAGTAAGAAAAATAAAACTATAAAATGATCTTTGTATTTTTCTTGTACATTTTAAAACGGTGTCTTGCAATAATTAATGAGCACCAAAATACTCAACAGCTGCAAAGCTAATCTCAAATCAATATTTATATTTGCTCTTACAAATAAATAGGATGATTTTTCATGCTAATAAGTTCAAGCCACAGTTAATTATTTTTATAACTTAAAATTTCATTTTGTTACTTTGCTGTGGAGTAAAGTTGTATTTTATCACATAAAACTGACACCACACAAGAGATGGGGTAGACAATTTTTTTTAAAGTTTCAAATCTTAAAAGCAAATTTGTTTACTGTAAAAAGTCTAATTAATTTTAAAAAGACTAAAATAGAAAGTTGGGTTTCTTTTATGTAATGATTATTGTCATCCTATTCCTGAAGTTGAGAACTATAACATGCAAGAAGCAAAGTAGTGAATTTAGGCATTCATTCATTTAACTTATTTATCCCGCCAATGTTTTTGCATGTATTAATGCTGGAGATAAGAGAGTAAATACAACAAATACATCCTCTGCCTTCCAGGAGCACTCAGAGTAGATTTGGGGATAGATAATAACCAAAAAAGTGTGCAACTAATTGTGTAATTAGAATTGTGGTAAGTGGGGGCACCTGGATGGTTCAGTTGGTTGAGTATCTGACTCTTGATTTTGACTCAGGTCATGATCAAGGTTGTGAGATCCAGCCCTCAGTCGGTCTCTGTGCTCAGCGGGGAGTCTGCTCCAGATTCTCTCTTTCCCCCTCCGTCCGCCCCTCCCCACTCTGCTCTCTCACTCTCAAATAAATAAATATATCTTTAAAAAAATAACTGTGGTAAGTGAAATTAGGCAGAAGTACACATTACTAAGAAACTTCCAGCTTCTCTGGGGTAAGGACATTGTAACTCAGATACAAAGAATGGGTAGGAGTGGGATGAAATAGGAGTGGGAGCTATATGGGCAAAGGCAAGTTGGCATGAACCACAGTGTAGAGATTAGAAGGAGGTTCAGAAAAGGGGATTCGAGGGTCTGCATGAATGGAATGCAGTGAGGAAAAGGGAGATGTCAGAGGCAAGGCTTGTGAGGTTAGCAGGGCCAGATCACACACATCACTGTATGCCTTCTTAGGGACTCTGGTCTTTATTTTAAGAGCAATGCACTAGTAGTTATTAAGGAATCTCAAGCAGGAAGAGGCATGATAAGATTTTGTATTTTAAAAATCATCCAATTGGGGCACCTGGGTGGTGAAGTCAGTTAAGCCTAGGCCTTCCACTCAGGTCATGATCTCAGGATCCTGGGATAGAGCCCCACATTGGGCTCCCTGCTCAGCGGGGAGTCTGCTTCTTCCTCTCCCTCTGACCCTCCTCCCCACTTGTGCTCTCTCTTTCTCTGTCTCAAAAAAATAAATAAAATCTTTAAAAAAAAATCATCCAATTGCCAACATAGTAGAGAATATATTAGACTGGTTAATAGTAGGTAATAGTAGGTAAGGGAGATCACTTAAGAGTCTCTTCTAGAAATTCAGCCCAAATAAGGGGAGTAGTTTGGCTACGGGTGATGAAGATAGAGAATAAAAGCAACTTCTAATTTAGTGATTTTTAGAAAGTAGAATCAACAGGAATTGGAGATTAATGAAACATGGGGGTTAAGGAGATTGAGTAAAGAATGAAGTCCAGGCTGCTGATGTGTGCAATTAGTGGATATTGGTCTATTTGTTGAAGTAGGCAACAATGGAATTGGCTCACAATCTTCTTTTTTGAATCGAGTAGTGGGGGAAAGAGAAGGGACACATCATGAATGTGGGTTTTGGCATATTGAGTTTGATATGCTTATGAAATGTTCAAATGGAAACAGTGAGTAAGCAACTTTATATGCCCAGAACTAAGAGGAGGCGTATATTTGAAAGAAGATAAGTGAAGCCATGAGAGTAGGTGAGAGTGTCTCAGCAGGCTTTCTCAATAGAAGTTCTGCAGAATCCTAGGGTCTGTGAAATATCACCAGGGCTCCTATGTGAAAGAATGATTGAAAAAATATTAAACATTAGCTTTTGAGCTTCATGTGCTGCATGATGTGATGAGCTGTGACTGAACATTCCCATTAGCAATTTTGTTACAGAATTTTCGCCCCACACAGCAGTGAGCAGTGGAATAGTGTTCATCAGGATGAGTCCATTTTCATCGATGCCAGATGGGGAAGGCCTTTGATGTCTGATGAGTAGAGGAAGGTAGATGAATGATGTCAACCTCTTCCCCTCAAATTGCCTTCCCCACCTCCCTTTATGCACAGCCAAATGACTTGAAACAAATGAGCTTTACCAAAGTAATAGAAAATCAAAGGGAAACTTTCATTTAAAAGACATTTATACACACCAACAATAAACTGCCCCCTGCCACCTGCTCTTATATTAAATGCTGCAAAATGTGGATTACATAGGGTAAAAGTAAATTCTATTGTGAAGTTTCAGTATTTCTCAAGATTTTCTCACTTAGTTACTGTGCTTTTCTGTTTTATACTTTATTTGCATTTGTGTTTCACAAATATGTCTGATGGGCAAGTCTGGTGATGTCTGAAGATGAGGATGCAAACAAGATAGAAATGAAGGTTCTAGACTTAGGCCTATGGAGAGTTTTGATAAGGTTAATGATGAGGAATTACCATCCTCTGAGTCAATTCACTGCACCAGTGCAGCAAGGGACCCAAAGGAAGTTCACCTTTACAACAAAAGCTACTTAATGAGTTTTACATCCCAGCTGTCCTATGCATTGTACACAATCCATGGCAAACAACTAAAAAGGCAACAATAACTCAAGCAAAATTGGAAAGACACCTATAAATCACAGCCATTTGACAAAAAGATGCTAATTATTTTAAAAAGCAATTTTAATCTCAAACAAACAGAATAAAGATTTTAGTTGGAAAAAAGTCACATTCAGTGAAAAGGCTCAGAAAGCAAGTTATTTAGGAGTTATTAGGAGCATAATTTATAATCTAGAAAAAATTGCCTAGTTGGTGAAAATTTAATGATAGGCAAAATTATAGTTAGTAAGATGTGAGGGCGAGATTCTGTACAAACACTGAAAAAGTTCCACTCTCAACCAGTATGTTGACATATTGATAAGTCACATGATGCTAAAGAAGTTTTATATAATAAACTGGAAATAAACAGCTTCTCTCCAGCTTGACGAATAAATTTTACCAGTTAATATCACACTGTAGAATTTGTAAGATTTCTAAATGACAGTGAAATACAAAAAAAATCTTTACTGCAGGATGTTGCTCAAAACAAGTAAAATACAAGATACATTTGATGTTTATGTTCATATCTGAAAACAGAAGTTCTATTTTATAAGAACTGCACAGGTTACTGTATTGATGGAACCCCCCTCAATACACTGATTTCTTTTCAGAGAACTACTGGTGTCAAAAACTCTTGAATACGAGATGAAAACATATCTGGATGATACTATAAAAATTATTATTAAACAAAGACCAGTTCACTGAAAATAGATTTAAGACAGTGGAAAAATCTGGAAAGAGAGTACTTATGGCTCTACATACAGAAATCCAGTGACTTAACAGAGGGACAGTTCTCAACAAGTTGTTTGAGCTGAAAGGAAATTATAGGAGCATTTTCCAGATATTATTAAGCCCGATTTTGCTGGATGCTTTGAAGATGAAGAATGGCTATAGAAACTAGTCTACCTAGCAAATATTTTTCATCACATTATCCAGTTGAGCAAGTCTTTGTAAGACCCAGGAACATTTTTTTCACTTCAAGTGACAAGACTCCTGGATTTAAAAGAAATCATACGTGTTGTGATGAGCACTGGGTGTTACAGGCAACAAATGAATCATTGAACACTACATCAAAAACTAATGGTGAACTATATGCTGGCTAACTGAACATAATAAAAAAATTAAAAAAATCATATCTTTAGAAAAAATGTACTACAACAGGAAATCTGAAATATTTTAATCGCTACTCGGGTTTGAGAGGGAGGGGGCATACGACAAGTCTCAAGCTATTTTGAAAACCATCCAGAGACCTTGAGAATAACACTGAAAAGTATTTTCCCTTTCAATACAAGTGTATGACTGTGTGAAAGATCCTGTCTCTAGATTTCCTTTCAGAATGAGAACTTGACTTTGAGAGAAGATGAATAACGGAGCCGAAATTTGCTTATACACTCAAGGTGTCAGTTAGTGCTCTGCCCCTAGATAAGTTCTGGATTTTTGTAAAAGCAGAGAATCCTGGGGCGCCTGGGTGGCTCAGTCGTTAAGCGGCTGCCTTCGGCTCAGGTCATGATCCCAGAGTCCTGGGATCGAGCCCCGCATTGGGCTCCCTGCTCCGCCGGAAGCCTGCTTCTCCCTCTCCCTCTCCCACTCCCCCTGCTTGTGTTCCCACTCTCGCTGTGTCTCTCTCTGTCAAATAAAATAAAATCTTAAAAAAAAAAAAAAGGCAGAGAATCCTGCCACTTATAGGGAAATAGTGAATATTTTGCTGTGGTTTCAACTTCTTTCATTTATGAGTGTTTCTTACTTAACCAGCATCAAAAACAAGGACAGTAGTTTTCTGCTTACAGTGGACAATGAGATACATGTATGCTTATCTCATATATTTGACACAGAACTATATATTTTTGCAGCAAAAAACATGCACAGGTTTCATATTACATATGTACATTTCATTCTTTTTTGTTCAAACAATTTTTTATCCAAATATAGGCCTAGGAAAGAGAGGAGCCAATGCAATTGCATAACAATATTGCAACTGCTAGGCCTATATATAAGCCTAATCATGTCACTCAGTAAGAAACTGTTTTGTCAAAGTCTTATGTAAAAAACTCTGACTTTTACACATCCTAAGTTATATTTTTATTGACATTGCTTTGGCTCATGATTTTAGGAGGTTTACTATTAAGCATTGGCAATAAATCTTTGTGTTGTAATTAACAATTACTCTTTTTTTTTTTTATCAGAATTATGGGTGATTTTATTTTCTTCTTTTCTTTTTTTTTTTATTTTTTTTTATTCTTATGTTAATCCCCATATATTACATCATTAGTTTTAGAGGAAGTGTTCCATGATTCATTGTTTGTGCATAACACCCAGTGCTCCATGCAGAATGTGCCCTCCTCAATACCCACCACCAGGCTAACCCATCCTCCCACCCCCCTCCCCTCTAGAACCCTCAGTTTGTTTTTCAGAGTCCATCGTCTCTCATGGTTCACTCTTAACTATAGAGAACAAACTGAGGGTTGATGGAAGGAGGTGGGCTCCTTCCATTTAGCAGGATGGGCTAAATGGGTTATGGGTATTAGAGAGAGCACTTGCTGTGATGAGCACTGGGTGTTGTATGTAAGTGATGAATCACTAAATTCTACTCCTGAAACCAATATTATACTGTATGTTAACTAATAAGAATTTAAATAAAAACTTGAAACAAATAAAAAATCAAGTTACAAACTTGATTTATATTAAGTTTATCAACCTACCTTTAAAAGAGCAAACCTCAAAAATTAATTTAAAAATAGAAAAGTAAACCTTGTTTTGTCTGAAACCAGTTATTTTATAGAATTTATTCTGTTTGCCTTAAGAGTTTTAAAAATTTATGAAAATACAATAAAGAAACAGATTTTTTAAAGGTAAGCCAAGGTTACCTACCATTTCTCTTTTCAATAAAGGTAAACTAAAAGGTCATTTTTAGTCATAAATAGGGGAAGAAACTCTTATCATATACTGTACATCATATATTACATCTCATTAGCATCTTGTTTAGTAGTAATTTGTGATAAATCTTTCAGGTCTTCTTGAATGAGGTGTGAAAAAATCAAGTAGAAAATTTAAAAAAAAGAAAAAGAAAAAAACTAAAGTTTTTATTTCAGGTTGGTATTTTTAGTGAGAAGGGGAACCACACAAAATGAGAAGGCTGCTAAGTTGGCCAAAATAAACATATCCATGGAAAACTATCATTCTCTCCTCAAAAGAACATTAGCAATATTATAGGTTTATTATATCTACAACTTACTGATCATGCAACATACCAGAAGCTGTAGATGTAATAATTTTTACTTAAGGATTCCCTGAGACCAGGAAACTATTGAATAAGTTTGGTCTTGGGAAAAGAGAAGAGGTCTAGGATTGAAGCTTGAAGGAGTTCAGTGTTTACAGTTAGATGGATGAGGATTTTCTGGTAAAAGAGAATGAAAAGGAGAAATTTGAGAGTTAGCCAAAAATCTAAGAGGACCTAGCATCATGGAAACCAGGGTAGCAAAGGTTCCCACCAAGATGGAATAATCAGCTGTATTATTCTTTGATATGAGGTCAAGTGATATGAAATCGTAATAATGTGTCCTGGGCTTATCATCAATCAGAGAAGTGACTAATGACCTTAGTTTACCCTTTCAGAGGAAGGTTAATTAGTAAATGTGAGCTAAGGAAATGGAACCATTGAGTAAAGACAACTGTTTCCCTCTCTGCTATTTTCTGTGTTCAGGTAAGGAAAAGGAGAGTTAACATGGTAACTAGAGGGAATGAAGAACCTTTTTTAAATGAGAAGACTTGTATATGTTTAAATGCTGATAGGAAGGATCCATCAGATGGAAGATGAAGATAGAGAAGAAGGATAATAAAAAGAGGACAAGAAGGGGATGGGATTCTGACCGTGGTGGGAGGACTGGTCCTAGGGCTCGTAGGCCCAATGGCCCAAGGGAGAAGAGTCATTCCCTCTCCTGCAGTGGGAGAAGGAAGGAAACAATGGATACAAAGGCAGGTAAGTTTATAATGAGGAAGGAGGGCTGGGTTTAGCCCACTGGAACCACATCTTTTTAACTTCTAATTCTGTGTTCTCTCCATTATACAACAATGCCTAAGTGTAAATTAAAATAAAACTTTCAGGTTTAAAATAACAGCATTTTACAATATTCATATCCCTCTCCTTGCTTTCCCTCTCCCACTACCTTACCCTGCCTCCCCTTATCCCCAAGGGACCAAGAACAATGAACTCTTTTAAGGTTGTTAAATAGGGTCAACAATTCAAAGCCTTTTGTGGACTTTTGTAGTGGTGAATATATCTGCCAGGAATCATAACCACAAATCAGTCTTTGAATAAAAACAGAATCCATATGCTACTGTTCTTATCAGGCATTAAATCAAAAGAGAAAAAAAAAAAGCTCTGAATTCAAGTACATACATGTCTCTCCCTATTCCAGCACGATTCTAATTTCCTGTTCCATGTCAGTGTATATTGTGATTACTTTAGAATTTAGGAGGTTTCTGGTAAGAGAAATTATTTGTGCTTTTGAAAGAGAGTAGATAGGGATACAGGAAGTTAAAACCCAGGCTACTATTCAACTCCTCAGTTTATTTTTGATTCTAAATTGTCATTTCAATTCACAACAAAGTAGACAAATAAGTAATTCCTTAGGTTACAGCATAGGGTTTAAGAAATCATTTGTTACTCTGGGATACATAATAACAAAAACAAACTCCTCTAAATGATAGTCTGTATCAGCGATACAGTTTCATTATACAGAAATATTCTTGACCTATAGAATTTTAAATTTCCATGGCCACAAATTTTCTAATTAGGTGTAAGTACAACTTGTAAAAGCATTCTTTTGTTTATACATTTAAAACTTTGCATCAGTTGAAAGTTCTTTAAAGGAAAACTTGTTTCTAAATAAGTGGAACCATATCAATTTTTTTGTCAAGCTAAAAAAGATGGAATATCAATAGTTGCACAAGATTCAACCTAATGTTACAAGCATTTGGCATATAATAGGCACTTGATAAATTCTTCTTAAATTAATGTATAAGCCTGAGAATTTAAGCGTGTATTCTACTTTACAAGGGAAGCACATTAAAGAAAAGTATGTCATCAGGAAGTCAACTTCAAATATTCAACAAAACAATGTATGATTGCAAATTAACTACTATACCAACACAAAAAATTACAGTAATCAGAAGAGTTCTTGACAGTTTGATAGTGTCAACGAAAATCAACTAGGGAGAGTCCTGTCTAGAATGGTTAGCATTCTAGAAATGCCAGTGTTGTAGAGATCAATGAAACATTAGCCAGAGAGAAATCCCTGTGTAAGGATTTACCTTAAGTTACTGAAAATAACTTTTTTTTCCCAATTTCATTTTCAAACAGAATGAAAAAAAAACACCAGGAAAAGTCCACGAACCCTAAAATAAACAAAATTTAACTTTCCACAGGGAAATGCTGAATTTAAATTGGAATGTTATTGTACACGTTCTGGCAATTTTTAAGTTAGACATACTTTATAGAAGTTGCAGTTTTCAAGTAATTTTGGAATTTTGACCTTAGAACTAGCTCCCAAACTAAATTGGAGAGCACCACCCCTCCTACACATCACAGCCCACTCACGTTCACATCACCCTTTTTTATTTTTTATAGCATGTGTCACTACTTAAAATAAATGCCTGTTGAATAAATAGGCAGATTTATTCATTTAAAAAATATTCACTGAATCCCTATCTTGTAAAAATACTTAATTATCTGCTTCTAAATCATAGAGTTTGTTTAGCAGGTAATAGCTCTAATTCAGGATGCAGAAAATCTTTTTGTTCTTTTGATCTCCCTGTGTTGCAAATATAAACTGCATTATGTGATAAAAGCTTATTGTATCAGTCATGTATTTGGATAAAGCCATCATTGATTACTAATTTTTAACAAAAATTGTTAAAAACCATGTGTGCCCATTTTTGCAAGCAAGACTGTGTTGAGAGGCTTCAGTAACTCCTCCAGTTAGCCACCTTTGGATCTGGGCTCCCATAAAATATTCCAGGCACTATACTAAACACTGTACATGCCACATCTCAGGGATTCCTCACAAAAATCTTCTGTGATGGATGCTATCATTTACCCCATATAACTCATGAGGAAATTAAGCTCAGGAATGCTAAGTAACTTTGCCAAGGTGACACGACTTGTGGGTGATAGAACTATAATTCATATCAATGCTGCTCCCAACCTTGCCTTTGATCTTTATATTATATGGCCTCTTGAGAATAAAAGCTCCTTCCTTCTTCAAAAACTCAGTGTTGTCCTAACTTCACGAAATGCCACCAACACCAGGAGAGGTGACAGGCTATCTCAGGGAGGCCACACAAATCATGGTCCTCTTCCCTCCCCCCTGAGAGAGACATGTTTAAATAATGTAAAAATATATTTTTCCCTATAGGCTCACTCTGCTTCTTGAAATACGGGGGTCTGTACCATGTTTAAGAACCTTAAATGTTTACCTAAATTCCTTCCACAAATCCTTCTCTGTTCCTCCCATTTGGGGCCTATTGCAGTTCTCTTCAATTAGAATGACTGCACCCTTCTCTCCATGAAAGACATAACTTTATGCCTTTTCTCTTCAATCGTCCTCAAGACTGTCCTTCTCAGTGAAGTGATTCCTCAATGGCTTGACCTCAACTCCAGGGCAAAAAAAAAAAAATGTTTGCTTATTGCACCTGAGGGCTATGCCAGGCTCTGAGGCTACTAAGGCTGAGTCTGTCTCTGTTTCTCTCCCTTGAATGTGTTGGCATTTGTCTTCTCTACCTTATTAAATTGAAGCCCCTGAAAGTAAAGGTTTTGCAGTAAGTGTGTTCTCAGTAGTTATTGAGTCCAGACTGAAATTTGAGAAGTGATTGTACCATTCTGCTGAAAAGCAAAACTCTGTTGACAGGGTCACCAAATTCTTTCCTGCTTTGGACGTTTGCTTTTACTGGCTGCCCCCCAGCCTTGTGCCACCTCTAAAACCAGGAAGCACATGGTGTTTCCTGTCCATCCTGCTACCTTTCAGGAAATGCCGGGCTTTGGGTCATCCGGGATGCACTGGCTAGAAATGCCAGCACAAGAGACAAAAGAGGAGCTGACACCAAATCCAGACAGTGGAGGGACTTTGCCCTGGCCAGGTGTCTGACTTTCTCCACTCCCCACCCCGCCCCACTGTTTCTCCTAGAAGTCGTGTCTACAAATTAATAGTGACCTTGTACACACAAATACTAATTTTACTAGTCCATTTAGATGTGAAGTTTAATATTAAATGATGTTAAATACTTCTACTTAAAATATTCATTTCTTCTTAAAATTCTTCAATTTTAAATCACTACTATCCTCCTAAAATAATGAATTATTTTATAACAGGAAGACCATTTCTATTTTTCCATTAGAAAAGAACACAAAAAATTCCAACTCACATTAATTCTATATCCACCAACAGAAAGAAACCATTCATAGAAAAAAAAATTAATTTGGAGCTGTGGAGGAAAGAGTAAAATAGCTAACATTTAAATAAAAATAGCTTATATTTATTCACATTTATTACTGTGTAGTTCAGACCCTCCAAGAAGCAGATGCCAGGGCAGGATTGGATGGAAAAGGGGTCTGCTGAAGGAAACATATGTGAAAGATAAGAGAGTAGGGGAGCTGGTGAGAATAAACCTCTAGACTATGTTGCAGTTTCTACTTCTCTTATTTGGAATTGAATGGAATTTTCTGAGTTTTGATAATTTTTTATTTTATTCTGATTACTCTCTTTTATTTCCAATTAATCAAAAAACAGTTTACCATAAAAATTAGTCATATCTGACACCAATAAATGAATTTGTTTTTATAGTAATTTCAAAACTAACATTAGCACTCAGAAAATCATAGAATGAAAACAACTTTGAGTGCCCAGACCCTCCAGCTCATTAGATCCAACTTTTCTACCCAAAGATGGGTGTTCAACTCTTCCCTGAACATTTCCTTGTCAGGGACGCAGCTTTATCACAAGGCAATCCAGTTTATTACTAGTGAACTTTAATCATTAGAAAGTCCTTATTTTTATTTATTTTTATGTAGGTATAGGGATATCTTTCTATAACCTTCCCCTAGAGCTTCAAGAAGAGATACCATAATAATAAAGTTGCAGGGAACTCCTCTTTCTATGGCCTGGGATAATGAACCCAAGCTCATCTTACCATTTCTTCTAGAATATTGCTTCCAGAATCATAAACACTTCAGTCACCCTCCTCCAGATGTGCTATTAATTTTTCAATATTCTTCCAAATATATGGCAGCCAGAACTTGACTGTCCAGTCAAATGAAGTGATTAATGTTGAAGACCATGGGATGATCAACTCTCTATATTTCTCTTAATGAGCTAGATTTGTGGCATCATAATTCACAGCACTGCTTCATGTTGAATTTGTACTTAGTGGAAGCCTCTAAACTACAGAACTATAAAATTAAGTCCAGATAGAATCCCAAAGATGATCTTAGTCCAACATCCTCTTTGTCATATAAGGAAATTAAGAATCTAAAAGATTTTGTGCCAAGTCACACAGTTTAATTTGTGGCAGAGTCAAGCTTAAATTTTAAAAGTCCTAATGCAGTGCCTCATTTTATTTATTTTTATTTTATTCTCATGCAAAGTGCTATTGAGCTTGTTCTCCCTCCCCATCATCCACTAAAGTAATTAGTCTCTTAAGTGCAACATTTTGTATTTATTCTTTTGCACGTGGTATTTACGGCTTTGTGGAAATCTCATCATTGGACCTCTTTTAAGATTAAGTGAAGAAAATTGGAGAGTGATCCAGTGAAAAGCCCTGAATCATTTTTATTAAAATGGTTCTCTGCCATTTGTCCCACTCAGCTCTCAAGGGCGGCCCTTGTATATCACTGGTCTGCCTGGGCCAGTTCTTTTGCCTTCACCATTTCTTAATCTTACAGCAAAACACCAGATCTATTTGATAACATTTTTCACCCACTTCTTAAACACCAACCATCCTTTCCTCATTGCAGGCATGTTTGCCACTTTTGGAAGGACTGCTTCCGTTAACCTCTGATCCTTAAGTATTATCCATACAGTTGGGATCTCTGTAGATGGGAGCCTATATTCTGACAGCCTCTCTTAGCCATTTTACTTGTTCATTCTACCTTCCCAGAGGGCTGAGCCTCAACACCTCCAAGCAGAGCTCAGAGCTTGGTACCATCATTTCATCTGTTTATATCTACCAATTCATGTCTATCTACATTTTCCCAATTATTTGTAGCATGTCTACTATATGTTAAGCACATATTAGCTGTCACCTTATTCATTCAGTACCTTGTTTTGACTATTTAAACCTACTGTTAAAGCCTGCCAATTTCTCCCAATTAATATGCAAGTATACATTAAATCAAAGAAAACCAAAGTGTTGAAGGTAAGTGTAGAATGTATATATCTTAAATGTATAAATTATAGATCTTTTGCATTCAGTTACAAGTACTGATTTGCAAAGTATTTAACAGTACTCTTGCTACAGTTCCTTGCTCTAAGAAACTGACTGGAACCACCCTCTAATAACATGGCTTACCGAGGTTGTATATTAAGCCATCATTGCATAGGTCTCACTTACTAACTCAGTAATTTCATCTTACTTTCTGTATGTTTGTTGCTGCTGGTTGTTGTAGTTTCTGTTCCTCTTTATATTCTTGGCCCACCACAGAAAATAATATGGAGATTAAATTATTCCACATCTTGCGACAGCTGTGGTCAAGAAGGAAAACAAAAACTACCTAGATAGCACCCCTCTTGCTCCAGCTCCTCTTCGTTACCTGTATATTAAGGATTAAGAGGGGACAAAGCTTTGAGAGAAGAGCAAATCATGTGAAGATTGCCATTACTTCTTAGGAACCACAGTGAACCATTGCAAGTTGAAATCCTGTGTACTTCAGCTCTTTTTTTCACTTATCCACTCATCCATCTACCCATCCAAAAGCAAACAAGCAAAAATATTTCAGAAGCCTTTACTATATGGGCTCAGCAGATCGATATAGTTAATTTAAGGAAATATCAGGGTGATAGAACCTTTGAATGCTCTGAAATTTAGCATAAATCACATGAGAATGTGTGAGAGTTTTGCACTTGGTTTCAGAAAAGGAGGTGCAAATGAAAACTCTGAGTTCCTGGAATCTGCTGTAGGAGTCCCAGCTCAACACACCCTGCACTTGGTTGACATCACCTGGGATACCCTGATATACCCTGATATGCCTAGTGTGACTCCTCATCTTGACTTAGCTTATCCTCTAGATAAAAGCTTTGCCACTCCACATCAGTGCTCCCCAGGAATCACGAGGAAGTGTTTAACCAGTCTGGAGGCAGTCAAACATATCAAACACAGGAATTACAGAGGCACTTGCTGCTAAACTAATTCTGGAATCATGAATCTATGTAGTTATTTACTCTTTGCAACAACTCAAGACAGTCTAGCACAGGGCAAAGAGCTAGGCTGCCTGCATTCAAATCCTGGCTCTGCCCCTTACAGGTTGTATAATCATGTACAAGTTTCTTAACATTTCTCTATCTCAGTTTCTCTATCTATAAAATAAGGATGGTAATAATACCTAACTATCAAGGGGATTAATAAGTGAACACACATAGAAAACTTAAATAGCACATGATAAATGCTATCAGTATTGGTTATCATTATAACTTAACCTCAACTTTCTAATGATAAAAATGATAACATAGATATACTCCATTCTGTTGAAACTCCACAGTTTGTGAATCCTGAACAGTGAGGCTGAGATACCATGTGCCTTTGGTTACAATTCCTTGACCTCTCTGTGCCCAGACCCTACTCAATGTGACAAACCAAAGGATTTTCTCCTGTTAGTGAAACTCTGCCATCAGGCCAGTGAAAGCATGAAATGTCTGAAGCTGCCGTTCCATGAATGCAATGTTTATTATAATTTGTAAACTTGTAGGCATATAAAGGTTTCCTATTTCAGGGTTCAAGTTTCCAACTTCAGTGCTAAATGGAAAACTGAGGCAATCATACAAGCTTGGCACAATAGTGAAGGGCAAATGAGAGAGGTGAGATTATGATTTTAATTAGCCTATTAATTCTTTCAATATTTTCCTTCACTTGAGTGTGGAGGCCATTCTGGAGTAACTTAAACAAACATACTCATAATAGCAATTAAGAGAAAACATTTTAAACATTTTGGACTAAACTAAAAATCTAAAAACAAAATCCCAACCACTATCTTGAACCTACAAGTATTATTTCATCCTTCAGGATCCCAAGCGATACATATATTTAAAGCAGAGAGCTCACAAGAACCACAATAGAAAGGAAACAACTGGTAAGCAGCTGCAGAGTAATACCATAGGCCAGTTTTCATTTAAATGAAAAATAACACATTGAATTAGAGCCTGGAAGCTCAACTTCATATCCCTGATTATTTCATGGCTAAATAGGAAGTTTCTCCCATGTTTTATTCCCTTCACATTTGAGCCTAATCTTGCATCCTTAGATTACGGGCACACAAAAAAAGACATAAATTTCAGTCATTTTATCTGCCTCCTAAGTCTAAAATTTAGAAACTCACATTCATTCAAAGTAAATATGCACAACATGTCATGAGGGAAAGTGTTCTGTTCAAGGAAACCGAAAGAAGGCATGTTAATCATTACTCGTATTTACATGACACCTAAGTTAGGAGTTCACAGCAAATGCATGTGTGGCAAAGGTCAAAGCCACCAGCCAAAGAGGAAAGCCGCGGAGCTTCTTTTCCATTCCAAGTCATCCATATAAGGTGGGGTTTCCTATTCTGTTTAAGTTTAGACATCATCACAAAAGTTAAACCACAAGAGAATGATGCAAGTTGTGCTAAAATGTGGTAGATGCTTACGCCTTCTATGCCTCACACAATCCTTTGCTGGACAGTCTGTTTCAGCTTCTCAGATTTTTTTATTGTGTTATGTTATATAACTAGAAGCTTTTATTACTAAAAAAAAAAAAAGAACACTCAATAAAGCTCAGCTTGATACCTAAAGATCCAAATAAACCATCAGTATGATGTAAAAAACTGCTAATGACGATTCTTTAAATCCTGAAACTGCCAAATAGAATAATGAGTTTGAACCCATTCTTGTTTCTTTCTGATAAGAAGGGACAGTAATCATTTAAAAGCATGAATTTATGAAAAAATATTGATTGATCACCAATTTTTGCTAGGCAGTCTGAGGATTAGTAGATAAATCTCAAAATTCAAGATGTCCTTAAGATACAGTAGAAAGCTATCATTTGTGTAACCAGCACTACATGAGTTTACCAAAAAAGGGACTTTGGTTCTGTGGTGGGAGAGGTCAATTACATCCCCAGCCCTGAAGGGCAATTCATTATTCAACAGACAGAGGTGTGGAAGAGAAATGGAAAAAACTTTCAGAGAGGATGGAATGACAACAAGACCATGAAGTAAAGAAAAAAAAAGTATATAAGGGAGCAGTGAGTTACACAATGTTACATGTCAATTACATCTCCATAAAGCTGGAGGGAAAGAAAGGGAGCAGCAAGTGACCCAATATAGTTAAAGATGGGTGAGGGTCAGAAAAATGACCAGGAGTATAGTATCAGACTTGAAAGTGAGGATGTGAATCCCAGCTCTATTGTTGAGTAGTCTTGTGACACTGAGTAAGTTATATATCCTCAAGCCTGTTTTTTTCCTCAATAAAATGGAGCCAATAATAGCACCTACATCATATGATAGCTGTAAAAACTGAGATAATCCCTGCGATGTTCACAAAGGCAGAAAATATGTTATATTTATCTTTATATGACCAGAAACAAGTACTGTGCTTGAAACAGAATAAATGCTCAATAAATGTTAGCTTCCATAATTATTATAAATTTTATACAGTGAGAAATGGAGAGATACTCATAGGTTTTGTGATCAGAACATTGCTCAAATTAATCCAGAAAATAAATTGTAAAGAAACTAGAGGTAGAACTATCCTTGAAGAAGTTAATGAGAACCTAAATTAGACTGGTGCCTATGAACACGGAAAGATGAGAAAGGTAGGAGAGATAGCTTGGAGAACTCAGGAGCAAACCTTAAGAAAGCCATAGAATATTCTCTGTATTTTCATAAAAACAAAGGACTAGATTCAGAAATGACTTAAGCTCAACATTAAACTGACCACTGGGATAATGAAACAAACTTTAGGGCTTGAATATTATTAAGATATAAATTCCAGATAAATTAGACAGTTACTGGCAGGAAGTTTCCATCTTAACCAAGAAAAAAATCAGGAAAACAAACTATTTCTATGACTTAAATCTAAGTCCTAAGGGAGACATTTATTTAATAAAGTAGTTAAGAGTGTTGACTGGGTAGCCAAACTTCCAGGGTTCAATCCCAGCCCCGCCACTTTCCAGCTATGTAGCAAGTTACTTAACTACTGCCTGCCTCAGTTTTCTGTATTTGTAAGATACTTATGCCTACTGGTATCTAATTAATACCAGTACCTATTTCAAAAAGTTTTTTTTTTAAAGACTTTATTTATTTATTCATGAGAGACAGAGAGAGAGAGAAGCAGAGGCAGAGGGAGAAGCAGGCTCCCCGCAGAGCAGGGAGCCCGATGCGGGACTCGATCCCAGGACTCTGGGATCATGACCTGAGCCGAAGGCAGACGCTTAACCAACAGAGCCACCCAGGCGTCCCATCAAAAAGTTTTTAAGATTAATGATTTTTAAGATTAATGATTTAATAATCCTTAAATACTTAGGATGGTGCCTGGTAAATAATTAGCCAGTGATAAATGTTAGTTATCTTAATTTCTGAGCTATTCCTATTTGATCTAGGCTGAGATTTACGGGTTGCATATGGATCAATCCCAAATGCTATGGTACTTTCCCTATAACTTGCAATGGTTGACCTACACCCCATGATGTGCCACTATCTCAATAAGACTAATTAATTTTCCACTTCTCCCCATCTGCCACATATCAAAGATAAAAGACTTGACAATTTTATATACAATTTGAAATATTACTCTTCCTTTCATGCATCATGCTTATCCACATCATATAGTTGAAGGGTTATAGGGACCCAGTACTATGGCTTCAGATGACTAATAATAAACTTATTAAAACAAATCCTTTATTTGGGTCCAAAAATCTCAAATGCTTTCAATGCTTCTATGATTTAAGAAGCAACATTTTCAAATATGTATTACAGAAACAAAATGCATATTGGAAGTTCATTCCATATAGGAAATTAAAAGAAAATGAACCAACTTTGTGTTATCTTCTTGGATAATGACTTAATATAATACAAAGTGTTCTGCTGTTTATCATCACACAGTAGACTGATACTACATAACCACTGTATAAAAATATAAATATAAAATGTAGATAAGTCCATACATAGTGAAATATATTTTACTATTTATCACCACATAATTACTACATAAAATATAAAATGCATATTAACTCAAGTATTTTATATTATCATTCTAATACACAAACTTTTCATTGCTTGTTATAGGCCTTTTCAAGCCTTCAGTGATTAATTACTATTTAATGATGGACCAGCCATGTCAAACAATTCACTAGATTGAAACTCTTCCTTGGATTAATTCAACATCTGCTGAGTTTTTAACTACCCAGAATTATTAATTTAGTGTCATCATGGATATGCCAAATAAATCAATTCCTTCACCCACTATTGGACATAAGCTCAGTACATTAGAAATCCCTATTTCTTAATATCTGAAAAAAAATAAGAAAGAATGAGCTACAGATTTTAAAAATAGCATTCACAAGGCTTAAGAGTGAATTATTGTAAGCAACCACAACTCTAATTTCTAGCAACTACTTTATTCCATTAAACAGTCTCCTTTAAAGCAAAACACAGTTAAATGTATTTCAACTTGTACCACATTGATCAGGAAGTGACAATCATGAATGCCTAAAGAAATCCACTGGAAGTCAAGATGACCTTCCCAGAAAATATGCTTGCTATGTGCATAATTATTCTGAAAGTCAAACAAAAAGACCATTCATGACTATTTTATAAAACCATATCTGTCCAGATAAAGCAAACTATGTTTTTATGTCAATCCATAATATTAAGAAATGTGATTAAAGGATCACATCTATTATCCTCTTATTCTTCTCCTTTATCAGCAAATAAAAAGAAAACATGAAAGAAGTGAATTGATCTCTAACCAAAGGAGAAGGGACAATACTCTATTTTTCTCTTATCAATAATGGCAAACATACTGCCAAGCTTTACAATTACCTGCAACTAAGGGACAGTAACAACTTCAAATTCCTCCTGACAGAGCCTCCCAGATGCAATTTTCTCATTACTTCTTGGAAACAGGGTGCATACATCAGGTTTGCAGTGTCTGTTCAATCCCTCTTGTTTGCCAATGAAGGGAGGAAGCAAAAAACAGTAAGTGTCCTGGCTAAGAACTCAAGCTTACAGTTAGAAGGAATGCCCTTAAATTAAAATCCCAGCAGCCCACTTAC
Source organism: Leptonychotes weddellii (assembly GCF_054177405.1). Classification (NCBI taxonomy): domain Eukaryota; kingdom Metazoa; phylum Chordata; class Mammalia; order Carnivora; family Phocidae; genus Leptonychotes; species Leptonychotes weddellii. The sequence continues at coordinate 104,360,522 of NC_138376.1, read as the reverse complement.
TGAATAGGGAGCCATTTCTCTAAACCTCAGCTCCTTCATCTATAAAACAGATGCATGTAAAGGGGTTAGAATACACCCCGGGACAATATAAGCCCTCAATAAATAGTAGACAATAAGATTATTATTGCAACTGATTTTCCCCCCAAATATAAAGAGAAGTACAGTCTTATTGGTTGCACAGGGTCAAGAGTGACATAATTCATTCAACAGCAAAGACATGAATGATGAGTATATTTGTATGCGTGGATAAAGGCCTTGGATTAGTTGCTTTCAGTTAGTAGAGACTGCAGTAGAAAGGTAAGTGAGGCCAGGATTCAGTTTCTAGCAACAGAAAATAAGACCTATTGTTATTGAGCAGCCAATAATGTTATTTTAATCAAGGAAGTAAATGATCAAAACAATTCTAGCCATGGATGTAGAGGATGACAGAAATGAAGAAAGGCTTGAAGCCTAGATAGAGCTCAGTTAGAAATCAATTGTAATGATTCAAGCTAGAGAAGCTTAGGACCTGAACTAAGGCAATGTGAAGAATTTAGTAAAATCTGAAAACCTTCATGCAACTCCAACACTCAAGTTGTTATTAGATTCTGGGTTCTTAGCCTTAAGCCTATGAGGAAGGTTGGTCTGTGTTATATAGAGAAGGGAAAGAATATTGTTCGTAGTGAAGTTTATTTTAGCTAGAATGATCCTAAAGAATTCCCCAATATTAACTAATTTTACAATTAATTTTAAAACCAGTACTCAATTGTTTTTTTCAATAATATGAATAAAGAGAATAGGGTAATAAAATGGTGCCTTAGTTTTATATTCTGTAAAGTGACAATAATAGGACCTACTTTATCATGTTATTATAAGGATTAAATATATTAATATACATAGAATATCAATGCCTGACACACACTAAGTAGTTTTAGTCAGCAATAGTTATAGTGAGAGCATTGTTGTTTAGAATATTATGAACCAGATAAGCCTGTATCTAAAGAAGAAAAAGACCAGCAAGTTATCATGGATTTCATCCTAGCACTGCACTCAGATCTTTATTGTTTCTTATTTGATATATGTAATTCTTGGAAAGCTTTTAAAAACGTTATAACTGAGTGAAATTAATAGGCAAAAAAAAAATGTTAAACATGAAAAATAATGGACACTGAGGAAGAAGATAGGAAAGCTAAAAAGCAGATGCCCTAAGAAAAGAAAGCTAATGCTATCAGGGCTAATTGTTTAATATATTAATTCATTTAATCCCCCAATTTTTTATTGTCAAATTTATCACAGAGGAGGTATTAAGCAGCAAATCAGGCACAGCAAAAAACTGAATTTGGGAGGTAAAAGACAAACTAGAGAAATTCTTCTAGAATCCAGACCACAAGGGTAAAGATGGATAGATAGATAGATATAGATATCCAGAAGCAAAAAACCAATCAATATATAATAAGAATTCCAGAATGAGAGCAAGACAAGAATCAATATCCAAAGAAATAATAGGGAAAATGTTTCCTGATGTAACAAAGAAAGGGTTTAGTCTAAAAAATGAGAGTACGCATTCTATTTTAGATGGATTAATGAAAACAGAGTCACCCCTGTTTGAATCCAGAAATAACCAATATTTTTCAGGAGCTGAAGTTTTAGTAGTAAGTATGGTCCTAGGCTACTCACAAGTGAGCAAGAGACCATTGAACCAGTAATCACTTGTGCTACACTCTTGACACATTCAATCCATCTCAAGTTCTTCCTAGAATGAGTCAGAATAATAAAATATGCGAGTGTTTGTGTGTGTGCATGTGCACATCTTCTTTAAATTTTTTAAAGGAAAAAAACTACAGACCAATATCTTCATGAATGTAGTTGCAAATATTCATAACAGAATATTAGCAAATTGAATGCAGCATTATATAAAAAGGATAATTTGCGGGCGCCTGGGTGGCTCAGTTGGTTAAGCGACTGCCTTCGGCTCAGGTCATGATCCTGGAGTCCCTGGATCGAGTCCCGCATCGGGCTCCCTGCTCGGCAGGGAGTCTGCTTCTCCCTCTGACCCTCCCGACCCTCCCCCCTCTCATGTGCTCTCTCTCTCAGTCTCTCTCTCTCAAATAAATAAATAAATAAAATCTTTAAAAAAGAAAAAAAAATAAAAATAAAAAGGATAATTTGCCATGACTAAAGAGTTTATCGCAGGATTTCAAGGTTGAATAATATTTAAAAAATCAATAAATATAATTCAACACATAAACAGAATAAAGAAGAAAAATCATATGATTGTCTCAACTGATATAAAGCCCAACACTCCTTCATGAAAAAACCTCTCGGCAAACTAGGGATAGAAAGAAACGTCTCCAACCTGATAAAGGGTGTTATAAAATTCCTATAGATAACATCACAATTAATATTGAAATATTAAATTCTCCCCCCACCAATAAATTTCATCAGAGATTTCTGATGAAAATAGACAAGTTAGTTCTGAGATTTAAACAGAAATGCTGAGGGCTTCAAGTAGTCTAAATTTTTTTAAAGAACTAATTCTAAGCACTTTCTGATTTCAAGAATTGCTATAAAGCTAAAGTGATCAAGACAGTGCAGTATTGGCTTAAGGACAGGCACATAGATTAGCAGAATGGAATATGGTCCATAAACAGACCAATACACATACTGATTTTTAACAAAAGTGACAAGGTAATTCAATAAAGAAAGCACAGTCATTTCAACAAATGGTGCTAGGGCGCCTGGGTGGCTCAGTTGGTTAAGCGACTGCCTTCGGCTCAGGTCATGGTCCTGGAGTCCCGGGATCGAGTCCCGCATCGGGCTCCCTGCTCAGCGGGGAGCCTGCTTCTCCCTCTGACCCTCCTTCCTCTCATGCTCTCTGTCTCTCATTCTCTCTCTCTCTCTCTCAAATAAATAAATAAAATCTTTAAAAAAAAAAACAAATGGTTCTAGAACAACTGGATATTCATATGGGAAAAGAACAAATCCTCAACACATTTCACACCACAAATAATCTATTTGAAATGGATTACAGAACTGACTGCAAATGCCAAAACTATAAAATTTATAGAAGAAGGTAAAGGAGAATAGTTTCACAATCTTTTCTTAGGCAAAAATTTACTAGACAAAACACAAAAAGGGAAAAAAAATGACAAATTATATTTCTTCAACTATAAATAGTCTGCTTTTCCAAAAATACTGTTAAGAAAGCAAAAAGGCAAGCCACACACTGGGAGAAAATATTCACATTACATATGTCTGACAAAGAACTTGCATCCAAAATATGTAAAGAACTCTTATACTGAAAAGCCTTAATAGTAAGAGCACAAACCATCTAAACAGATACTTCACTAAAGAAGACTATGAACAGGGGAGGAGTTAAGATGGCGGAGTAGCAGGGGGACCCTGAGCTTGCCTCCTCCCTCCAACACAATTAGATCAACATCAAATCATTTTGAACAACTAGGAAATCAATCTGAGGATTAAGAAAACAATCTGCACAACTGGAGGGAAAGAACATAATAGCAGATGTGAGGTTCAGAGCTGTGAATTGGGGAAGAGTAAAGCCATGGTCCCATGAAGAGGGGTGGGGAACCATTTCCACAGAACGAAGTCAGGGAGCAAATGGGAAAGAGAGCAACACATAGTGTTCACACAACATGAGGGGATTCCCTGGGTTACACTGGGAAAGAGAGCTCCCCTTCCTAGAGTATTTGGAAGAGGAATTTTGCCTCTCCAAGGACAAAGGCCAGCTGGGAGCTGCTGAGCAATCCTTCAACAGCAGGGACTGAGTCACACTGATAACCTGGTCACAGCTTTTTGCTGTGCATCACAATAGACTCCAACCACCATGCATGCACCATGCGACTGCTTTCCTGGGACAGAACGGCGCCAGGCGACAAGGCCCCCCTGTACAGGAGAGAATTTAAGATTTGGAGTTTTGAATCCCAGCCACCAGCCAGAGATAAAACAGGAGAACTGTGGCTCCAGACATGCTGAGAGCTGGGTACAGACAGGTTAAGGGCTGGGATCTGATGAAAGCCTGGGACACAGGAGAAGACTTTGTTCACTTTCCTGTGAAGGCCTCCCGAACAGCAGTGGCTGTGAGTTTCCATCCCCAGGGAAGAGAGGGCAGGGTGATGCCATCTTCCACCACCCTTACCCCACCAGCATGTCAGACTTCAGAGAGAAACACAGTATCTCCAGTGGAGGCTGGAGTCAGTTACACCAAACCCTGTGCCCAGTAGGGGCATCTTTACAAGGACAGGTCTGACAGTGACCCAGTGCAGCAGGCCTCTCCCTCAGAAGACCAACGCATATACCAAGTCTACTGATTACAGAGTGCTCCAAAGCATCAGCTTCAATTCTGGTGGAAATAGGACCAGGCTTTCTTGTGTTGTTGTTTTCTTTTAATTCTTCTTTTGATTTTTTTTTCTTTGGTATCAGGCTTATAGAGTCTTTATTCATTTGTTGGTTTATTTGTTTCCTTGTCCCATTTTTTGGATCAGCTTTCTTTTTTTTTTCTTTTTTTCCTTCTTTCTTTTTTATTCTTTGGAATTAGGCTTACAGTTTTTTGTTTGTCTGTTTCTTTGCTTTTTTGTTCCTTCTTCTTTTCTCTTTCCTTATATCAGGCCTTTTTTGTTTGTTTGTTGTTTTTCTTCCAGACTTATCTTAACAAACAAATCAAGGCACACCTAGTTAAAGGTCCACTGCAAGCAAGGAGGAACTCTATAGAGGGGAAAGAGCAGCCAAAACACAACAGCAGAATAATACAATGGCACTAAATTCATATCTATAAGCAATTACTCTCTGAATGTAAATGGACTCAATGCTCCAATCAAAAGACACAAGGTATCAGAATAGACAAAAAAACAAGACCCATCAATATGCTATCTACAAGAGACTCACTTTAGACCCAAAGACACCTCCAGATTGAAAGTGAGGGGGTGAAGAACCATCAATCATGTTAAGGGGGACATCAAAAGAAAGCTGGAGTAGCCATAAATATATCAGACAAACTAGATTTTAAACTAAAGACTGTAATAAGAGATGAAGAAGGGCATAATATCCTAATAAAGGGGACTATCCAACAAGAAGATCTAACAATTGTAAATATTTATGCCCCCAACTTTGGAGCAGCCAAATATATAAATCAATTAATAACAAAATTAAAGAAATTCATTGATAATAATACAATAATAGTAGGGGACTTTAACACCCCACTCACAGCAATGGACAGATCATTAAGGAGAAGATCAACAAGGAAACAATGGCTTTGAATGACACCCTGGACCAGATGGGCTTAATAGACATATTCAGAGCATTTCATCCTAAAGCAGCAGAATATACATTCTTTTCAAATGCACAAGGAATAGTCTCCAGAATAGATCATATACTGGGTCACAAATCAGGCCTCACCCAGTACAAAAAGATTGAGATCATACCATGCATATTTTCAGACCACAACACTATGAAACTTGAAGTCAACCACAAGAAAAAAATTGGAAAGACAACAAATACATGGAAGTTAAAGAACATCTTACTGAAGAATGAATGGGTTAACCAGGAAATTAAAGAAGAAATAAAAAAATACATGGAAGCAAATAAAAATGAAAACATGACAGCCCAAAACCTTTGGGATCCTAAGAGGGAAGTACATAGCAATACAGGCCTTCCTCAAGCAGCAAGAAAAGCCTCAAATACACAACCTAACCTTACACCTAAAGGAGTTGGAAAAAGAACAGCAAACAAAGCCTAAAACCAGCATAAGGGAAATAATTAAGATTAAAGCAGAAATAAATGATATAGAAATTAAAAAAAAAAACAGTAGAACAGATCAACAAAACTAGGATCTGATTCTCTGAAAGAATTAACAAAATTGATAAACCCCTAGCCAGTCTTATTAAACAGAAAAGAGAAAAGATCCAAATAAATAAAATCATGAGTGAAAGAGGAGAGGTCACAACCAACACCACAGAAATACAAACAATGAGCAATTATATGCCAACAAATTGGGCAGCCTGGAAGAAATGGATAAATTCCTAGAAACATATAAACTACCAAAACTGAAACAAGAAGAAATAGAAAATTTGAATTGACCCATAACCTGCAAAGAAATTGAATCAGTAATCAAAAATCTCCCAACAAACAAGAGCCCAGGACCAAATGGCTTCCCAGGGGAATTCTACCAAACATTTAAAGAAGAATTAACACCTATTCTTGTGAAGCTGTTCCAAAAAGTAGAAATGGAAGGAAAACTTCCTAACTCTTTCTATGAGGCCAGGATTACCTTGATTCCAAAACCAGACAAAGACCCCACTAAAAAGGAGAATTACAGACCAATATCCCTGATGAACATGGTTGCAAACTCAACAAGATAATATCTCAACAAGATAATAGCTAATCAAATCCAACAGTACATTAAAAGTATTATTCACCATGATCAAGTGGGATTTATTCCTATGCTGTAGGGGTGGTTCAATATCTGCAAATCAAGCAACGTGATATACCACATTAATAAAAGAAAGGATAAGAACCATATGATCCTCTCAATAGATGCAGAAAAAGCATTTGACAAAATACAGCATCCTTTCTTGATAAAAATCCCCAAGAAAGTAGGGATAGAAGGAACATACCTCAACATCATAAAGGCCATATATGAAAGACCCACAGCTAATAACATCTTCAGTAGAGAAAAACTGAGAGCTTTTCCCCTTACGTAGGAACATGACAGGGATATCCACTCTCACTGCTGTTGTTCAACGTAGTACTGGAAGTCCTAGCCTCAGCAATTAGACAACAAAAAGAAATAAAAGGCATCCAAACTGGTAAGGAAGAAGTCAAACTTTCAGTCTTTGCAGATGATATTCTATGTAGAAAACCCAAAAGACCACCAAAAAATTGCTAGAACTGATACATGAATTCAGCAAAGTTGCAGGATATAAAATCAATGAACAGAAATCTGTTGCATTTCTATACACCAACAATGAAGCCGCAGAAAGAGAAAGCAAGGAGTCAATCCCATTTATTAACAAAAATCATAAGATACCTAGGAATAAACCTAACCAAAGAGGCAAAAGATCTATACACTGAAAACTATAGAACACTTATGAAAGAAACTGAAGAAGACACAAAGAAGTGGAAAAATATTCCATGCTCTTGGATTAGAACAAATATTGTTAAAATATCCATACCACCCAAAGCAATCTATACATTTAATGCAATCCCTATCAAAATAACACCAGCATTTTTCACAGAGCTAGAACAAACAATTCTAAAATTTGTATGGAACCAAAAAAGACCCTGAATAGCCAAAGTAATGTAAAAAAAAAAAAAAAAAAAGCAAAGCAGGAGGCATCACAATTTCACACTTCAAGCTGTATTACAAAGCTGTATTCATCAAGACAATATGGTACTGGCATAAAAACAGACACATAGATTAATGGAACAAAATAGAAAACCCAGAAGTGGACCCACAACTGTATGGCCAACTAATCTTCAACAAAGCAGGAAAGAATATCCAATAGAAAAAAGACGGTCTCTTCAACAAATGGTGTTGGGAAAACTAGACAACATGCAGAAGAACGAAACTGGACCACTTTCTTACACCATACACAAAAATTAATTCAAAATTGATGAAAGACCTAAATTTAAGACAGGAAACCATCAAACCAAACAGAGGAGAAAGCAGGCAGCAACCTCTTTGATCTTGGATGCAGCAACTTTTCACTAGACACGTCTCTGGAGGCAAGAGAAACAAAAGCAAAATGAACTATTGGGACCTCATCAAGATAAAAATCTTCTGCACAACAAAGGAAATAATCAACAAAACTAAATGTCAACTGATGGAATGGGAGAAAATATTTGCAAATGACATATCAGATAAAGGGTTAGTATCCAAAATCTATAAAGAACTTATCAAACTCAACACCAAAAAAACAAATAATCCAGTTAAGAAATGGGCGGAAGACATGAATGAACATTTTTCCAAAGAAGACATCCAGATAACTAACAGATGCATGAAAAGATGGTCAACATAACTCGTCATCAGGAAAATACAAATCAAAAGTACAATGAGATACCATCTGACATCTGTCAGAATGGCTAAAATTAACAAGTCAGGAAATGACAAGTGTTGGTGAGGATGCAGAGAAAGGGGAACCCTCTTACACTGTTGGGGGGAATGCAAACTGGTGCAACCACTCTGGAAAACAGTATGGAGTTCCTCAAAAAGTTAAAAATAGAACTACTCTACCACCCAGCAATTGCACTACTATGTATTTATTGAAAGGATACAAAAATGCTGATTTGAAGGGGCACATGCACCCCAATGTTTATAGCACATGCACTATCAACAATAGCCAAACTATGGAAAGAGCCTAAATGTCCATCAACTGATGAACGGATAAAGAAGATGTCATATATATACAATAGAATATTACTCAGCAATCAAAAAGAATGAAATCTTGCCATTTGCAACAATGTGGATAGAGCTAGAATGTATTGTGCTAAGTGAAATAAGTCAGTCAGAGAAAGACAAATATCATATGATTTCACTCAAAATATGTGGAATTTAAGAAACAAAACAGACGAACATAGGGAAAGGGAAGGAAAAATAAAATAAAAACAGAGAGAGAGGTAAACCATAAGAGACTCTTAAATATAGAGAACAAACTGAAGGTTTCTGGAGGGGAAGTGGGTGGGGGATGGGCTAAATGGGTGATGGGCACTAAGGAGGGCACTTACTGGGATGAGCACTGGGTGTTACATGTAAGTGATGAATCACTAAATTCGAGTCCTAAAACTGACACTACACTGTATGTTAACTAACTTGAATTTAAATTTTTTAAAAAAGAAGATATATGACTAGCCAAAAAAGCAAATGAAATATGTTCAACATCATTAGTCATTAGGGAAATGTAAATTAAAATTACAATGATATGTCACTACATGTATGCAATGGAATGACTAAAATTAAAAAAGACAGACAATATCAAGTGTTGATGAGGCTGTAGAACAACTGGAACTCTCATATATTTTGGTTGAGAGAGCAAATGGTGCTATCACTTTGGTTATCAATTTCGCAGTTTCTTGGAGTAATCTCAGAAATTCATAAACAATCTATGGAGTCCCTTTCCCAAATTTCTCCCCCATGCTATCCCCCATGTCCACCCCCAAACCCCGCCCCACTTTCTGGTTCCCTAAAGCTCTCCTCTCCACTCCTCCAACTAAAAATCTGGCATCTGTTTACCTCTCTGCTACTCACTCCCTGTGACTGCATTCACACCTGGAACAAGTGGGAAGCAAATAGAAAGAGAAAAAATAGCAGTAAGAGTTTGTCCTACTTTCTTGGGACCATACATCCTCCAATCAAAGAAAAAAGTTCCCTTCCCTCAGGGTTTGAAACATCTGTGAATCTTCACTCCCACCCTTAGCACTTGCAGAAGACCACTTTCTTTTACCTGGAGTCTAAACTAGGAAAATTTTGGAGTTCTAGCTGCCACTCCTTACAGATTTCAGCTGCCTTGAATCTAAGCCAGAGCATTCAAGGAAAAAAATGGTGAACTTACCACCAATTTAGTGGTACTGCAGATTCTCATCTTCTTCTACATCTGCTACTATTTATTTTTTAGAGTCCTCAAATATCTGCTCTATGCCTTCTGTCTAGGACTTATATGCACATTCAGTGGGAGATACAGAGTAGAATGTACTCTAAATAACTCTTTCCATATTTACCCTCATCTCTGCACTTATAAAATATGGCAACAAAGAGCTGTGCTTTTACTAAGTATTTTAATGCTGCTAAATGATGCTAAATTTTCATCTTAGAGAATAGAAACAATCTGAATATTTACCAAGTACAACCATGTACAACAGCAATTAAACTGTTCCCAAACAAAATTCTCTAGCCAATAAATATTTAATAAAAATTACAAGTAGACTATTGTGGGGGGGAGTTCATTAGGAGTTCACATAATTTTTTTAATTATCAAAATTTGGTTTAATGGTTAAAATATGGTAAGTCACTTTGTTATATAATCAGTAACAATTATTTTCACAGTGAGATTTGTTCATGCAGTAAACTCAAACTGGCAGCACTGGTATATAAAATATGTAGTGTTTATTGTCACTAATGTCACTACTTCGTCAATAAATGCCACAAGTAAATGTTATTTTGAATTCTAGAGCAAGATTCTGAGAAAGAGGTGGAAGAAATTTGAGCAAGAACCTTCTCAAATACATCTTCCACATCAGGTGCCAGGGAAGGCTAACATTTTCCTAATGGAGAATCATTTCTTTTTGACTTACATCTCACTTCTTGGTTTATAACCCAAAATCCATGGAGCCGAGGTACTGAACACCCAGTACTTCACTGGGCTTTCAATTCTGTCCAATTGGTCTGTGTGCCTATTCTTATGCTGATACCATATGATTTTTGATTACTATAGCTTTGGAATAGAGTTTGAAATCAAGAAGTGTGATGCCTCCAGGTTTTGTATTTTTTTGTCTTTCCTCTAGTCCTTCTTTGTCTATTTTGGGTCTTTTGTGGTTCTCCATTTTTTTTCATTGATGTCTTACAGTTGTCAAAGAATGGTTTTTAAAATTATTTCACTCTATCATTATCAGCAAGGTCACTGGAAGTGGATTTCTACTTACAATAAACATATTCAATCTTTGCTTAATTATTCATCATAGATGTCCTTTTAACATTTCCTTTAATACTTAATTAATGCTTTTAAGAAAGCAACTCTAAATTCCTTATAATGCAAGAGACCCTTAAATGTCATGGTAGTTAGATCCCTGCCACTTCTATCTATAGAACATAAGTACTAAGACAGCACATAAACTTCTTGCAATTCAGGGTCACCACTTGCTTCTCTAGTAGAAGAATTATTCTGGACAATGCCTAAGCCCCACTGCCTGTCCTCCAGGGTAAAAAAATTTCTGAAACTTTGCTACCTAGTGGTGTATTAAAATGAATACATGAAACACATTGCAATTGTATATAGTTGTTTAAGTATTGTATAATACTATATAACTATTATATAAAAGATTAAGTCAAGTGTTCCAATATATCTCATCTTTATGTTAAGGCAAAATATGAGCAATCATTTAGTTCATTAATGTTAATTAATAATTAATAGCATATTAAAATAATGTTATGCTGTAGACTACCTAGATTTTTTACTATTCCATGAACATAATTTTTGTTTTTCCAAGGTTCTGTTTTTATTCTTGTCATTCCAGTGTTTTGATGTCACAGAGATTTTCACAAAAGGCAAATGAAATTATAATTATACCAACCCTCATCCCCATTTAACTATGGGGTAATTGTGTTCTTCTGCAGGAAACTGAAATTTAGTAAACATATATAATAAGGCTCTGATTATGGTAATAATCATTATTTTTTAAAGAATTTATTAAGTGCCAGCATTTCTAGGTCCTTTCTGTACAGTTTCTCATGTCATCTTTATAATACCCTTAAAATGTAGGTTCTGTTTATATCCCATTTCACAGGTGAGGAAACTGAAGCACACAAATAACTTTATCTTGCTCAAGGTCATATAAGAAGTAAGTGTAACATTTGAAGTAATATTCAAGTAATTTGGTTCTGGGGCCTGTGTACTTAACTACTTCATTATATTGCCTCTTCAATATGTTAGGCTATCTGGCATCTCACAAATGCTGGAGGTATCTTCAAGATATCAGTTTTGCTATATCCTCAGTGAATATTTTTCATAGTCCTACCCCATTCACACTGCTATAGAGATGAAAAACAGCTCCTTTGAGGCAAACAGGCACTGTTTCTATGGACTGAAATCCTTCATATGTTGAATAAGTCTTGTAAAAACACTGAATAAAATTTCATACATGTTAGATAATACATATGTATCTTGTTTTATTTTATGTATCTTGCCTGCAGAGAAGGAGACATTACTCTTTTTGTTTTGCTTTCTTTATATATAAAATATTATGTGGTCATAAACTTACAAAAAGTTTAAGGAAAACAAATATCACCATCCTTCAACCCAGAGATCACAGATTCTCTGATTCCATATATTGTTTTACATAAATCAGAGATGTAGAAAGATACATGTCACTTACAGATGACAAAAACATGCTGGTAAATATATTTTTAGAAGTTCACTCTGATATAAAATGAGAAATACACTAATATACTGAGAAAACATTTTCCATCAGTAATGTTAGTAAAATGAGGTATGTTTCAAGATTAGTGAAATTTTGCAGTAGAAGGATTATTTTAAATTGGTGAAAGTGTAAATTAGTACAATAAATGTTATTTATAGGAGTTCCTCCTATAAAAATTACTAGAAGGGCACCTGGGTGGCACAGTCAGTTAAGCATCGAACTCTTGATTTCAGCTTAGGTGGAAACCCACATCAGGCTCCACACTGAGTGCAGAGTCTACTTGAGATTCTCTCTCTCTCTCTCTGCCCCTCCCGCTCCTACTCTCTCTCTCTCTCTCTCTCTCCCTCTCTCTCTGAAATAAATAAATAATTCTTTAAAAATAAATAAATAAAAATTACTAGAGAGGTATGCAATGATACATGCACTAAGATGCTTATTTCAGTATTATTTTAAACAATTAGCAAACATTCAGAAACATCTTAAGTATCTTAAATGTCTAACAAGAGGAATGGTTAAATAAAATCTAGCAGATATATACAGGGAAATATAATGTAGCCATTATCATTTATTTTATTTTTTATGTCTGAGAACATGATAAGATCTTCTCAAAACAAATTCTGAACCGGGATTCTTAAAATGTGTGCTTTTCCATAGACTCCCTGCTCCCTCAGCAAATAGATACTTGAGGGTTCAATGCAGGTTTTTAGGTATGTCTCAACTTACAGGTAGGACATACACCATAGGTAAGCCTCAGATACACATTTCCCTGCCCACTATTCCCACTCCTAACAGTTGTAATTGAATTAAGCAAATGTTTTTAATGAACATATGGAATCTACAGAAATTTAGTTCACTTGAAAGGAATACAATACACTACATAAAAACCAATTCAAAATCAATTATATCACTAAGATTTGTTGTGAAAATAGAGAACTTTCATGCCTACAGTATTACAGTGTTCAAATTATAGGGGTTTTTTAATTTTAATAATCTAAGGTTTTTTTAAATTTTTATTGTTATGTTAATCACCATACATTACATCATTAGTTTTAGATGTAGTGCTCCATGATTCATTGTTTGTGCATAACACCCAGTGCTCCATGCAGAACGTGCCCTCTTTAATACCCATCACCAGGCTAACCCATCCTCCCACCCCCCTCCCATCTAGAACCCTCAGTTTGTTTTTCAGAGTCCATCGTCTCTCATGGTTCGTCTCCCCCTCCGATGTCCCCCACTTCATTCTTCCCCTCCTGCTATCTTCTTCTTTTTTTTTTCTTAACATATATTGCATTATTTGTTTCAGAGGTACAGATCTGAGATTCAACAGTCTTGCAAAATTCACAGCGCTTACCAGAGCACATACCCTTCAAAGTGTCTATCACCCAGTCACCCCATTCCTCCCACCCCACCCCCACTCCAGCAACCCTCAATCAAATTATAGGTTTTTAATATAACTTTTAAAGTTACAAGTACACTATTTATTAAAATCTGCTATAGAAGAAAAACACATAAAACTTTGCACACACACACACACACACACACACACACCCCAAGCCAGTCTTGTAAAATTACTAAGTAAAACTTTCATACTGTTCTGAGTACTTACTGGTTAGTGTGTCATTATTGGACATATTTATATACAGGACTGTTGTATTGACATCAATCCTTTTTAATGATAGCAGTTTCAATGGAAGTCTTTTTAAATACTATGAATTAAATGCTACAACTTCCCTGGTTTTGAGCATGTACCATAGAGAACCATGATGGAGAGGAGGCAGCCTGATCAGGTAGAAAGTGCTTTGGAGAAGGAATGAAGGAGGAGAAGCTGGACTAGGAGTGGAGATGGGCATTCCATCTCTTGGGTAGGTTGTTGAAACCCTTTGAGTGTCCATTCCCTCATCAGGCAAATGGTGGTTACTGATATCTATTCAGTCTAGGTGACATGATGGCAGTGATGACCAAATGTGACAATGATGTGAAAACATTTTGTTCAACTACACTTATCAGGTGTTATTAATCACTGAGCTAGAGCAGAAGCCTACTCTGAATCTGTTTCTTCATCTATACACTATGGAGATGGAACAAATTAAAGGTTTTTCAAAAATTATTTTTGCAGTAGAACTCATTTTTTAAGTCACATCTCATACAACACTTTGAAATATTGAACCTATGGAACAATGGTCTCAAATCTGCCAAATCTGTCATTTAAATTTGGATTTTTCAATAAAAATTAAAGAATTCTTCATTACCTGTGTACCTGTTCCCCCCCCCATAGTCTCTCATTGCTTCAAATAATAAAATAAAATTACCTGCTGCTATTTTTCTTTTAAAAATATATTATGGCTAGTTAAGCTTTAAATTAATTTTCTTACTTTGTACTCAAAAGCAGAAATATTTAGTGGATCCTCAAAGTGTATAATAAATAAAATGATTCTTAGAGGGTTTTATTTCTAACTATTATTCATAAGTTTATTAAATGTCTGCATTAAAATAGTAAATATTCTACATACCTTTGGTTGATTAATGACTCTCATGCTAAGAGGAGGGTCCTTTATCAAAGTCATGTGACAAACGAAAAGTATAATGAGAAACAAATGTTTTCTGACTTCCAACAATGTTCCATTCATCAAATCAGACTCACTTTTTTTATTAAGTATGAAAAAAGCATGACAAATATGGAATCCTTTCCAAACCAGCCTTCTCTACCTTCAAAATGACTTTACCATAAACCCTGAAATATTTCCTCCTTTTACAAAACCAAGCAAGCACAATTTTTATAGAAACCAGGCCTGGGTATATGTGTGTATAAAACAGTGTAAAAGTATCCATACCTTCCTTACTAATACTCTACTTTCTATACATTTGAATTTCTCTTACTAATTTTATTAAGAGTCATGTCACTTTGCTCAAAAGGGAAAATACTATCATTTGTGATGTGACTGGACAAATCCTTCCTTTAAGACTGTAGCAATTTGGAAAAAAAACAAAAACAAACAAACAAAAAAAACCTGTAGCAATTTGCCATGGAATGTTTAGACTTCACAACATACATTATCATTACCCATATATTTTCCCCAAGCTAATTATAATGAAATCTTCAATAAAACTTTTGAAAAATAGAAATAGATTGTCAGTCTTTTTATGTTTATAAATAATGTCTGTTAAATGCGTAAAACTACAAATAAAATACATTTTAAAACAGTAAGAAAATAAAATCACCTATAGTCCTTTACTTAGAAATACCTTGATAAATATCTTTTCATATATTTAATGCCCATATAACCAAATGTAAAATTAAAACAGGCCCTTACTTCTCATTTAATCAATATAGCATCGATTTCTTTCATGACTTCATGATTTCAATACATGATTTCATTATGGATTTCAATAAATTTCATTATCTCAATGGTTCTCTAATTGTGTGGACATATCAACATATATTTTTTACCAATTTTATATTTATGAAACATAGAACATTTCCAAGTATTTACTGTTATAAACAATTTAGTGATTAATATCCTTGTACTCAGAGATGATATTCAAAATATATAATGGGTCCAAGCTTCAATCAATCAAAAATGATGTCAACTACAAAATACACACACACACACACACACACACAGATAAGATAGCCTTACATGTGCAACTGGGTCTACATTAGCCTGGATTAAACTTATACGATTTTCCATGTTTCACTTATTATTTTCTTGCAATAAATTCTTAAAAATGGAACTGTTGGGTCAAAAATACAAACCATTTTTTAAAAGATTTTATTTATTTATTTGAGAGAGAGAATGAGAGAGAGAGAGAGAGAGCACATGAGAGGGGGGAGGGTCAGAGGGAGAAGCAGACTCCCTGTTGAGCAGGGAGCCCGATGTGGGACTCGATCCAGGGACTCCAGGATCATGACCTGAGCCGAAGGCAGTCGCTCAACCAACTGAGCCACCCAGGCGCCCAATACAAACCATTTTAAAAAGGATTTTGAAGCATACTCCTAAAATGTCTTTCCAAGTAGCTTATTATTCATTTACACTCCCACCAGCAATAGGAAATAGGAGTACCAATTTTCTAACAGTCTTGACAACACTGAATATTTATTATAAGTTCTGTAAAGAATCTCTACTAACTAATGTTAAAAGATGATATCTAATAGATTATATCAATGACCTCAAATCTTTGCTGCTCCCTAGTTACCCATGTCCTCTACCATGTGACTTTGCAATCCCTTCTATTAAAAGATAAATATATTTCTTGCCCTTTGATTCTGAGTTTGGTCATGTCTTTTGCTTTGCTCAATGATATGTTGGCAGATACAACACAAACAGAGGCTTGATACACAAACACTTGCCCAACTGGGCTTGCACTATTAATACTTCTTCCATTGCCGCAAGAAAGGCATGTTGAGCTAGCCCACTGATCCCAAAAAAGAGGATGAGAAATACATGGAACTCTAGTGGAGTATGAAAGACACATGGAGCAGAACTGCAGCTAAACAATCCCAGGCAAGCCTCAGCTAGATACAGGCACCAGCTACAGAGAGAAACAAAAAAGCCTAGCAAAGATCATCCCAAAGCAGGCAACCCCCAGTCAACCAAAAGATGTGCAAGTTTTGATAACAACCATTGGGTTCTTTTAGCCATTGGGTTTGGGAATTTTGTTACACAAAAATGGGCTAAATGACACAACAGCTCCTTTAATTTCAATTTATTTGGTTAATTTCTGTGTTTGTTGTTCCTTTACATTTCTTCCTTTATGGTTTCTCTGCTCATGTCACCTATCTTTTTGGTTTAGGGTAGTTACCTTTTTATTACTGATTTGTAAAGCTCTATTAATGGTATAGCTCATCTATTATATATGCTGTAACATTTTCTTAGCTTATTATTTATGTGCTGATTGTAGCATACAAAGATTTAAAATGCATGTACTTAAATCTATCTATATTTTCCTTTATTAATTTACCTTTGGTGATCTACTTGGAGAGATCTTCCTCCTACATCAAGATTTAAAAAATATTTACCTACATTCTCTTTTAATACTTATATTGCTTCTGTTTTTACAGTTAAATATTTATTATAGCTGGAATATATTGTGGTAAAAAGTTATGAGATAGGGAATCTAACAATTTTTTTAACAGACAGTTGTTCCAATATCCTTTGTTGAATAATTTATCTCTATTCCATCAATTTGAGATAACATATGAATCATGTACAAAATTTTTCCAGAATGCTTGGGTTTGTTCCTAGTTGTTCTATTTCATTGATTTATTAATACATTTCTATTCAAGTACCCCAGTGATTTATTTTTTATCAGCTTTATACAATTGTAAATCTTGGTGAGGAAGTGCACATCTATTACTCCTTTTACCACACACAAAAATAATTGTGTAGACCATTTTAGAAGTGTATTCTTCCCAGTTAATTTTAGAAGAAT
Source organism: Leptonychotes weddellii (assembly GCF_054177405.1). NCBI lineage: Eukaryota > Metazoa > Chordata > Mammalia > Carnivora > Phocidae > Leptonychotes > Leptonychotes weddellii. The sequence continues at coordinate 104,342,966 of NC_138376.1, read as the reverse complement.
TTGTTGGAGTTTTAAAAAAAGCTTCATTTAGATCTAATTAATTAATCTAATTAATGTATCTAATTAATTTAGAGAAAAATGGCTATTTTAGTCTTCTCATTTAGAAATACAACATGTATTTTAAATTACTTAAGTATTATTAAATATGTATCAACATTTTGGAGTTTTTCATCATATGGGTTCTTTTTATCTCTACTCAAATTTTTTCTTAGGTGTTTTATCATTTTTGTTGCTACTACAGGATTCTTTTTCATTAGACTATGAATGGCCATTCCTTGTATAAAAAAGATACTGATCCGTAGTCAGCCATTTTATTAAACTGTTTCATATAAATAACATTATAAATATAAAGAATGCATTTTTGTTTTAAAACATGAAATGCTTTATTTTACACTGTATATAGTCCACAAAACTTTTTATGGAAATCAAAAGCCGAGATTAAATCCAGGATTTTCAGCATCTTCTTATAAATTTTCAAGATAGTCTTCATGATTTTTTATTCAGATTGACAGGATTTTCCACTTACAAAATAGTTGAAGCTTTTGGTGAAAAATTTTGCAAATCATTTTAATTCTATTTTAGATAATAAAACTTGATGGTGAATACTGAAAAGCTCTTGATCTTGAAGCCTTACTAATTTTGCCCTCTCAGTCAAGAGCTTCTCATCTATATTCCAGTTAGAACGTCCCTCTAGCTGCCAGTGGACAACTTTAAAAATTCAGATCCTCTCAACTGTCATCCCTAATATTAAAAAGAGGCCAGGGTCCAGATTGCAGGAAGAATGTAAGTAAATGCGTAAAATATCTTCTAAATAGCGTTTTTTATTTTGTTCTAGTTGTTACTATAGTTTTTAAATTAAGAAATACAATAGTGTGTGTATATATATACTTACATATATATACAAAATATATACAAAAATTACAAATATTATTTAATAAGATGCTAAGAATTTGTAAAAATTAAACTTTAAACTTCTACTAAACTAAATTTAAATTATGAAATAGAAGAGAATGGAGAAGGCTGATTTCTACCATTTTTTGTAATGTACAGAATTAAAACTGTGTTTTCACCTTAACTATACATTGTCCATAGTAGTAACATTACAGTGAAAAATAAGTGAGTGAGATATATAAAAATCTGATCTCCCTTTAGATAATCTGTGTGTTCCTGAAAAGTTCTATGGATAAAGAATTTCTAAAATTAAACAGTATATTTCATTGATTCTAGAGCATACTTTAAAACTTTTTTAAAGTATTTGAAATTAGAATGCATCTTAAAATAAATGTTATATCATTGTTTAATTGGGAGTATCCTTATTTCTTAGTGATACATTAAATAATGGTGTATCTTACAATCAATGGTATTTAAGACTAGATGTACTATCACATTTAAACATAATAGAGGAGCTCAGGAATTTGTTATTATGTGATATTTTATAAAGGATCCTTTTTCATAAAAAATAATCTATCTCTAATTTAGACTTTTTTAAGTCAGTGGATTTTAATGTTTTCAGGGTTATCAGCTCTTTAAAAAATTGATAATTATGAACTATTTCCCCTAAGATTGTGCACACACCAAAATCTCACAAAATTTCATTAATTTAATACAATGAGAGAGCTCCTTTCTGAACCCCTAGAGTAGTGGTTCTTTACATCACCATTGGCTATAAGCATTTTAAGACTACTGGGATGCAGAAATTGCATCATTAATGATTTGCAGGGGATTCTAATACGCAATCAGAAGTGACATTGCCTTCTAGCTAGACCAAACTCTAGTCTATAGAATATCTGCATTAAAATCACATTGTTTCTGTAACATGCATATTCCTGCATCCCACATTATATACAATGAATCTGAATCTGTTCTGGGCATGGCCTGTGTATTAGTAATTTTTAAAAGCTCTCTCTCCTTGCTATTTAAATTGTCCTCCACAGACTAGTAGCATCAACATCACCTGGGAGCTTGTTATCAATGCAGAATCTCAGGCTTTATCCCAGAACTTCTGAATCAAAATCTGTGTTTTAATAAGATCGCCAAATGATTCACATGCACATAAGTTTGGAGAAGCAGGGGTCTATGAGATTCCAGTGTGTAGCCAGGGTTAAGGATGACTTAACACATGACACAATGACACATCTTCCCATTCTGCAATTTAATAACAGAAATTATTGTTTCCTAATAAAGATTCACTTTGCACCCTAAGAGAGAATTTACCATAAAGAGACAAAAGGAGGAAGAGGAAGACCCAAAAAGGAGAACATCTCTCACTAAAATTTTAAATAAATATTAAAATATTAAAAGGAGATTTTGAGGTTGGAAACAACTTACTACATCCACTAAGATACTCCCTTAATTAGCTTTAATCATTAGAAATTTCTAAATATCCATGAATTACCAATATATTTACAACCGGGATCACTTATCTGTGCTTAGTTATGACTCAATTATCTTCCCCCTTTTCCACCAGTTCCTATGAATTAAAGACCTATAATGTATTGTATTATCTTTTCTCCCAACAAAAATACCACAAAATGTTCTCAGGCTTTAGGGAAAAAGCACAGAAGACATACTATACAAAGAGAGAGGTAAGAGCAGCGGTCATAATTGAGAGATTGTGTGTGTGTGTGTTGTTTGTTTTCTCTGTAGGCTCAAGAGTATTATTCTGTGCTAAGGATATCTAATTTTATTTTTTAAGTTTTTTTGTTTGTTTGTTCTTTGTTTTTAATCATGGAAAGCCAAACTAAACTTACAAGATTACTTTGCTAAGCACCAGCATTTTAGAGGAGTTTTGTTTTGTTTTATATCTGGAAAGATAAACTGACCTACGACCTTTTGCACAACCTGTAACTCCCCGGAACCTGTAAGAGAACCGCAGATAAACAACCACATTTACGCACATTAACACCATAGTAAAACCATGTTAGCTACAAGGTGGAAATAACAGGCTTGGGCGAGTGCTGCTGCAATCCATTGTGATAAAAAAAAAAACATCCAGAAGTGTGGTACTCCAAATAAAGCCCCATGAACAGCAAACATTTAACTTGTGAGTTAGGTAGCATGTTTTCTCAGTAACGTACTCTAGTAAGAAGCCTGACTCTGTGTCATCTTTATTGTATTCTTCCTCCTTCAGAATTTTAACAGAAGATTAACTCTGAACTGTTAACTGATACTTAATAGAATTAACCTATTAACTATGAAACTGGCCACAGCTGTATTACTCAGCTTCTCCAGGTCATCCACAGATTAGTCTTTTGTTCACTATGCAAGAATGCCAATTCTGTTGTTTCTGCCATCTTTGTGAATAGTTAATAAAAACCAATGTTACCAGACTGTGTGCAGTTGACCCACTTGTAAGGATGGGATTGGGGCCTAACCAACAGAAGAGGGGATGCTAGGTAATCCCCTGGTTATTTTGTCTAGATAAAGTGGTCTGTGATTTGTACAATCTCTTGAACAGCCTGCTTCTTGGTTCTTGGCTGGAAGCTCTATCCGTTCCCCTGCCTGGGATGATCTTTCATTGATTTCACACCAGTGCTTCCTGCTGGCCAGTTGGGTCTTCCCTGATTGCTTACTCCAAAGGAGCTCCAGGTCCCTCCTTATCAGAGAACTTTGCTTTCTTTCCTTCAGAGCATTCATCATCATCTGATAAATATAGTTTTAAATTTTAAATACCGTCTAGCTTTCCCCATGAGAGTGTTTGCTCCAAAAGGGCAGGGACCTTGTCCGTCTTGTGACCAAGCATATGGTTCCCAGAACCAGAAGAGAGCTTGGCCCATTGAAGGCTTTCAATGATTAGTCATTGAATAAAAGAATGAGCCATGATAGCCACAGGAATCAACTATTAGGAGTATCTTATAATCTGAGATGTCAAATATTAATCTATGATGAGAAAGCTGTGGTCAGGTAGAATAACTTATTTCAAATGAAAACCTGGGCATTTATAAAATCTACTGTGTTAGATCTACTTAGATTGGAACAAGTTTATTCATCTTGTATTACTCTTTTTCATCTATTCCTCACAGAAAGAAATGCCTCAGCCTCAGTTATTAAAACTTAACTCTGTGGTTCTTGGGGGACCTGGATGGCTCAGTCGTTGAGCGTCTGCCTTCAGCTCGGGTCATGATCTCAGGGTCCTGGGATCGAGCCCCTCATCAGGCTCCCTGCTCCTCAGGAAGCCTGCTTCTCCCTCTCCCACTCCCCCTGCTTATGTTCCCCTCTTGCTGTGTCTCTCTCTGTCAAATAAATAAATAAAATCTTTAAAAAAAAAACTTGACTCTGTGTTTCTTATGCCTCAGGCCAACCCAGGGAAGAATATATCAATTAAAAATGCAGAAGATGTTTTGTTAATGGTTTCCTTTGTTGTGAAAAAGCTTTTTATTTTGACACAGTCCCAATAGTTTATTTTTGCTTTTGTTTCCCTTGCTTGAGACTATCTAGAAAAAAGTTGCTACAGTCAATGTCAAAGAAGTTACTACCTATGTTCTCTTCTGGGAGTTTTATAGTTTCAGGCCTCACATTTAAGTCTTTAATCCCTTTTGAGTTTATTTTTGTGTATGGTTTAAGAAAGTGGCCCAGTTTCATTCTTTTGCATGTAGCTGTCCAGTTTTGCCAGCACTATTCATTTAAAAGACTGTTTTTCCCCATTTTATATTCTCATCAACTTTGTCTCAGAATAATTGATCATATAAATGTGTGTTTATTCCTGGATTTCATTCTGCTCCATTGATCTAAATGTCTATACTGTTTTGATTACTACAGCTTTGTAGTATATCTTGAAATCTGGAATTGAGATACCTCTAGTTTTGTTCTTTCTCAAGATCGCATTAGCTACTCAGGGTCTTTTGTGGTTCTATACAAATTTCAGTATTGTTTGTTCTGGTTCCTGAAAAATGCTGTTGATGTTTTGATAAGGATTGCTTTGTATCTGTAGATCACTTTGAGTGGTATGGATATTTTAACAATACCATTTCTTAAAATCTGTGAGTATGGAATGTCCATTTCTTTGTGTCATCTTCAGTTTCTTTCATCAATGTTTCATAGTTTCAGTCTTTCACCTCTTTGGTTAAATTTATTCCTAGATATTTTATTCTTTTTGGTGCAATTGTAAATGGAACTATTTTCTTAATTTGTCTTTCTGCTACTTCATTAGTGTATAGTAATGCTACTGATTTTCTAGATATTAATTTTGTATGCTGCAACTTGACTGAATTCATTTATTCTAACAGTTTTTTGGTGGGATCTTATAGGATTTTTTTTTTTTTAGTATGGTATCATGTCATCTGCCAATAGTGACAGCTTAACTTCTTTTTTACCAATATGGATGCCTCTTATTTCTTTTTCTTGTCTAATTGCTGTGGCTAGATTTCTAGTACTGCACTGAATAAAAGCAGTGAAAGTAGACAACTTTGTGTTTTCCTGACCTTAGAGGAAAAGCTCTATTTTTCACCATTGCATATGATGTTAGCTATAAATAGACATTTTTCCAAAGAAGACACACAGTCAACAGGTACATGAAAAGGTGCTTAACATCACTAATAATCAGGGTAATGCAAATCAAAATCACAATGAGATATCATCTCACACCTGTAGGGATGGTTATTATCAAAAAGGCAAGAGATAAGTGTTGGCAAGAATGTGAAGGAAAGGGAATCCTTTGCACTGTTGGTGGGAATGTAAATTGGCATAGCCACTATGGAAAAACAGCCTCAAGGCTCCTCAAAAAATTAAAAATAGAACTACCATATTACCCAGCAATCCCACTTGTCTGTACATAACCAAAGTAAATGTCACTATCTCAAAGAGATATTTGTACCTGCATGTTTACTGATGCCTTAATCACAATAGTCAAGACACAAAAAAATTTGAGTCTGTCAATGGATGAAAGAATAAAGAAAATGCCGGGACCCCTGGGTGGCTCAGTCGTTAAGTGTCTGCCTTCGGCTCAGGTCATGATCCCAGGGTCCTGGGATCGAGTCACACATCAGGCTCCTTGCTCAGTGAAGAGCCTGCTTCTCCCTCTCCCCCTGCTGCTCCCCCTGCTTGTGCTCTCTCTCTCTCTCTGACAAATAAATAAATAAAAAATCTTTAAAAAAAAAAGAATAAAGAAAATGCCATATAATATATATATGCACATATATATATTATATGCCAAATATACATATATACTTATATGAAATTCAGCTGTATATTAAAAAAGAGGAAACCTGCCATTTGCAACAACATGGATGAATCTTGAGGTCATTGTGCTAAGTGAAATAAATCACAGAGAAAGACAAATACTGTATGATATCATTTATATGTGGATCTAAAACACCGAACTCATAGAAACAAAAAAATGCAAGAGATGTTCCTATTTTTGCAAAATATTCACTGATTTCCAAACAAATTTTCAAATGAAATTTTAAAAAGCATTCTCATATTTTGGGTGCTTACTTCATTGCCTTATAACCCTCTATAAATGTATCTATTTCCAAATTTAAGTGATATTTATTTGATTCCAAATCAAATGTATTCACTGCACAACCTTGCAATCTAGATCTATACTTGTCAACTGTTAAGAACTTCTATGGGAGCATTTCATGCTACAGAAGTGTGAAAAGTAGCTTCCCCAGAGAGAAATGAACCTTTTTAAGACAGAATTTAATTACCTTCCCTGCTCAGTCTAGGCACCAGAACCTGCATGTAATATTTGGTGCAGTCCATATGACCCAGTTATCCACAAATATCAGTACCTGAAAATGTTCCATACCTTGCTAATTTGCAAATAAAAACAACAAAATCTGTTGCAAGATGCTGAATCTGCACTCTAAAATTTTCTCTACCCAGCCATACTCCCAAAACTCTGAGGAATAGGCTGTAGATAATGATGGGTTTCCAGATGCTCTTCACAAAATATTTGATGATGACCTTTGGTGAGTTTGAAAAGACAGTCTACACAGTGATTAAGAATGCAGAGTCTGGAATCAGACATCTGGGTCTGAATTGAGCCCTGCCAGCAGTTTGCTGTCACCCTGCAGTTTGCTACAGGATTATGAGTTATTTGGTGCTTCTGAACATCAGGTCTCTAAATGAGGGAAGTAACAGTACCTGCCTCAAAGTATTGTGAGAATCACACATACCAAGGCATATAAACTCCTTAGCACAATATCAGGTACATACTCAGAAAGAAAGAAATGATAACTGCTTTGTGGCCAATATTTTCCCAATTTGTAGTTTATCTTTTTAAATATATTGATTATATTGGTAATATACTGAAATTTTCATTTTGTGCCTTCAAATCTATACACGTACTTCCCAATTTCTCATTCATAGTGGCCTCCAGATAACTATTAGTACCAGCTGAGGGCTTAGTACTGATGTCATTTGAGTCCTTTCTGTGCATCCTATCTCTTGTTATTCTTGTTCCACTCTAATGTACTGTCTCAGGATCTTTGTGCTCTTTCTCTCCATTTTAGTCTTTGATGGCTCACTTCTGAATCATTAGGTGGTGAGTCTGCATTAGCTGATTACTGTGGAAGGTTCTGAGTCCTGCTTATATGCTCTGCACCCAGTAGTCTCACTCAGTCTCTCTCCATGATCAGTCTGTCCTCTCACAGTGGACAGACCCCTCTGCTTTAGTCCCTGCATGAACCTGACTTTCCACATGAGTGTGGAAATGGAAAGAGAGATTAGTAGAATGACACTTCTTTTAGTTAGAAAGAGACATTTCCTGGTTGAAGCTAGAGCTGAAAACAGATTCTCCCTGCCCCCACTGCCCGCAAAAGTGAATGTCATAACATTTCCTGTATGACTTATTTAAGTATCTATCTATCTGCCCACAATAACTTAGGATATTGCCATTGATCTGCTACTTGCTTAATGTCATGTGATCTATGTGATCACAGATTTGATTACAAATATGCATGGGCTTATTAGTAGCTTTTACAACTACTGATGATATATATGGCCAAGAGGCAGGAATTTTGTTTCTTATTTGCAGGAGTTTGTAAAAAGACCAAGAATTCTCAGTTTCATAGTATGAACTGGTATTTTAGTGAGAAAACATAAACAAGACAAACAAAATCAGTTACAATTTCTATTTGGATAAATTTAATAATAATAACTTTATAGCACAAGTTAATGTCAGTCATGGGTAGAAAAGTATTATTGTACAAAAATTTTACATATACAAAGTAGTACATGTAAGAAAATTTAAATAACCTGGATTTCCTCTTCCCCCTCTCTTAGATCATGCCCCCATGTGGCCACTGTCAATACTTTTAATTATAAGTCTGAATTACCAAGCTACAAATTTGGGATTTTCTTTATTTTCTTGATCACTGTTTTAAATCTTTTTGGTGGTAGAAACATAATATTAACCAATACATGATATTCTTAGTTCATTCTAATTTTTTCCTTAGTAAAATTAGAATTTCCCTACCTATCTTCTTTTTTATTTTTCAGGATTATAGTTTCATGCAGAAGCTTATGTAAGAGCAAGGCATCTGGAAGGATGTGGGATGTGGTAGGTGTCTGCCCCTCAGTCACCCTGCCCCAGGACAGGTCTGACAGATGCTGCATGCTTTTCACATAGCCACCACAGAAAGCTGCTGCCAGGAGTTAATCCTGAGCTGCCCCCATCCAAAAGGAAAAAAATACTTAGAATATTTTTTTCCCTAAAAGAGTATCTCAGTTACCATACCTGAAAAAGAATGAGGGTGCAGACTAGGATAAAGTGAAGTGAGCCAGATTCCATTCCAAGGAGGACAAGTGAAGAACCAGGAAGAATGAGACAAGGAAGGGTAAAAGGCCAAGATAAAGAGGTGTTATTGAGATTAATACTATGAACCATGGCTCTTCAGAGAAAAAAACAGCCCCCAATAAACAGGACTGGGCTGGAACTATCAGCTAGACTTTGGTTTTCTAAGAGCTGGCCTGACACTCACAGCTAGGTCTCAGTGTTCTCATGTTGGGCAAGAATAATTTCACAGACCATCAACATTAAACAAGGTCACTCTGATTGTAATGGACAAAAAAATCACTTTATAATTATATCTGAAAACAGATAAAAAACATGAACATTGCCCAAGCCATTAAAAACAACCAAGTATCTCCCTAACCTTGCTATATGAGTGACTGCTACTTCTTTACTAGTTACAGATATAACCTCACTTTATTCCTCCCACCTTACAGGTAAGATTTAAGATATCCAATCATAGAATTATCCTTGCTTCCTGACCGCATCCAATCCTGAACAAAGCACCATTGTCTTGAACTCTCCCCCAAAATACCTAACGCAGTTAAAATTTTGTTAAGTCCTTTCTAATTGCCTCTTACGTAGATGTCTCACAGTTCCCCACGTGGTACATTCTGTCTGCAACAAGCATTAGACCCAATTTGTTCAACAGCAGATGTGTTCTTGCTGGTCTTTGGTTGTAGGGTATTGAGACACTCTCTTCTGCTGGTACCTCTTGATGAGTTTACAGAATGTATCACAGACTTGTTCATTAGAAGAAGAGAGGCAGAAGGAGCTGTGCATGGACTCAGATCAAGCAAGTTCCTGCCAGCTTCCTTGGTGATGGGGGAGCCATCAGGCAGAAAGTGAAGTGAGCCAAATTTCAATCCCAGCTATCTCTCAAATCAAAGGCATGAGTCTCCTCTGCAATTCTCTAATCAGAATAAGATTCTGATCTTCCATAGGTACTTTAAGCAACGTGGGATTCCCTTGGACACAAGAACCAAGAGGTTGAGCTGCTTGCACTGCAGCCTGGGCCAACTGGATCTCTTCTCTTGCTCAGGCCTTACTCAATGTTAGCAACTTTTTAGGTCATCCAGTTAATAAAATGGGCAGTACTCTAATAAGTGGAATAAATTACTGCCAAAATTTAAGTAGGCCTACTAAACATGGAAGAGTTTAACCACTCATTGTTTGTGAAGCTATCTATCTTTTCATGCCCAAGACTCTTGGATTCCAAAAAATTCACTGAGGTGTCAGACCCCTGTGTTTTCAGAAGTATATGTATAAAAAAAAGAAGAAGAAGAAGAAGACGATGACGATAAAGAAGAAGTACATGTATGCATGCTAAGGCACTTAGCATAATGTCTTATCAACTGATATCATCAATGTAATGAATGGCCAATGCAACAGGAACTAATTTTTTCAGGAACTAATTCTTTTGGGATATTCTATATTTTGACATTAAAAAAAAGAACATTTATAAGATCCCAACATGAAGATCATAAATGGAATAGTTGCTGTAAATGGAGTAACTAGTTGATTAATATGCCATCATTCTCCAAGATAGCCATCTTTCATTCTGGTCAAACTATAGAATTAAATGGGAATGTGAGAAGAATTGCTATATTCATTCATGATGGTACTAGTCTCTGTGATTGTTTTTTATTTTCCATTTTGAGAAGGAGAACTTAACAAATTTTGTGTGGGACATGTACACTAAAAATTACAAACATCCTTGGGAAAAATTAAATGATATTCATAAATGGATAAAATACACACATTTATTAATCCCAAAATTCAAATTGTTTAAATGTCAATTCTACTCAAATTGATCTATAGATTCAATGCAATCCCAATTAAAATTATAATGGGCTTTTTTGGTATAAATTTTCAAGCTGAATCTAAAACTTATGTAGAAATGCAAAGGCTCTAGAATAGCCAGAAAAAAAATTAAAGGCCTTAAGCTACGGTAATTAAGAAAATGTGGTATAAGCATAAGAATAGATACATAGATCAATGAAACAAAACAGCATCCAGAAAGAATATCCACATATATATAGTCAATTGAGTTTCAACAATAATGTCAAGATAATTCAATAGAAGCAAAAGATAATTTCAACAAACAATGCTAGAACAACTAGTATTCACATGGAGGGGAAAAAAAGCAGTTTTAATCATTTCTTCTTTTACAAAATTAACTAAAAATAGATCACAGATGTTAATGCTAAAACTCCAAAACCCCTAATTATTAAGGAAATGAAAATTAAAAACACAGTGAGATATCACCTCACACCTATTAGAATGGTTATTGCCAAAAGACAAGAGATAACAAGTGTTGGAGAGGATGTGGAGAAAAGAGAATCCTCATAAACTGTCGATGGGAAGGTGAACTGGTAGAGCCAATATGGGAAACAACATGGTGATTCCTCAAAAACTTAAGAATAGATCTATCATATGATCCAGTTATTCCACTTCTAGGTATCTACACAAAGAATAAGAAAACACTAATTTGAAAAGATATATGCACCCCTATGTTCATTGTAGCATTATTTATAATAGCCAAATATTGAAACAACCTACTTGTTCACCAATAGATAAATGGATAAAGAGGATATTAAACATACACACACACACACACAGAATGGAAAACTACTCAGCCATAAAGAAGAATGAAATCTTGCCATTTGTGACAACATGGGTGGACCTTGAGGGTATTAAGCTAAGTGAATTAAGTCAGAGAAAGACAAATACCATATGATTTCACTCAGATGTGGAATCTAAATAAACAAAACAAATGGACAAATGAAACAATACAAAATCTCATAAACATAGAGAGCACATAGATGCTTACCGGAGGGGAAGGGAGTTGGAGGGTGAGCAAAATGGATGAAGGAGATCAATTATCTGGTAACAGATGGTAACTAGACTTTGGTGATGATCACTTTGTAACACTAACAGATGTTGAATTATAATGTTGTACATCTGGAAGTTATATAATATTATATATTAATTTTACCCCAGTTTTAAAAAAACACAACTTCTAAAATGGATAATTTTTTAAAAAACTGGCACGGCAAGTGAATGTTTTTTACACTAATGGTTGAACTGTAAAATGTAGTCTCCTAAAAAATAAATATAATGAAATAGCAAATATGAGTATATTCTCTATGAGAATAGTAAAATACAATTATTCATATTACACTAGAAGTAGCAAATTAATTTTTCATTCTTGAAATTCAGAAACAGAAAAAGAAAAGATTCAAACATATTTTTGATCATAGTGATCACTACTAGAATTAGTCATAAGGTATACAGATGGCTTCCAATTCAGTAGGCAATATAAAAGCAAAGAAAATGTGGTCCATTTAGCAACAGCAGTGCACATGAATGCACATAAACCAATATTCCCTAAAACTTAGAATACAAAAGTCCTGGCATAAAGAAATAAAGCCTCAGAAAGTATAAAACAAAATGACGAGAGAAAGACTCAGTACATTTGTTATAACAATAAATTGAAATTGCCTGACATTCAACTCAAAAAAAGGCAAATACTCTAGAATCATCTGTAGAGCAGCATTCAAAAACTATTATCCTTGGAAAAAATATGCCTAAATAAATCTATTAGAAATATTACAAATGAAAAGATGAGAGCAACTAATTTTGGCAAAAACAAATAAGTAAAAATGCAATATTGATTTCAGGTAATATAAATTTTATGTAAAATACATCAGATTAAAGGAAGAATGTCAATATTTATAAAGAGGCTTAAGATTTTTATTTATTTATTTATTTGACAGAGAGAGACAGCGAGAGAGGGAACACAAGCAGGGGGAGTGGGAGAGGGAGAAGCAGGCTTCCTGCGGAGCAGGGAGCCCGATGTGGGGCTTGATCCCAGGACCCCGGGATCATGACCTGAGCCGAAGGTAGACGCTTAATGACTGAGCCACCCAGGCGCTCCTATAAAAAGGTTTAATCAAGAAAAATATAACAGTTATGAACCTTCCAACTGAAAAATTTCCTTTAATATTTCTTGTTGTACAGGTCTACCAGCAACAGATTTTCTCAGCTCTGTGTGTGTGTGTGTGTGTGTCTGTGTGTGTGTGTGAGAGAGAGAGAGAGAATATTTCATTTGCCTCCTTTTTGAAACAAATTTTCAATATTATAAAATTCAAAGTTTTTCCTTTCAGAACTTTAAAGTTACCTTTAAAAAAAATAAAAATAAAGCTACCTTTTAGTTTACAAGGTTTCTGACAAGAAATCTGTGATAATTCTTCTCTTTGTCATTGTACATAATGAGTCCTTTTTCCTCTGGTTTCCTTTTACATTCCTTTTACATTTGGAAGTATATTTGGCCCTTTTCTGTTGAATATTTTTCTGCTCTCCCACCCACCTTCATCAAGGACTCTAATTACGTGTATGTTAGACTGCTTGGTTTTAATCCCACAGCTCACTGATGCTCTGCTCATTTGTCTCAGTCTTTTCTTCCTCTCTGTGCTTTTCATTTTGGATAGTCTCTAGGGCTGAGAGTTTGCTGATCTTTTCTATGCTGTCTAATCAGCTGTTGACCCCAATCAACTGTATTTTCCATTATGCATATTGCACTTTCCAGCTCCAGAAGTTCCATTTGGGCTATTTCTCTCCTCATCATGTTCATGTTTTCCTGTACCTTCTTTAAAACGTGGAACACATATATAATTATTGTTTTAACATCCTCATTTGCTAGTTTCATCATCTTTTTAATTTCCTAGAACTATTTTCTAGATCCACTTCTATTTTCACATGATTATAATCAAATTTTCTGCTTCTTTGCATGGTTGATTAGTTTTGTGTTTGATGCCATGCATTGTGAATTTTATGTTGTTCTTTTCTGGGTTTTGCTGTATTCCTTTAAACAACGTAGGATTTTGTTCTGGCATGCAGTTAAGTTACTTGGAATAAGGTAAATCATTTTGAAGCTTAAAGTTTTTAAGTTTCATTGGGGTATGTCAAGAGCAGCCTTTAGCATAGAGCCAATTTATGCCCACAAGTAAGCTGAAACTCTTCTGAGCATGCTATCCAATGCCTTTTGTATGACAAATTATTTCCACTTGGATGGTGGAAACATAAACTTTTACCAGCCAGTTTGAACTCTAAGAATTGTTCTGCCTAGTCTCTTTGTAATGTGTTCCCCACCCTGATTTCAGACTGTTTCCTCTCATGCATTATGGAGATCAATATTCAGGCAAAGACTTGTGAGAGTCTCTGCATGTCACTAGAGCTCTATCTCTGTATTGCTCCCTCCTCACTGGTACACTGTCCTGCAAATTCTAGCTAAGTTGGCCTTTGTGCATTAAACCTCTTTCTCCTCGTCTTAGCCAGCCCCCTAGTCTCTGACTGCAGCCTCCATAAGCTAAACAGTAAACTGACGCAATTACAGACCTTACTTTGTTTCTTTTCTTTTGGATATCACAGTCCCATGTTATCTTTGTCCAGTGTCTAAAAACAATTGTTTTATAAATATATTGCCTGGTTTTCTATTTCTTCAAGTGACAAGTCCTTATTACTCCATCTTGGATGGAAGTAGAAAAAACACATAAACAGTTTTAGCAATGTGTTCAAAAACATATATTTGCATTAATTTTATTTCAATGGTGAAATGCAGGAATAGTAACAGGCCCAGTATGTGAAGGCCTGGGATGAGAAATATATTGAGAAACAAGAGAACATGTTATACTTGGTAAATCATCCTTCAAAAATGTCCCAGTGTTTAGCAAAAACATACAGGGTGTGCTGAATCTAATTTAGTTGTTTAAGGGAATGAGGATATTTCAAAGTATTTTTTTCCCTTTGGTCAAATAACAGTTCCCCAAACTCTGAATGCCTACTTCTTAGAGAAATTTCTTTTTGAATCAAGAATAGCAACTAATTCCAAGAGATTTAAAATGAGATATCCTGCCTGATTAATTGTTCTCCTCCTAGAAGGAGAAAGACATTTCTAGGAAGTCACTTTTGTTCCATCTTCCTCATGGAATCAATTAACTGTTCCACCATGACAAAATGAAAGTCATTAACACAATATTGCTATGTCCTGTCTAGTTTCCAGTGTTCCTCTCATATTAAAATTGCTTTCTAAAAGCAATGCATAAGTTCTGCCTCTTTCAACTAGACTAGCAATTTCACACTTGTGAATTACCCAAATTTAGACCCCCAGAGACTCGTAAGTGACTACATGTTCCCAAAGAGTCATTAAATTCACCAGCATTTGCTCATAGTAACTCATCTTTCTTGCCAAGCCCGTGATGATTAATTCACTCTGCTGATCCATCTCTATATTTGTTCAAAGATAAAAATTGCTTTGAGAGGTGCTTAGCCCTGTTAGCCTGTTTGCCAAAACTGTGCCACAACTGAGGCTGTAGCAATAACCACTGTGGGACGGCACTTACCCTCATGGCTGTATTGTTGCTTTTTAGTATGGTTGTAAATGTGCCATAGTATTTCATTTTTCCCACAAAAGTCCCACATGCACAAGGTCGCCAATACCATTTGTTCCTCTCCAACTGCCATCAATAGAAAAATATAAACAAAAGAAATCTTGCCTCTCGAAAATAAAAACTAGATGTGAACATGTAAACCGAAAATATTGTATGAGTTACAAGAAAAAACCCAGCAGCATGGAAATCTTAAATCATAATTTTTTTCAAAAGTAATTGAGTACTATAATTCTAATAACATTGTATAAGTAAATAGCATTTGAGTGTGCTTCAATAAATGATGGAAGTTACTAACAAAGAAATAGCCATCAATAAAATACGTTGTTTTAAAAAATGAGTTAAATACAACCACCATCACTCTTCAAACTCACAAGCTTTCCTGTAATTTTATGTAAACTATCACATTGATTATCACATTATTTCTTCAAATTAAGTGCCTATGTAAACTTCAACCAAAGTGAAATATTCTAAATCATGAATTAGCAATAATCCTACTCTAAGAGTTTGAAAATCCTTGAAGATGTTGCTTTTTGAATATACAAGAAGGAAATTACATAAAAAGACAAGTTATTACCCCATCTTTCTAATTACGATAGAGAAATTAGAGTTCAACTTCCAGACTTATCTTTGATCATTTGAATGTACTTGAAATAATTTAAATAGTTATGAAATAACTTATTTACCGATGTTGTATAAAGCAATAGCTCTCCCTCTCATCACAGTGATAAACCCAATAGAAGGCTCATATGCAAATATGTTTGCACTGTTGGGCCATTTTTATTGACCCACTGTAAAGAAACTGGATTCTAAAATCAGATAGTACTTGGATTGCTTTACTGATACATTTACTTACTATGTTGAGAATGATGCTTGGTGTGTAATTAAAGCTCACTAAATATACATAAAATGAGGAAAGGAATGTACTGGGCAATTAACATTACCATCCCTTTCCCATAAAATAGAGATAATATTAAGTAATTCTCAGAGTAAATATGATAGATTATATTACAAATAATGCTTGAAGAGAATTCAATACAATGTCCGACATTGTTAGTACTCAAAAAATGGCTTATAAAAACCCACTTATTGTTCCGCAAATAACTAGCACCTACTAAATCCCATAGTTAATTGCTTTCTTTTCTCACCATTCTTTTTACCAAATCCCCCTCACTCTAAGCAGACAGATTTGGTTCAAACTTCACATAGAAAATAGAGGCCATTTAACAGGAGGTAAGAGGCCCCATATGGTTGACTTGCCACCAGATGGCTATTTGGTCTCCTAAAATAATAATGCTCTATCAAGAGCTCAGCATCGGTCTTGGTTACTGACAAATTGGACATGCAGAGGCAGCGGTAATACATAGGCCTTGACATGGAGTCCTATTGGGTCCATGTATACCCTCCATCTCTGCCGTCACGACCACTCTGTTCACATTCCGGAGTGTTCATATCCCTATCCCATCAGTTCTGGGGTGACTGATCATAGAGACTGGATAATGCCAAATGCTAAGTCATTTTGTCTGCTTGGTTATTTATTTAGTGCCTCTTCCATGGCATATGCCTTCTGGTAGGCATTAACATCTGAGAAAATGTCTTCACTCCTTGTGAGGGACCACTTCCCTTAGCCTTTGTATTCCTCCCTCTAATGTCTGTCATTTCCATTTCACTCAGGTGATTGCTTTATTTGGTTTCTAAGACCCACCGGAACAGCAAGTTTGTTCCATTGCCTGGGGTCCTTGCCAGACTGTTAAATCCTACACCCCAGGAAAGCAACCCCAGGTCAAAAAGGTTTTCTTATACAGTCTTACTTCCGGGCCCACTTGGTTAAGTCTCATCAAACTCCAATCACAAGTGTACTCCTCTGGCTCCTGCCAGTACATGTTAAATAATTCTCAACACTCCTTTGGTGTGCTATTTCTTTCTTCTCTTATCAGACTCGGCATAACCCTAGTGGGGTTGTGTTTGGGATTTAGGTTACCAGCTTCACAACTAGATGAGTGGGGAATTCCTGAAGGGGATACTTGTCTTGTAGGGGAGAGGCTTCTGCAGCATCTTCCAACAAGAAAAATAAATAGTCCTTGCTAGGGAGAAGGGGGCAACATCTACAAATTCTGAGGCCTTGGGGGACTTGTAGAGCCAAAAATCCCCAGAGACATTCTCCCAGATGCCTTCACCCATGTACTGGGGTCCCAGGACCTACTTTGGCTGAGCATTTACACATCTCTGCAGCTCTGTGACTTTGACTACAAAATCCTGTGTCTGCTCCTTGGCTGGAGTATGTTCCTCCACCGTAGAAGATAAGGGCTTATTTGTAAGCTGCCAGAAAGTCCCTCTGGTGTTTTCAGTTAGCTCTTAACTATTTGTTAACCATCCTTCAGTTTCCCATTATCCCTTGTAGAACATCAGTAGAACTTAGAAATAATCAGCCCTCTGGCTGTCTTGTTCCCCAAATCATAAGTGGAATCTTAAGTAATTGGGCCTCCAACTGTACCAGGACCCACATTCTTCTGAGGATAAGGTTCTCCTCACCGTTTGGGTGAAGACCAAGCCAGTCCCCAAATCCTATCTTAGTGCCTGTTTTCTCAGACCCCTCCCAGCTTCCCTGTGCCAATTTATGTCTCCCGAGAAGCAGGTGCCAAGATGAGATCAGACATGCAGGTATTAATTGGGGTTGATGTATGTGGGATAAAGGAGAATGGAGCAGGATTAGGTAGGGAGAGCCTTCAGACTGGGATACTAAACTGACACTTATAAAGGAAGAGAGGGAAGGAAGGATTGGATAAGAAATCCCCCTACTACAGCTCAGTTGTGAGAAAGTTTTGACCAGGTCAACAGGGATGGGCATTCCCAACAAAGGCTGCTCATTTGAACTATAGCAGGAATGGGCCCTAAAACTGCTGCTATGCTCAGTCATTGGCTGGGAGCAACCCAGGGGAAGTGTGGTCTAAGCCTCACACAGAAGCAGCAACTGGAGGCAATCCCTAGAACTGGCTCTCTCAAAGGATAACTGATCAGTGCCGGTCCGTGGCCACCACTCTTGGTGTGTTTGAACACATTGAGAGATGAGAGGAGATGTGCATATTGAGAAATGAGAAGAGATCTGGAATTTGGGAATAAATTAATGATGAGTGCATAGACAGCTAAACTCGACAAAAGGCAATTAATAGAAAAAATGAAAAGTTGTACAAGAAAGAAATGTCACAATTCACTATGGTTCAGTGGTGAGTGATTTTTTTTTTTTTTTAAGATTTTATTTATTTATTTGACAGAGAGAGAGACAGCGCAAGAGGGAACACAAGCAGGGGGAGTGGGAGAGGGAGAAGCAGGCTTCCCACTGAACAGGGAGCCCGACGTGGGGCTCGATCCCAGGACCCTGAGATCACGACCCGAGCCGAAGGCAGACGCCCAACGACTGAGCCACCCAGGTGCCCCTGAGTGATTCTTAAATGATCATAACAAGCATAGAATTTAACTAAGTAAAATG
Organism: Leptonychotes weddellii; assembly: GCF_054177405.1. Lineage (NCBI taxonomy): Eukaryota > Metazoa > Chordata > Mammalia > Carnivora > Phocidae > Leptonychotes > Leptonychotes weddellii. The sequence goes on along the minus strand of NC_138376.1, from coordinate 104,324,296 downwards.
TACCAAAATGATTTTTATCAAAAACTACACTGTAAGGAGGGCAAAAGTGTGAACGGTAAAATGGGGAGCGGAAGAGACCAGAATAATATCTTCCATATAGGAAGTCATGGGACTATTTTTAGGAATAAAGAATCAAGAAATAACAGTGTAAGCAGTTTATTTAAAATTATTAGAGTGAATGATAGAAGTAACAACTAAAATAATTGAAAATGTTGTCTCTAGGGAGCCGGAATCTGTGATAGAAAGAGGGTTAGCAGAGGACTACTGTTTTGTTTTGTTTTTTAAGCCTATGGTATTATTTGATTTTTTAAACTGTCAATATTGAACTTTGATTAAAATATTAAAATTAAATTGTAAAAGGCAGATAAAGACTGTCCCATAGTTAACTGTAAATTCTAATGAATGATTTATGCAATTTTCAGATATTATGCTGTTGAAAAGTATATCAAAACTTATACTTAACTCATACTAAAGGGATACACTTTTACTCTCATTTCATATTTCACTAGAAGTGTTTTAGCACGCAAAGTTAAAAAGATCATCTACTGTGTCGTTAAGAGATTTTAAAAGGAATGTTTTTAAGCCAGTCAGTGGGGAATTTTATGGGGTTTTTAGCTCGTTTTCTGATAATATACACTTGGCTTAAGATCCGCATGTGTCAGCTGTTATCAGCTGCCTGTGTGCGTCACTGAGTTTGCTTTGTGGTATTATCTGTAGCCAAAGGAAACACAGAGGAAATCATCACAGCAGCTCCACACATTTTAATCAGTTGAAAAAAAAAATCTGTTCCCCCACTGGTATTTTCACACATACCTTCAACAGCAAAGCCTACTATATTATAGCAATACAAAAATGCAAAACAAAAAATTGTATATGGATTCTGACAGCTGCTAATTCAGTCTTAAAAATGTAATTTATATAAAGTCAATAATTCTGAAAAGCCCTCTAGTCCCAAAATTTGCATTGACCTTTTCCACGACAGTGTCACTTATATTTTTGCTTAGAGCTGTTTCCACAATCTTTCCTTCTTTCCTTCACACCTGACTCAGGGAAAACCTCATCTTCCAGGAGGCAAAAATCAAAGCCCCTCCCCCACAGAGAAAAAACAGGTCTTGTAAAAATCCATTTTGAACAGAAATTATAAGCAGTATCCATCACCATATGTACCAAGTATAAACTGTCCCATAACATGAAGTGCTGGAATTGTTCAACTTATCTTCCATATCAAATTATTCCCAGATCTGAGCCCCCACCCGCCTAGGTAGAGAAGCAGCTGATCAGTATCAGTCATAGTATTTACTCCCACGGCCTTCAAGGGGCTGTACAAGGACCCCAGGGTCCAGAGGAAATGTGAAGTTCCCAGATTCTTACTCCACTGTGGTTGCCATCTTACTGTTCCTCCTTTGAGCACATATCCTGCCATGGTGCATGTACCCTTCTGCATCATTGGGGTCTGCTGATTGAACAGCCTACAGAGATTTACAAAGATATCTCTTCCCAGCTCCCTAAATGGGCAGCGCCTCAATCAAGGGAACTCTGATGGCTGCCCAAAAGACTCAAGATTTTGCCTTCACAAAAGCTTTCATGACAATCCTCCATGGTACCAGCAAGCTTGTTTCTTTTCCATTCTTTTTTCAATTAAGTCTGCTCCACCAGAGCAGAGAAGAGGTGGGGCAAGGGGGAAGGTGCTCCATTAAATTATTAATACCTTGTCCTGCCATAGTTATTAAAATGTTTTCAGTTACTTGTCCAATTTTCCTTAAGGTAATGAAGTGTATATAAATGTTTGTTTTTACACCTGAAATAATTACACTAATCCTTTGCCAACCATGTTCTTGGACCTGGCAAATGGTTAGAAATACTTTTTCATAGAGAATAAAAGGTTGGACAGGGAAAAAAAAGTTCCAATAGCTATACATACATATATATATATATATACACATATATATATATATATATATATATACACACAATATTTAAAAGCAGCATAAATAAAAGTCTGGAAGACATCTTGTCCAATACAAATCATACTTATCATTAAAACCTGTTCTGGTATAAAATTTTCCCTGAGCTCCTCTTTCAATTGTTCTACAAGCACTGATATGGTTTTGTGATCTGTTGAGGCAGATGTACTCATAAGCCTGATCACTCAGTTAAAGGGATTGACAACCATCACCCACTTGCTTGAAAATTAATGCCTTACATTTGCATTCTTCCTATATATAAACCCAAAGGCCTTGCCCTACACAGGCATGAAGGGCAACTGAAAGAAAAAATAGTGATATATATACATATATATGGATATATATATGTATCTTCATCACATTGGAGGTGTTATAACTATACAACTTATTTATTTTTCTGAATAAAATAATGCCTGTAACTTGCTACTCACCAAGGATCGCAATAATTTCTACATTACTTATCATTGGTGCTCACCTTTTCCCCTTTACAAAATGCTTATGACTTTTAATAAGTTATCAAGATGATTAAGAAATATTATTTTCCCATACTAGTCTTCTATGCATTTGTTAAAAGGATAAAATTTAAAAAATCTTTTCTCTCTGCATACACCCATAGACCTACACGCAGGTCTGAAAGAGAAAAGAGAAATCTGAGGGTTTAGTATTCTCTTGCTGCAGAAGGATCACTGAAGCACCTGTTAAAATACTAATCTTTGGCTGCCATTCCTGGAGATTATGATTTAATGGGTCTGGGGCAGGGCCCAGAAATTTGTATTTTGTGTATTTATGAAGTTTAATAAGTGATTTTGATGGAACCAGATTTGGGAACACATGTAAAGAACTGAACTACACTTACATATGTAAAAGATCTCAGACTTTAAAAACTTGTTATAAAATTTTAAAATCACTATAAATGTACCCTAGAATTCTAAAAGCTGTGGTTGGAAAGAGATTACTATAATTTTATGAGATATTATTTTATATATATGGCTCTCTGCTTTTTGTTATTGTAGTAAAACACACATAACATAAAATTTACCATTTTTAAGGATGCAGTTCAGGGGCATTGAGCACATTCACACTGTTGTGTAGCCATCACTGCATCCATCTCCAGAACTCTGCCTCTTCCCCATCTGAAACTCTGTACCCATTAAACACGAACTCCCCATTCCCATACCCCTGCCCCTGGGAACCATCATTCTTTCTGTCTCTATGAATTTGACCACTCTGGGTACCTTATGTAACTAGAATAATACAGTATTTGTCCTTTTGTGACTGGCTTATTGTACTCAGCATCTTGTCCTCAAGGTTCATCAGCATTGTAGCATATGTCAGAATTTCCTTCCTTTTTAAAGTGGGATAAGAGTCTATTGTATGTATATAGCACATTTTATCTATCCATTCATCCACTGATGGATACTTGGGTTGCTTCCACCTTTTGGCCATTGTGAATAATACTGCTATGAACATGAGTGTACAAATGTCTGCTCAAATCCAATTCTGTTGGATATATAGCCAAAAATAGAATTGCTGTAATTTTATAATACTCTTAATAAGATAGAGGAATGCCTGCATGTGTTTTAGCCTAAAATTCTTGAGATATAAATTTAATTCTGATTTTCTAAAGTGACAAATATAAGACTGACCTCACATTTATTTTAGAGTTTTATCTCTACTTGCTCTTTCCTTTCAGGTCTCTACATCTCAGTATATTTTAATTGTTTTCCATCTTCAACACACTCTCTCATGACAAGTTCACTATTCCCATCCTTCAGTTATTTTCGCTTCCTCTTAGTTTCCAAATTCACCATCAAGCCCTGGGCTATCTCCTCCAATTCCTATTGCCTGATGAGCCATATCTTTGTGAATGAATAAGCTATCTGCCAAGAGCATTGTTCCATTAGCCATTCCCTCTCTCTCTCTGGCCTCGTCCTCTCTGGTTCTACCAGCTCTTTCCCCATAGGCTATAATTCTGCTTAAAACCAGAAGGAAACTCCTTCTATCTTTAAAAACGAAAACGCTCAAGCCTACATCCCTGTTCATGGCCCACCACACCTATTTCAAATGCTGAACACAGGCACATGCATGCACCCACACACAGAGACTTGGCCTTTGTTCTAATTAATGCAAAGGATGGCGTGTTCACCTTACATTGTGCCCTAGTTAGTAGACTCAGTAACCAGGGAAACAGTCCTAGCTTCCAAACAACACAGAAAATAAGAGGTCTTTCAGCTAAAGATAAAAAGCAAAAAACAGGGCTATATTGTTTGCCTAATATTACTTAGACAACAAATAGGATTCCAAACCCCATTATTTCCCTTGCCAGCGCACACGCATGCACACACACACACGCACACACACCTTTCATAGGTGGCAGCCTGTCGCAGACTTTCCCTTATGCCTGAAGGACAGTAAGTCCCCGGCCAGGCCCCTCTGCCCTGCCTGCTGCCAACTGCAGAAGCAGTTGCATCACTTGCTCTAATTGACGAGTGGCCAAATGGCCTAAGGCTGTTTGAAGTCAGGCCTTCCAAGTACCAAAAATTATAAAATATGCTTCAAAAAGAATCTACTGGAGTTTCCAAAACCAGACTTTCAATTCAAAAGTTGCCTCCTCACCAGACCATGCTCAGCATCATTTGCTGGACTTGCCATGCTCGGAGAGCTGTGGCCACTAGAAAGCATAGGTCAGATTAACTTCACATGAGACCCTATCTTCCACTGCCACACACTAACAGTGTTTGTAGAGACAAAAGAAATAAATCTCTTATTAAACTGGCAGGTGGTAGAAATTGTTTCTTTACTCCCAGTGAACTCATAATAAAAGAATAGAACAGGCCAAATTTTAAAACCCAAATCCAGAAAGAAGGAAAACCCTGAGTTTTTTAATTAAAAACCCTTTCACACCCTACTCCACACCCAGCTGAAAAATTTCATCTCATACTCATCTTTCCCTTTAGTGCTAAGCACCACCAGAAAAGCCTTGAATCTCTCGTTCCATTCTCTCTAACCACAGCTGTATTTCTACAACAGTGCTGGACCTACTCTGCCAAGGCCATCAGCTTAAAACAAAACACAGGAAAGTACATCTTTTGAATTGGTTTCTCTATTTTGGTGGTGGTGCAGTGAAACCGGCAATTTCAGACATTGCTAATTGCACTCTAAAAGTGTATAATCATTTTCTAGAGCAATTTGGCTGTATGTGTCAAGAACCATAGAATATATCACACATTTTACCTTAGTAATTATGCTTCCTAATAACATAACCCAAAATAGGTAAAAAGGGATTATTTATATATACATTTATAAATACATATTCACAGTAGTGATATTTTAATAGAAAAATGGAAAACTATTCAACAAATGAGCAATGTTTAAGCAAATTACAGTACAAACACTTAGACTATTGCTATGTCTATCATAAATAAGGTTGTAAAAATCTAGTAAATGTAAAAATACACTTGATAGACTACTAAATACAGATAAATACAACTATGTAAAAATCTGCATAAGACAAAAGTCCATGAGGATGGATAGCAAAATTTACACAACAGTGTGTTAAGGGAGTGGCCCTGTACTCTCCTATATCTGAATAGTTTGTAATATTTTTGCATTATTTTTATGATAAAAATGTGTTCGGCATTTTTAAATGGTTAACATCAGATGGCCATATAAAATCATTATTAAAACCGTGTTACACTGATTATGAATACATATTATCTAATACATACTAATTTTAGTTTCTTTTTAATGCATATAGTTTTTTTTTCATTTGGAATTCATCTAAGATGATTCCAAACAATCTAAAAACCTAGTACATTTATTCTAGTCTGCTAAACTAGCTATTTTATAGTCTATCAACCAAATGGATGTCTCAAATGTGTGCAAATGCAATGGATTTTCAAGCTCATTCAATTCCCAACCATATATCCTGACTGAGACTTGAAGTTTATATTATTTTATTTCAGATACTAATGAAATGATTTTGACTGTGTAATTTTCAACAAGACCAAATGAAATCTTCACAAATTATATGGCTTTGATGCTTTTATCACTACATATATGTGAGAATAAGAACAAACCAACAGTAGAAAATATGAAAAATAAAAGGAATCTAGAGCAGAGGCAAGAGATTTTATTCCACTGATTATATTCTGAACAAAATAAATACAAAATGCAAATCGGTTAAGAAGCACTTTTACTTATTTAAAAGTCATAAAAAGTTAGTACCATATCAGAACAAATGCATGCATGTCTCATTCCTTTTTGCAGATAATGCTAATGAAAGTGCATCCTGATCATAGTATTCTATAGGACCACATAGATAAAAAGAAGCAAAAGTTATGTGAAGTGGCAATTTAGAAAGAAGAAGTTGCAAAAGCAGTGAACTCCCTTTTATCACCCACTCCTTCCCTACCTCTTCCCTGAGCTCAAGAGTGAGGAATGTTCCATGTAGAGTGTCAGTGAATTTCAGAGCTTTCCAGTCACTTCATCTTTTGTAAAGGAGTTGTCACTCTCAGAACAAAAAACAAGAAAATGTTTGTGTTCAGAGCACATTATAGGTGCAGTTTCAGCAAGTTCGCATCTGTTTCCTCTTTGCCAGTGAAAAACTTGGTTGAAACCAGTTTGACATGTACCAGCCTCTATATGCCCTATCTGCCATTCCCACAATCATTGGATAACTAGACCACAGCCAAAATGAGGGCATGTCCTTCCCTTCCTCAATATCTTCTGAGCAGCAATTTAAATTATTATACTAGTTCAATCAGCATGTTTTAGGATTTTATGATACTTAGTCTCATGGTTTAATCTAAAATTTTTGTCAGTGGTGGTTTCTATTTTTCCAAGAGCCAATTTAAATTTGTTGTCAAAAGCTTCCTATTACATCAAGTTGAAATTGATCAATGCACAGCGTTGGAAGGGACTTAACTGATACAATTTTGTAGATAACAAATCTGAAATCCAACAAAATCAAACAACTAGCTTAAATTCTACAACCATAATATTAGTTAGTTGTAATCCATGTGTTCTGGCCCGCAATCCAGTATTCTTCCATCTATGCCTCCCTGTATCCCATTCTTACTCCACATTGGTCTCTTTTCTAACTTAGTAGAATCACAGGATCTGAGAGTTTAAATTATATTTAGATTAATCAATTTGGTCACATAAAATTTTTAAATTTCCATGTAGCAAAGGTAAAAAAAAAAATAGACAAAATCAAAAGACAAAAACAACTTAGAGAAGTAATCTACAAAATGACAAAGACTAAATCTTCTTCATTAACAAAGAGTTCGAGTCAATACGAAAAAGACCAGTCCAATAGAAAAATAAGCAAAAGATTTAATTTAGCAACTTGTCATTAGACTGGGAATTCCCTTTGCTGATTTTCTGTGATAAATCTCCTGTTTCCTGGATCCCCTTTCTTGATTTATTCACTCATTTTCAAAGAGCAAATCCTCCAGTGGGTCTCTCAGAAAGGGTATAAATATTTTGAGGTAAATATTTTGAGTCTGTGGAAGTCTGAAAATATCCTTATTCTATCATACATTTGGTTGATGCATAGATTTCTATGCTTGGAAAAATACATATACATAAATCAAAACAAATATTTTTATTTCATTCTTTATTAGCAATTATTACTATTAATGGGATGTGTTTGATACTGGGCACTGCACACTTCTCAAAACTTGGAATCAGAGTAGACACTGTCACCCCTGTTTCACCCCAAAATCACCCACACTGATTTTTACAGAGTACCTGCTTTTAACAGCATCAACCCAGTTTTGCAAAGATAATGCCATTAAAAGAAATACAGCACAGTCTAAAGTCAGAACTGTGAACTACCTCAATCTAGTATTTCAGGATGTATCCAAAACATATCATTATCACTGGGTCTACCTTAAAAGTAAAACAGCCAGTTATTTTACCAGCAAAACTGGTCTACAGAAGCATAACACAGGAATTGCAATTCGGGACATGCAAGCTATGGCAAACCACTGGCAAGTCTGGAGATCAAAGGAGAAGAATGTTACTTCATAAAGAAAAGGAGGAAGTCCAGAGGGGCTGCTTTGAATGAAAGTCCATTGGAGAAAAAGTCCATTGGCTGAGTTGTGGTGTTTTCTTATTGGTTGACATTTTGCTGGTCAAGTAGACAAGGTACACCTTTTTCTTTTGGGTTTGCAACTGACGGGGAGTAGCAGGGTGTGAGAGCTTCTTTTTCTGGCATCCCAACTCCATTTTATATGAGTTTTCCTTTATTCATTTTCACAACTTCATTTTCCTGAAGATTTAAAAAATTCTAGGGACACCCTGTGAGTTTATTACAGTACCCTGGACAACTTCAGTGTACAGTTTGGGAACCTCAGAGCTAACCATTAGGGAAAAATAAAGTTAGATCCCTTTAATTATGTATTTACAGTGTAAATACATTTTCTGTGTTTGTGCGTATATACACTAAATATACATATTATGCCTTCACACACATATACACATACACAAATGTGTACCATTTTTTCTGTGTATGTGTGTATGTACATTATATATAGCAACATATATGTGCTATATAAATTTAAATGCTTTAAAATTATAAAGTGATTTACATCAAAATGATGATGATCTCTAAGTGGTGAAATTATAGATGATTCTTACTTTCTTCTTTCTGCTTCATATGTTGGTTTTATACTTCCTATGAGGTTATATTTCATAACCAGTGAAGTCAGGATAGCTCTATTCTGAACAAAAGAAATTAAACTAAAAACTAAAAACATAAACCGAAGTTCTATCCAGCTTCTTCTTTTAATGAGGAAAGCAAATTTAGAACTCATTCAACAAAAGGATTTTCCTGCTGAGAATGCATTTAAACCACTGTAAATAATCAGAGACAGACAGGGCTAAAAGTAGTACCACTCTATAGTTCAATTAATTGCTGAGGAGAAGAACCTTCCTCATTCATAGATTGGTCATAATTTAAAAAAAGGAACAAGGATGGGGTTGAAGCAATAACACTCTGAGGGAAAAAATAGGAAAGACATATGACCAAAAAAATAGATTAAACCCACAACATGCACCTCAAATATATTGCCATGAAGCTGGTGAAGACTTTAAACAGTCCTCCTGAGTTACAGTGAACTTCATGAAACAATGATCTCTAAAAATACTCGAATAGGGTGGGCGGGGTGGAAGGGAAAAGAAGGCCATCACAAAAATGAAAGTCACATTGGGAAGCAACAGAAAGGAGAGTTGAGAAAACAAAATCCGGGTCATGGAGGGCAAGCTTGAGAACATGAGCCAAACCAGAAGAGTTTAAAAGGACTAGAGAGAAAATTAAAATGACAGAAGACAAAAGAATTCAAATATACACTTACTTGGTGCCTCTGAAGAAGAAAACAATAAGATACAAAAAAGTGTTCAAACTATAATTCAAAAATCATTTTTTCAATAAATACTTGAATCCACCATTTCAAAGTTGACATAAATTATGTTTCAGTAAAAATGCATGCAACTGATAAAACTGGTGAAGTCTCTTGCCTGGTAAAGATATTAAACTTCAAAAATAAAGAAAGAACCTATGAAGAGTATAAATCAAGTAAGTTTCAACTTTCCCACAGCCACCTTATAATGCCGAAAGATGGTGGGGAAATGCCACGTCCTCAGGGAAAAGATCATGCACTCCAGAAATCTGCATAGTCAAAGTACTGTCCAGACACAAACAGACCAACAGCAGACATCGCAAACATGGATGAATTAGGAAATATAGCACCATGAATACTTCTTAAAGAAACTAACTTTATGAAGATGGATGGTGGTGATGTTTGCACAAAAAAAAGAAAAGAAACTAACTTTAGCCAATCAATAAAAGGAAGAAGCAGCTGTGGCAAGAGTAAAGGTAGTAAGTGATGAATCCATTTGAATGTAGAGCTAAGATTGAACTACTGTGGCAATGGTGGTCACAGGTCAGGCCATGGACTTTACTGACCATGACAATGTACAAAGGGCTACGACCCACCCAGTAGGAGGGCTGGTGTGAGAGCAAGAAGGGCCAGGGGGATGAACTGATAAACGTTGTTTAAAATACACAATTCATGTACAGTCTAAATAATACTCTGTGTATACTATTTTATGGTATAAAAAGACCCACTAGAAACCAAAGAATGTACATCCTTTAGAAAAAATAAAAGGAAAGGTAAAAAAAGAAAAAGAATCAGATAGGATCACATAATAAAACATGGTGTGCTGAAAAGCAAAGTTTGAAACAAAGTGACACAGTAAAATTGAAAATAGAAGAATCAACAGAGACTTATCTGGCAGATACAAACCCAAAGAAAGCAGGGTCATCACAGCAGTGCCAGACAATGTTGAACACAAGTCAAAAAGTACCAAATATGGCAAAGAGTGGCACTTTAGAACAATGCCTACGATACATAATATAGATCTGTCATGACTATTTATGCACCAAATAATAACAAAGTATTCTTAAAACAAAAACAAGAAATACAAGTGACCTTATCAATTAAGTTTCTTTGGCTACAAGCAACAAAAACCAATTCTAGCTCATTTAAGACTGAAAAGAATATATTGAATCACATAGCTGAAGATTCCAGAGCTGGAATGGTTTCAGACAAACCTGATTAGGACGTCATCCTCAGGGGCTTGCTTGACGGTTCCTGACATCCTCGGTTCTCACCTGAGGCAGCAGAGGGGGTAATCAACTGCCTCAATAGCCCAAACAAAGGTTCAGATGTTTAATCCTGGGTTTTGTGCTGAAGTAGACACTGCAATCATGGGAATTAAATCATACACTGATGGCGCCTGGGTGGCTCAGTCGTTAAGCGTCTGCCTTCAGCTCGGGTCATGATCCCAGGGTCCTGGGATCGAGCCCCACGTCGGGCTCACTGCTCCGCGGGAAGCCTGCTTCTCCCTCTCCCACTCCCCCTGCTTGTGTTCCTGCTCTCACTCTCTCTCTGTCAAATAAATAAAATCTTAAAAAAAAAAAAATCATACACTGATGGTCTAGGTTAGGCTCAGCTAACTTTTTCTGTGAAGAGTCAGAGAGTAAATATTTTTGACGCTGCAGGACACACAATCTCTGTCACAACCACTCACAACTACTATGCCATTGTAGCACAAAAGCAGCCATATATAAATGAATGAGCAGGGCAGTATTATCATAAAACTTTATTTGTGGACACTGAAATTGGAGTTTTGTATGATTTTCACATATCATGAAATATTATTCTTCTTTTGGTTTTTTGCAACCGTTTAATGATGATAAACCATTCTTAGCTCACACTTAATAAAATGGGTGGCATTCCAGGATTTGGCCCACGGTTGGTAGTTTACCAACCTCTGCTAGAGGATACCCACAAAACTTGAGCACAGAAGACTGAGAGTAAGGGAGAAGTTAGCCCCTCAAAGCAAATTAGGGTAGTGAGTGCTGAGCAGCAAACACAATAAATGTTCACTCTAGTACCATGATGCCTTACAATTTTAGTCCCAAAGGGCTTAAGGGGGTGTTGCCCACTGAACTCAAATAATTCATCCTGATGCTAGAAGCATAACAAATGGCCCACCTCCAGCTCCGAACCCCCTTTCACCCACCGTTAGAGTTGCCAGGACGCAGAACCCATATGACTGTCTACTTTCTGTGGCATCAACAAAACAAGCAAGTCAACAATCAGGATAGCTCTGCACATTCTGAATGTGGACTACTCAGTCAGTGCCTGGTTCCCAGGGTTACTGACACCAAGAAATCATATGATTTGGGGATAATCCACACGTTCTTGCATTTATTCAACAAGGAGCTAGTTATGGATCACCACCCATTATTCTAGGCTCTGGGAAAAAGAACAAAAAGCAGAGAAAAAAAGGGGGGTAAGAATCTGCTTTCATGGAGCTTATCAATTAATTAACTAATTAAAAAGTAAATAGAGAAAACAGAAAAATAAAACAGGGAAAAGAATGAGGGAATGTTGGGCGCCATTTTAAATACGTGGTCAAGGAAATCCTACCGTAAAGATAACATTCAGGCAAAGATTTGAAAGAGAAGAGGGAGTGAGCTCTCCAAAAATCCAGGGAAAGAGTATTTTAAGCAAAGAGACTAGCAAGTGCAAAGATCCAGGGGCAGGAGTGTGACTAGCATTTAAGGAGGTTAGGATGGCTGGAGCCATGTGAATGAGGATGCAAGTAAGAGAAGATGAAGTCAGAAAAGTAGTAGAAGAGGAAGCACAAATCACAAAGGACCTTGGAGGCCATGGTACTCACTTTGATATTTACTCTGAGGGTGCCATAGCAGGGTTTTGAGTAGACAAAACATGATCTGACTCACTCTCTTAAGTGATCATTTGGACTGTTATATCAAAGATAGAATTTTGAGGGGCAAGGGCAAGAGACAGGGAGACCAGTTAGGAGGCTGCTGTAATCATCTAGATGCCTCGGCCCCCACTCTCTAGGAGAGAGCATTCCACTGGTCGAACTACAAATCTGTCTTCAAGCCTCCAAGTGCAGCTTATGAGAAACTAAGCCATCACACAGCTTTGCAGAACAAATGCTAGTACAGTTAGCTCAGATATTCACCACCCCAAGCTGGCTCCTGTATGAGCAGACATCATCAGGGAAGCCCCAGCTGACACCCCCTGGCACTGCACACAAGGAATTGAGAGAACAGTGCTGTTGGTGACCTGTTGCCTAATATTACCCTCAACCTCTGCAAATCCACTACTCCATTTATTCTAGAAGATGTTCATCCTCCACTTCGGTTCAAAGGTCTACTGCCAGCATTTACCTAAGCTCTCCACTCAGCTGCCTTTCTCACTGCTGAGACTGAGCAAGGTTAATCACCATGAAGTATTGGTGTTAAGAGGTAGCAGAGATGCCATGAGTATATTCTCATCATGGAGGAGTGTCTGCTTCCTTATACAGCATGCATATGCCTTCTTCTTTGAGCTAAATTACTCTGAACAAAAATGCACGGACATTAACTCCAGATTTGTGGAAAGAAGGGAAAAGACAGCACCACCACCTCCACCAGTATGTCCAAGCCAAAACATGACCACCGGTTCAGCAGCACCACCTTCAGGGCTGCCCTGAGAAGTGCATATCTGAGAGCCTGAAAGGGACAGTTTTTACATCCCAAACACCCATATAAATGCCAGAAAAGAGATCTGTTATCCTAGAGTAAGAGGATTCCACGATGGTCAAAGATGTTTGATGAATTCTGAGGCTCACAAGATAATGGCACAAAGTCAGCCCCAATTTCCCCCAAAGGGCAAAGGTTTGAATGATGCTTCACTTCCTCTGCGAATTCGAGGGCCCTGAAGTTCATGTTTACTGCTGACCAGCTGCTCACCTGCCCTAAGCCCATGTTTTTAAGATAAGCTACATAATAGTATCATGGGGGGAGAGGGTGAAAAATGCCAATGCTTATGCTCCTCCCCAGGCAGTTGACTCGGAAATCCTGTGAGTGAGGTCCAGGCATCACCGGAGTGATTAAAATGTGCAGCCAGGTTCAAGAGCCTCATCCTGAGCTATCAAAACTCGTGTTCCCATTCCTTAAGTTGGGGCAAAAATCATTCAGGAAAATCCAAGGACAAAGCAAACTGTGTCTCCGAACCTAATTCAACAGAAAAGCAGCCCCGGGCAGGGTCTGTTCTCCCTTTGGGAATGGGAATTGTAAGCTGCGGAAACTCAGGGTCAGAGATAGTTCCCTTTGCCTTTGCTCTGTAACACCACAGCCAAGACAAAGCTACAAATCCAGCGTCCCCTGTATACTTCCCTGCTCCAGAAAAAAAACTGGTTCTGTTTCTCTATCTGCTTCTTGACAAGCTGCCTTGTCATTGGCGAGCTTTTAACTCCCTCTTCTTGGAACACTCCCCTCTCACAGTACGCTTTACTCCATTCTTCTTCACCTAACTTTTGCTCGAGGCAATAAACCTTCCCTGCTTCTGAGAAATGATCTCCTGTTTGCTGCACCGCATTCTCTGCTCCTTGCTAGCATAGCACTCAGAGCACTGTGTTATACTGCTTTTCATCAAGTCTAAGACACTATCAATTAGGAGACACATTATTTCATGGAACACTAAGGAACAACAAAAAAAGAACTGTCAATAAAATTATAACAATGCTTTCTTGTAACTTAGAATTTTCATTTCATACATAGTGAAAGAATTCTTTTGGTCTAATTTTGAGTTCTATCAAAGAGCCCAGGGTTTTGTTAGCATTTCTTATTTAACCAACTAATAGTCTCAATTTTTCCTCCGTTGACATGCCATAGAAAGTTAAGCAGTTGCTGTTCAAACTCAGCAAAAGTTGTTTCCTTTCTATTTTTTTTTCAGCAAAAGTTTCTGATATTCATGTTTGACACCTGAATGACAGCCCTGCATGATGAATGATTGGTCACATCAACTCCTTGTTATTTTGAAATTTCTTTCATCTTTTCAAAGGGATTTGGCAATTTCTCCTGCCTTCAATTGAATTGCTTGACATGTGATACTGGTATTTCTCCAACTTTAATGTGCATATGAATCACCTGAGGATCTTCTTAAAATGCAGATTCTGACTCTGTGAGTCTGGATAGGGCCTGGGATTCTGCATTTCTCACCACAGGTTCCAAGGTGATGCTGATGGTCTTAGTCTGGAGACCTCACCTGGTATGGCAAAATGGCAGGCAATCCTTTGCATGTATCTCAGTCACAACACCTTACACAACTTATTCAGCTTGTATTTTCCTTCCTTGGGATCCATCAAGCATCTTATTAATTTGTAAGAAAATAGGAAAGGGGGGTCATCCCTCCAATGATAAATATTTTATTTCACTAATACCAAAGAGACACACCACTGCAGTGTTTCTAGCCTTTCTGCAAATGCAATAACTTTCCAATCTAATGCTGAATTATAGTATCATCTTTAAAAGCATTATAAATGGCAATTAGCTCAACGCATGGAGAATCAACAATGTATATACTGGTGAAGAGAAGACAGTAAGAATAGCTGTGATCCAGTTTGTACCCACACAAACCAAGACTACTTATAACTACTGCCTTGCCAATAGCATTTGCGAGATGCCATCAATTGGAACGTGCAACTTGATTTCAAAGACGTACAACTGCAGAAAAAGAATGCATGCCTTAACATGGATGCAGTAGTATAGTGATCTATGTCTTGTCTCTTTTCCCCAAAAGTACTGTTACTTGAGTGCAAGAACTAGGAAAGCCTTTGTCCAAAGCACAGAACTCTGTGTCAGGCACGAGGTAAGTGCATGTGGTGCAGATGCAACCTTAATACTCTCCCAACAATGTCATTTCGGCTGGCCTACGAGTCGGTGACACACTTATTTGTAACATGCATATTTGAAATGTTCTCTGGTCATGCCTACCCAGGGCTTACTGTGAGTAAACTGGGGACAACCAAGTGCTTGTCAGCTAATCCTAGCCCAGGATGATGGAATAGATAGTAGTGGTACCACAAAGGCTTACTGTGTGATTCTTTGAGATTCTGGTAACTATAATTTGCCTTTTCATACATTATGACTGCTTTACTCCTTCACTCCCACTCTCCTGGCTGGCCTGCATTTCATTTCTCCTCTTTTTCGGGGTGATGGTTCAAATAAAATGGAAATTCAATGTCCCTATAGTATGATTCACTTGGACCTTTTAGTTCATGAGTATCTCTGATATAAGTATATGAGTCTCCAACCTTCAAAAGAAAATGAGGGAAGAATTATGTTTAACATGTTACAAAAGCATTTCATGAAACAGCATGTTCATTGACATGGAAGTTGGAAATATATATTAATTTAATATTGCTGAGGAAATCAGGCAAAATCTCAGTAACTGTAGAAAATTAGATTTTCATGATCTGATTTTTTAGCTTCCAAACCATGGTGCATAAGACAGCTATTCAAATAAGAAAAGCCCTCCACCTAAAGCAATCTCATTGGAATAGAAATGGACATTTTATAGTCCAAAACATGAGAATTTAAATAAAGTCATTACATTTTCAGACTTGAAAGACCTTAGAAATCATCTTGTCTAAACCTCTTTATGTTCATAAGGTTGGGATCTTTATAGGCCTTCCCATCCTTACGATTCTAATATTCTTTATAATTTTAACATTCTTTATTCATGTGAAAGCATGAGAGTGTTCAAAACTTGATTCACAACAATAAAACTTCTTTTTGTATATTTTTCCATCACAAAATCTTTTTTAAAATTTATTTATTTGAGAGAGAGCATACTAGAGAGAGAGAGTATGTGCAAGCACAAGCGGGGAGAGGGGCAGAGGGAGAAGCAGACCCACCGTGGAGCAGGGAGCCCGATGTGGGGCCCAAACCCAGGACCCCGGGACCATGACCCCATCGGAAGATAGATGATTAACCAACTGAGCCAGCCAGGCACCCCTCAATCACAATATCTTAAGTTAAATATTCCTCACTCTGAAAAAGAAAATGAAAAGATAAGAAAAGGTTCTATCTGTATCCTCTTTCCCTATATAATAGAACTCATTAAAAAATGCAACTAGTGACCCTAACTAGGCAGATATACAGCCAATAATCTTACTACTCAAGGATACAAAAAGTAACATTATTTCTGTTAAGACCTGGGGAATGGAGAAATCAAAGAACAATACTATTTTTATGTTAAGGTAATATGTTTATAAGGGTTGGGGGAAATGCTTCTATAAGTGGGGAAAAAATATCCTCAAATTTTAAGCTAACTTTTTTCTAAGCCTTAATTTCAAATTTCTTTAATATTCATATTTGCTCTAAAGAAAACTGAAGTTCTTAAAAATTCTTTACAGGAATCTGACTGCTTACATCGAAAAATCTTCCCAAAAAATAGTTAGATCCAGCAGCAATTTCCATCACTGAGAGTACTTCTAGTATTTCTTCGTTCAATATTCCCCAAGCAGATATTTATTGCATGCAAACCACTTTTATATTTCTCTTGTATTATTCTGGTATGCACAAGAATGTGGAATATCAACCCAAGGCCTAAAAAGTGCTAATGTGCCTTTAGCAGGGTCTAATTTATGGATAAAGGAGCTTAGTTATTGAGGTTGGAAGGTGCCTGTGTTGTCTTTTCCTTTCCTTTCACATATAAATTATGTTAAAGAACCATTTTTCTGAAGCCCATACAATGGATATCTTTACAATACTTGGCCTATACAAGAGATGGCTACAAATGTCTATAAACTGCTTTGGCCCTAACTAAGCCCTGATTCTGTTACTTTCATGTGTACCTGGAACAGACTGGCAGATCTGCCTACCGAGTAGGCAGAAAACCAGAAACAAAATCTTTGTCAATTCATTTGCAGGAAGGACAAAAAGTCATAAACTCATACTCCATAAAAACTGAAGCTTTGGTGACCTCTTGTGGGGTAATTTTTTAGTAGTTCATAATAAAGCAGTCCCAGAATGGAATCTGAGACAAGTTTTCTTTGTAGGTTCATTACACTGACTAGGCCTGCTGAGACCCAGTGGGCCTGTTATAACCTAGAAATGCCTATACATACATAAAGTTATCAATGCTGTGCTAATAACTGCATTTGATTATGTACTCAAGAGAGCTTATCTATATATAAACACACATCAGGAATGATTTAAATAAAGTATTAAATATATTAAGACACTTTAGAATCTCCTATCCATTGGGTAGGAAGGAATCTTCCAACAACCTATTCAGTATTTGATGGCCTTCTGCAAGGGATGAAATCACAAGGGAGTTTGGGAAGAGATTATGGATAATCAAAACTAAACTAACAGGGGGTGCCTGGGTGGCTCAGTTGGTTAAGCGACTGCCTTCGGCTCAGGTCATGATCCTGGAGTCCCGGGATCGAGTCCCGCAACGGGCTCCCTGCTCAGCAGGGAGTCTGCTTCTCCCTCTGACCCTCCTCCCTCTCATGCTCTCTGTCTCTCATTCTCTCTCTCTCAAATAAATAAATAAAATCTTTAAAAAAAAAAAAAACTAAACTAACAGGCATAGTATAAGTGCTCAATAAATGAATTAATGGAAAAAATAAATTAAAGGATCATCTTCATACTTAGTAGTTAACATTACTATCATGAGGCTTTTAATGAGGTCACATAGCTGGCAAGGAAACATTGTTATTTTATAGCTCTACCTTGCATCATTTGTGTAGATTTGTATATTGCAATTTGGTGCCTTGTAAAAAATACACAGAAATACATGACATGTATTAACTGGTATGAATGAATGATTTTATAGAAAAAATTTTAACTGGATTTGCATTAAAAGAAATGTGTCTAAACTGGGGAGAAATATTCATTCAGAAGGAAAAAAATGCATCTTAATTGTTTAATTTGTACAATTGTTCATTGTACAAAGGGAATTTGTACCAACATAAAGAGTAGACAGGAGAATAAGTAAGCTTGCTAAAAATAATGAATGCTTCTTGACTAGCTGCCTTGTCATCGGCGAGCTTTTAACTCCCTCTTCTTGGAACACTCCCCTCTCACAGTATGCTTTACTCCATTCTCTTCTTCACCTGACTAATTAAGTAAGAGAGAATAAGTAAGCTTGCTAAAAACATCAGAAAATAATGAATAGGAAAAACAGCTCCCTATTTGGTCCTATAGCATTCAAATAAAACATGCATATTGCATCCCCTTTAGTGTCTTTTGGTCCTTTTGCTACTCTTCATCACTTATATGATAAATTACTTCCTTCATAGAGAGCATTGTAACAAGCAGAAATAGATTTCTGTGGCTCATTGCAATTACAATTGGGTAATACTGATTAGTCATCTGGTCCAATCTCTACTAAAGTAAACCAGCATTCCTTCTCTATCAAAGACATGACAGTTTGGTGTTTGATGACTCCAAATACATCATGAGTGACAACTGATGGAGGAGATAAAGCCATTATCCCACACTTAGAAAAATATTAGAATATTACCCCCAGAAATATAATGCTGTACTTTGCTATTGAATGAGAAGTAAAACAACTAAAAGTGAATTGAATTAAAACATCAAGCAACCAGATCTAGGGTTGTGATAGTTTGAGCATAACCACTTGGACTTTCATCACTGGCAATTCATCAGAATATATCTATTTTCCATATACTCTGGAATATCACTTTTCAGAATTTCCTCTTAAGAGTGTTTCCTTAAGAATCAGATTTGTCTATAAATTCTTGAGTAAGAAATCTGAAAAGTACACAAAGTTCTTTCTTAGTTTTTCCTTTTTAGCTCCTTTTTAGTTCCTTTTTAGTTTTTTCTCCTTGAAATTCAGTCAGGTATCAGTCTCATGACTCTGAAAGTATTAAGGGGTAATCTGAAATGTGAATATTTTAGAAGATAGGTCAATAGAAATAAAGGCCATTGAATACGCATTGAAAAACTAAGAACCAGGTTATCTGGCATAGCTGTTCTGATAGTAACAAGATTTCCTTTGTGTATACCTGGTTCAAAAGCTGAGATTGCTTCCTTGTAGGAAGATGGGAACACTCCTATGTTTTCTTCTACGAGTTTCATGTTTTCAGGTCTTATATTTGTATTTAATCCATTTTTAATTAATTTTTGTAAGAGGTGTAAGTTATGGGTCCAGTTTCATGGTAGGAGATGGAAAGACAGGAGGAGAGAAAGGTAGGAGTATTTATGGTAGGAGATGGGAAGGCAGGAGGAGAGAAGGGTAGGAGTATTTATCCTACCCTTCCCAACTTCATCATAGTTCTAGTCATGGCTATTTTCCTCCAACCCACCACAGCTCATCACTGGGCAACCGATGTCCACAGTTCTGCCTTCCCATCTCCTTCCCATCTCCTCCTTTGGCTGAGCCCTGCTGGAAGCCAGGGAGGGGATGTGGGGTAAGGAAGGTACCTGGTGGTATAGAGGTCAGCCTCCTGGGGCACAGAGAATGTATCTACATGGGGAAGTGGGATGGTAGACAGAAAATAACTAGTGTAGAAGGCCTATATTTTATTAATTTAAAAGTTGAAGAAGCACAATATTCAAATATTTAAAATTTCAATTTTTTTCTCAGCACTCTCTGCCCCCTTTCTTGTTTTTACTCCATAGGGCTTATTATTCTTTAGCATATTTTATCATGTAAAATTGTATTTTATTTATTTTTTATCTCTCTCACAAGAAAGCAAGCTCCTTGAAGGCAATAATTTTGCCTGTTTTCTCCACTGCTGTGACATCATTATGTATTTGTTGAATGAATGAGTATGTTAAGGGTTCCTAGCAAACAATGAATCATGGAACACTACATCAAAAACTAATGATGTGATGTATGGTGATTAACATAACATAATAAAATAAAAAAAATTTAATACACATATAAAAATATCTCTAATAATGCATATTTACTAATATGCATTAGTAAAATGAATATAGTACTTTCTTATTTAAAACTAATAGCATTAATATAATGTAATGCCAAAAAGATGTAATGGTAAAATAAATAAATGCTTTATGTAAGTTAATTGTCCTTTAGAATGGCATATCTCTGAATTCGGTCAGGACACTAAACCACGTTTTTAATGTTGTTGCTTTTGTGTGTAAACTTAGAGCTGCTGTTTACTCATATTCTTCATTAAGGTTAATGAGAGACTAATGGTCCCAGCATGAAGCAGATGTGTAATGCATATTCAGTCCCTACTACATGATAATTACTGTAGAAGCATCACATACATAATTTATGGCAGACTGACATTAATTGATGTGTTTCCTCCTTTACCCCCTGCCCACATACCCATTTCCAGATACTAGAAGTTAAGCTCCATAAGAATAAAGACCTTGTTTTCTTGTTCACCCCTGTATTTCCAGCTACTGCACTAGAACCTGACACATAGTAGATGCTCAATAAATATTTTTTTGAATGAATGTTTGCACTCCTCGGCAGCAAAACTATAATAAAGAGGTTATAGGTCATTTTGTTTATATAAGAATAGCAACAGATGGTCTTTCCCTTCTATGAGCTTACAAGGAAGATAAGACATCCTTGTGTAAGAGACAAAAGCAACATGTTATTGGAGCAGAGTAAGTTGAGTCAGATTACTCAGCTCAGGATGCCCAACTCCCCACATGGTAGCTATTTGTCCTTAGGCACAAACTTTTCCTTTCAGTATCAACTTCAGTGACTTTAAAATAAAGTCATAATGGCACACACTTCATAGGGTTCTTGGGAGAACTAAATGAAATAAAGTATATAATCAGCTTAGCTAAATATCAACAGATAACAAAAACTCACTAAATGCCAATTGTTAGTGCTTATAGTTAAGAAATTCTGTGATTTAATTAACTGCTATAAAGTGTGTTTTACATAAAGTTGAAAAAAAATATTTTCTGGTATTACCTCTGATAATTACAGCTCATTCTTATTTAGCTAATTAGTTTTTTTGGACAAAGAGTAACCTGCATCTGAACCTCATGGCATATGCCTCAGTAAACAAGAAAATTATTATTCATGAATTAACATTATTGAATAAAAGTGATTGTATAGGAATAAGCAACTTTCTCAACCAACTTCTAATCATCCAAATTATGGGGAAACAGGGCTTTTATTAAAAATGGGGAATTGTTAATGAAAGTAGGAACCTCTGCTAATCTGTGGAAGTTATCTTTAACTTCCATGAGAGTTTAGCTCACTCATCTGTAGAAATGTCATTTGTGTAATACTATTTACCACTTACTTGCTTCTGGCATTTTTCAGGACTATATGCCTTCCTCCACAAGGTACCTATGCTTTGATCTGTAAAATATTATCTTAAACCACAAATGCCTGGGTCAGAAAGTCTTATAGAGAAAAATATCATAAAGAATATGTTGAAAAAGTCAGAATATCTAAAACTTGGATCATTTATTAGTATTTGAGCAAGATTATCTCCTGGACAGTTAGTTATGCAGGTTTTTAGGTTCACAGATGTAACATTTTTATGTATAAAGTCAAAGACTATTTCTAATTCAAACATCACATAGATACGGTAAATCATTAAAGAGACTTACCTAGTATTTCAATCTGTTTTCTACTAATAAGTATTTGAAAAACAAAAGCCCCCAAATCCTAATTGTTCAAGCATGTAATTAAAATTCAACATGAGAAGCCTTCTGAAAGAAGTTTGATAGTGACACACTTGGCCAAGTTTTTATGTATACACACACAAATTCTGTCTCATTTATCTCCTTTACAGCAAGGGTATTAGAATGTATAAATATGTGTTACAACTGCTAGAACACTGGAACAATATTGTAATCTGAAAAGCTAATTTATTCCAGACATCATTTGACAGAAATGGTACCTCAAAAGAAGTAGAATATTATCAGATTTTTATTGCAAATAAGGTTCACATATACTTTCAAAGAAAAAGAATGGGAAAAGAGGGCATCTTTAAATGTCTTCAAGATTAATGCCAAGACATTCTGAATTGGCCTTGTCACAGAAGAGCAGAAGAATGTGTAACTTAACTACCATCTTCACATACATATGCTATAGTTTTTAGAGACAGTTTTCACTTGGGCCTATTTATTCAGACAGTATTATATTCCCAACAATAATAATGTTTATTTCTTCATCCTGTTTAAATCAGGTTTAAGCACACAGCTGTAGCATGTTGAATTTTTAAGAAACAAAGTCAGTCCAGTTTCATGAGTTTGGGCTTTTTATTCCATATTTGAATTTATTTTTCCTGGAAAGGAAAAATAGTTATAACAGCACCTGGTATGGTGCCATGAACATAGTGGAGGTTTAATAAATATTTATCACTGTTGAAGTTAAAAGAAACACTGATCTGCACTCTGCATGATATGTTGGAAAGAACCATATTGCTTGCAAAAAGCATAAACATTTGGTGAAGCATGTGAATCTTAGGCAATTTTTGAAAATGATTATTTTGCAGGTGGTCTAATTTACTACAGAAAGGATAAAATGTTACCTATAACTATGATTAAGAGTTACTAAAGTCTAAAGGACTGTTTAGAAATGCAGACTCTACAGAATGCTGAAAAGTCTTACTCTTTGTATTGTGATCTGATGGGCCTTGGCAGCAGATGAATTCAGAAGAGAACCCCAGCTATCAGCCTGCAGGAGAGAGGGATGTAAACCAAGCGGGGACAAGGCCAGCCTGATGGATATGACTCTAAAATTTGCCCCAATTTCAGCTTCTAAGGGGACATATGAAACTTGAGTCCAGGCCAGCTTAATGTTGATAGCCATCATCTTAAATATGCCAGGTAAGAGCATGTCACCAGAAATTGGCTAAATGGGAAATGCTATTATCCAATTGATGACAGTTTTATGTTTGGAGAGGGAGTGGTTGTCTGGGTTATAAGAGGGCCTTAGCCAGTGGACTGCAGACAGGAGAACATTGGGATAAGATCCAGATCCCCAAGAGAGAAGGGGCTGGCAAAACTAGTCAGCTTTCCAGGCCCAGACAATTTGGCCAGGGCCTGGGGCTGGAATCCATTACCAGCAGAGAATGAAGTCCAAACACAGAACAGAGGCAAGAGTCTAGGCATACAGTAGGGTTGGAATTGGGACCAAGGAGCTTAATATTGGTGGCCACATTGTTGTTTATACAGGCTCACTCAACAGCAAGCTTAGGGCAATAGATAAGTTCCAGACACTGTTTATTGATAGGAATGAAACTCCTGACAACCTGTCAGGCTTGAGTCTCATCTGAGTAACAATTTGATGATGTTGTGTCTATAGGTTGATGTTAAAGTCATATCTGCTTCTTGGTTGGGCATGGCTATGCAAGAAATGTCAGTTTGAAGAATCTGATTTTTATTTGGTGAGCGCTATGAATTGTGTAAGACTGATGAATCACAGACCTGTACCCCTGAAACAAATAATATATTATGTTAATTTAAAAAAATAAAAAATAATAATTAAATAAGTAAATACTGATAAAAAATAATAAACTTAAACCCAAACCTACATTAAAATTGGCCATTCACTTATATACTAGAATGTCAACTCCACAAAAGGCATCTTTGTCTCTTTGTTCACTGAAGTATGCCATATGCCTAACTGGCACACAGTTAACATTCAAGAGGTATTTGTCAAGTTAAAGAATGAATTAGCCAAATATTAAGTGCCACACAAGTGATCTGAAAGCTTCAGCGTATGCCCTGACAGAGACCCTTATCTCCTGTAGCTGTAGGGCTGGAACTGCTGAAAATCAAGCACAGAACTTTATACTGCAACTGACTGAATTACAAAGCAAGTTGAACTCCCAGCTTCATGGGGCACTTACTGTTAAAGTGAGGGTATTGCCTGGGAAGGGATGGGATCCTGAAAGTTGAAATGTGGGAAGACTCTGATGATGCTGGGGCCATCAAGCCCCTAAATTCTGATGAGTCTTCTTTGCCAGTGGAAGCAGACCCTCCACCCAAAATGAATGAGGCCCCTCCACTCCCAATTGAAGAAAACTCTCCACCCCTGTCTGAGGGGGTTCATCCTGACTGAGAAAACTGAAATGGCCTCTCCTGAGGCACTTGCCATGCAAGACAATGTTTAATCTCCTCAGGACCAACCACTACCACCCCTCTTTGCTTCTTGGACCTAAAACTTGACTGAAACCTCAAAGGGCCCCTAAAATTGAGATACAAAGTGTAACCCATAAGAGGTGTGCTACACTCCCCCAAAATATTTAAACATTCTAATTTATATGAACAGAAATCTGGGGAACATGTATGGAAATGGATATTGAGGGTGTGGGATAATAGTGGAAGGAACATAAACCTAGATCAGGCTGAATTTATGAATATGGGCTCACTAAGCAGAAATTCTGTATTGAATGTTGCAGCCTGGGGAGTTAGAAAGGGCTCCAACAATTTCTTTGGTTGGCTGGGTGAAACATGGACCAAAAGGTGGCCCACAGTTAGCAGGGTAGAAATGCTGGACGTGCCTTAGTTTAATGTAGAAGAAGGGTCTCAAAGACTTAGGAAGATGGGAATATTAGAGTGGACTCGTCCTTTAAGACCTACTCACTCACTCACTCCAGAATACATGCCTTTCATCAAGACTGTGAGAAACAAATTTGTGAGGGGAGCCCCAGAAACCTTGAAGAGCAATGTGATCACTCTTCTCTGGAGACCAGACCTTACAGTGGGGACGGCAGTCATTGAACTGGGAAACCTAAATGTACTGAGAGTAAGTGGATCCTGGTGTGGCACAGATGAAATGAACACACTCAAATATCAAAGGCAATGTGGGCATGGTTACTGTAATAGACAGCAGAGTCAAAGCAATAGTTAGAATAGTCCAACTCACACAGACCTATGGTACTGGCTAGCAGATCATGGTGTTCCTATAAGTGAAATAAATAGGAAGTCTACTAAATTCTTACATGATCTGTATAAGCAAAAAAGTTCTAAATCAATTGAGTAAAAGTCTAAGTAGAATCATAAAAACAGAGAGCCATGGTCTCCCAATCATTTCCCAGACTTGAGCCAGTTTACAGACCCAGAACCTCTTGAATGAAAGACAGTCCAAATCTCCTTGAGGAAGGACCCCACTATAATGCCAAAAATGTATACTGTTAATCTTTCCCCCAGTCTTTCCTGCAGGGATCTATGGCTCCTTACCAGAGGATCTGTGCACTGGGGAAAAGGAAATAATCAGATCTTACTAGACACTGGCTCTGAACTGACACTAATTCCAGGAGACCCAAAATATCACTGTGGTCACCAGCCAAAGTAAAGGCTTATAAAAGTCAGGTGGTCAATGGAGTTTCAGCCCAGGTCCAATTCACAGTAGGCCCAGTAGGTCAACCAAACCCAGTGGGCCAACCAAAATAACCCAGTTTTGGAACTCATAATTAGAATAGACATACTCAACATCTGGCAGAATTCCCACATTAGTTTTCTGACTTGTAGAGTTCAGAATGTTATGGTGGGAAGCCACTGGAACTGCCTTTACCTAGGAAAATAGTAAACCAACAGCAACACATTCCTAGAGGGATTGCAGAGATCAGTGCTACCATCAAGGATTTAAAAAAATGCAGAGAGGATGAGTCCCATCACATCTCCTTCAATAAGTCTATTTGACTTGCACAAAAGACAGATGGATCTTGGAGAATAACGGTGAACTACCATAAGTTTAAGGATGTGGTGACTTCAATTGCAGCTGCTATACCAGATGTGGTTTCACTGCTTTGAGCAAATTAACACATCCCCTAGTACCTGATAGGCAGCTATTGATCTGGCAAAAGCCTTTTTCTCCATCCCCGTCACTTAAGCCCACCAGAGGCAGTTTGCTTTCAGCTGGCAAAGCCAGCAAGAGACCTTCACTATTCTACCTCAGGAGTATATCAACTCCCCAGCCCTATGTCATAATTTAGTTCATAGAGATCTTGATCACCTTTCCCTCCACAAGATACCACACTGGTCTATTACACTGATGATATTAGACTGATTAGATCTAGCAAGAAGTACTCTAAACTGATTAGGAAGACATTTGTGTGTCAGTGGGTGAGAAATCAATCTGACAAAAACTGAGGGGTCCAGTGGTGTGGGGCATGTCAAGATAGCCCTTCCAACACGAAGAAAAAGTTGCTGCATCTAGCCCCTCTTACAATCAGAAAAAATGGCACAACACCTAAGGGCCTCTTCAGATTTGGAGCAACATATTCTTCATTAGGGCATGCTACTCCAGCCATTTACCAAGTAACCTGAAGAGCTGCTAGTTTTGAGTGGGGCCCAGAATAAAAGAAGGCTCTGCAACATGTCCAGGCTGCCATGCAAGTTGCTCGGCTACTTGGGTCATATAATCTGGCAGATAAGAGTTACCAAGCAACCCCACTGCCCATCATGAGCTGGATGCTATCTTACCCATCAAGCCATAGGGTTGGGTATACACAGCAGGACTCCATCATCAAATGGAACTAGTATATACATGACTGAGTCCAAACAGGCCCTATGGCATAAATAAGTTATATGAAGAAGTGGCTCAAAAGCGATGGTCCTTACTCCTGCTACACTGCCTTCTCCCTCCCAGATTGCACCTATGACCTCATGAGGAATTTCCTATGATCAACTGACAGAGGGAGAGAAGACTCAGGTCTCGTTTACAGATGATTCTGCACAATATGCAGGCACCACTCAAAAGTGAATAGGAGCAACACTACAGCCCTTTCTGGGACATCCTTGAAGGACAGTGGTAAAGGAAATCCTCCCAGTGAACAAAACTTTAGGCAGTATACGTATTTGTGCACTTTGCTTGGGAGAATAAATGGTCAGATACGCAATTATATATCGATTCATGGGCTGTCACCAGTGGTTTGACTGGATGGTAAAGGACATGAAAGGGACATGAAAACACGATTGGAAAATTGGTGACAAAGAAATCTGGGGAAGAAATACATTACTAGATCTCTGTATATGGGCAAAAAACATGGAGATATTTGTGAATGCTCCATGTGATGCTCATCCAAGAGTGACCTCAGCAGAGAAAGATTTTAATAATAAAGTAGATACCTGTTCTGTAGATCTTGTCAGCTTTTTTTCCAGCCAGCCCCTGTCATCACCCAATGGGAGCATGAACAAAATAGTTATAACTAACAGGGACAGAGGTTATGCATGGGCTCTGGGCTTCCATTCACCAAGGCTGACCTGCCTATGGCCATAACTGAGTGCCCAACCTGTCAGCAGCAGAAACCAACACTGAGTCCCTGATATCACATCATTCCCTGGAGTAATAATCCAGCTATCTGGTAGAAAGCTGACTGCATGGGATCCCTTCCATTATAGAAGGGGCAGAGTTTTGTTTTTACTGGAATAGACATTGACTTTGGATATTGATTTGCCTTCCTTTAATGTGATGTTTCTGCCAAAACTACCATCTGCGGACTTACAGAATGTCTTATGCACTGTCCTGATATTCCACACAATATTGCTTCTGATCAAGGAACTCACTTCACAGTAAATGAGGTGTGGCAATGGGCCCGGGTTCACTGAATTCCCTGGTCTTACTATGTTCCCCACAATCCTGAAGCAACTGACTTGACAGAACAGTAGAATAGCCTTTTGAGGACTTAGTTATAGCACCAGCTCAATGCCAATACCTTTCAGGGCTGGAACAAGGTTTTCCAGAAGGCTGTGTATGCTCTGAATCAGTGTTCAATATATGATGTTATTTCTTCCACAACCAGAATTCATGGGTCCAGAAATCAAGGGATGGAAATGGGAGTAGCAGCATTCACTATTACTCTTAATGACTCACTAGCAAAATTTTTGCTTCCTGTTCTTGCAACTTTATGTCTGCTGGCCTAGAGGTCTTAGTTCCAAAGGAAGGAATGCTTTCACCAGGAGACACACAATGATTCCATTGAACTAGAAGTTAAGACTGCCACCTGGCCACTTTGGACTCCTTGTGTCTCTGAATCAACAGGCAAAAAAGGGAGTTACTGTGCTATTTTGGATGAATGATTCTGACTGCTAATAGGATATTAGACTGCTATTCCACAATGGAGGGTAGGAAGAGTATGTCTGGAATAGAAAAATCCCTCAGTATTCCCATGCTTTGTGATTCAGGTCAAGAGAAAACTACAAAAACCCAATCCAGGAAGAACTACTCATAGCCCAGACCCTTCAAGAACAAAGGTTTTGGTCACCTCATCAGGTAAACAACTATGACCAGCTAGGGTACTTGACAAAGACAAAGGGAATACAGCATGGGTAGTAGAAGAAGGTAGTTATAAACACCAACTATGACTCCATGACAAGTTGCAGAAATAAGCACTATAATTGTCATGAGTTTTTTTTCTTCTTATTTTGTTGAGAATATGTCTGCATGTGTATTAGTGTGTGTATGTGTATCTCTATTTTATTCCTTCTCTTATTCCCCTATTCTGTAACATAAAATGTATTGGTTTTATGATACCTAAGGATTGCTCATTTTACATCATAGTATTTAGGTTACAGGATATCAAGAAGAATAGCCAACAACACTCAAGGACTTTACGTCCTCTTCTAGAGAAGGGTGCATTTTCAATTATATGCAGGATAGTTGTATTGTCTTAAATGAAATTATGCTTGTTACTGTCTTCATTTGGAGAGTAAGTATGGTTTGTTTATTTATTTATTTTTAAAGATTTTATTTATTTATTTGACAGAGAGAGAGACAGCAAAAGCAGGAACACAAGCAGGGGGAGTGGGAGAGGGAGAAGCAGGCTTCCTGCCGAGCAGGAAGCCCGATGTGGGACTCGATCCCAGGACCCTGGGATCATGACCTGAGCCGAAGGCAGACGCTTAACAACTGAGCCACCCAGGCACCCGAGAGTAAGTATGGTTTAAAGAGATGCTTGTAGGTGACAAGTTGATAAGAGTGAACTTGTGATGGTTAATTTTAAGTGTCAACTGGCCTCATATTTGGTAAAACATTATTCTGTATGTCTCTATGAAGGTGCTTTTGGATGAGTTTAACCTTTAAATCAAGAGATTAAGTGAAGTAGATTGCCCTCTCTAATATGCGTGGGCCTCATCCAATCAATCAAAGGCCTAAATAGAACTGAAAGGCTGACCTTCAAGTAAATAAGGGAATTCCTCCTGCCTGACTGCCATTGAGCTGGCCCATCAGCTTTCTCCTGCCATCAGACTCAGGTTCAAACATCAGCTCTTTGGGGTCTCCAGCTTACCATCCTTTGTGCTAAAACTACACCATCAACCCTCCTGGTTCTTGGGCTTTTGGACTCAAACTGGAACTGGAACTATGCCATTAGCTCTCCTAGATCCCCAGCTTACTGACAGCAGATTTTGGAACTTGTTGGCCTCCATAATCGCATAAGCCAATTCCTTATATATATTTTAAAAAAACAACAGAATACATATATTGTACAATCTCATATATATCCTACTGATTCTGTTTCTTTGTAGAACCCTAATACATGGAGTTGCGGGGCTGGTTAATTCAGTAGCACAAAAGTATTAGGGAGAAGATTCTGCCACCTTCTCATTCTACCATCTTAACATCTTGCTTATCATCTTATGCTGGTTCCTCTCATGGCCCCAGTGGCTGCAAAAGCTATAGACATCACTTCTTCATCCAGCCACATTGAGAGTCAGAATAATGTTACTAGTTTTTTTTTTAAAGCTTTTATTTATTTATTTATTTATTTGTCAGAGATATAAAGAGAGAAAGCGAGAGAGGGCACAAGCAGGGGGAGTGGCAGACAGAGGGAGAAGCAGGCTCCCCTCTGAGCAAGGAGCCCGATGCGGTACTAGAGCCCAGGACCCTGGGATCATGACCCAAGCCGAAGGCAGACGCTTAACCGACTGAGCCACCTGGGCATCCCAATGTTACTGTTTTTTAACATGTTTCTTTTTAAAAGCAAGTCTTTGGGAGAAATAACCCTAGGAGATTTCCCCTCATCAAAGGATGAAATGAAAATTGGCCAGAAAGATCACATGCCTCTTAATACAGTCTCTAGAGAACAGAATAAAATTACAATGACTGGCTAAGAGTAGTCAGATTTATCCCCTTGAGACAAGGGATCTGAGTGACTTTCCCTGAGCCAATGGCTACACAGCAGGTGAACAACTGAGCAAGTTTTAACAGCAAGAAAGATGGGGAAAATAAACTTGAAAGCAAATACCAGGATCTGCTCTAAGTATCCCGCCATAGGATAGCTCCATTTCCATGTATACGGGAAGTTTGAAATTTATTTCCTAATGGTTCTGAACCTCAAAATCAGATTTTCCCACTAAGTGATTAAGAGCTGATAGAGTCCACAGCTCAGCTGTATAGAGTCTCCACCCACCCCTTCAAGTTTGAAGCACTCACTTCACCAGCTATTGGGACTATTGGCACCTTCAGCTTTTATCTGATTCCTCCTTGGGAACTGACTTCAGCTGAAGAAAGAACCCTTATTCATTAGGTTGCACTGGGGTGGAAATAGAAGACTGGCCCATCCAGGAAAAGAAAGGAGCAGCCCCCTTAGCCTCAGTGCTAAGGTCATCCCAGCTTCAGACTTCCCTATAGCATTGGTTGAGGTCTTTATTATGACAGCATTTTAGTTCAGTCTCTCCTTTCACCCAATCCTGCTTTCTTCACTCACCTCCTTCCACCCCACCCCAGGTATAGATGCCAAGAGCCCTCCCAAATAAATTTCCCATATACAAATCTCAGAGTCTGTTTTAGGGAAAATCCAACCCGCTCAGCAGCAGACCACAGAGGGGACTGGGCCACAGTAGATAGGATATTCAGGTATGCTCCACTAGTGAAGACTATGTTCTGACATCTTCTCCAGAGCAGGAATTGTATCTGTGGTGAAATACATTACAATGTCTGTAATTTCTGTTTGTCTTAATTGGTATATAAAAGATCATTTTTTTCCTAATCTAGATGTAGAGATAGATACACTTTTAAAAAATGTCTAAAAAAATCACACAAGTAGGTTTCTAAAGAAAAGCTTTAAGCAAAGGATTTGCAAATGCTATTATTTTCTCCCTTTGTGCTGATATCTTTCATAAAAAGGCATGGCCATCTTTGCATAAATTGCTTTAAAAACAGTGATCAAAATACATTAGATTCATCTGTCCCCATCAGAAGGAAACATCATTATTAGGCAGTACCTAGGATTTCAGAACCCATTTGGAGATTTTTCAAAGGATCTCCCATAAATAACACCTAAAATGTACAAGGCACAGTCTTGGAGATACTAAAAAGAGTAAGATATACTGCCTTAAGGAGCTTATACCCTAGTGGAATAGACAAGGAAGCGGAAAAAATGTAGTGTGAAAAGTGCATTAAGGGTGAGGGTATTATGAGATGACCAGGTATGTCACCTCATTCAGCCTACAGAATAGGAGAGGCTTACCAGAAATAAGTCAGAAGTGCACTTAGCAGAAGGTACACTTGCAAGGAGGAAAAGAGTTCCTGGAAGAGAGGAACATACACATAGGCCCACATATAAGACCAAACAGGAATCATTCTAAAAACTGAAGTATTATTACCATATTCCCAGTACCCAGAAACAGTGCCTGACAAATGCTGAATCCTTAATCAATATTTGCTAAGTAGATGAATGAATAAATGGAGTAGTTGCACTCAGCTGACACATGGAGTGTAAGGAAGGAAAGGGGTAAGAAATGATGTTGGAAGGGTACATAGGCATCAGATTATGGAGCGTCTTCCTAATACGTCAACTTAGAGGGTTTAAACTTTATTCTGGAAGATATAGAAAATTTAAAATTTCAAGCATGGTGGCCATGGGCAGAGTTGCTGACAATCATGCACAGGATAGCTTTACAGGCACAACTAAGGTAGGTAGGTAAAGAAACCATCACAGGAATGCAGGCAAGAAGTAGCAGGGGCTTGAGAAAGGTGACAGAAACAGGGAAATCATAAAAATCAATGAATCATGGAGATATTTTCGAAGTACTATGAACAAGACTCGGGTAACATTTTCGATGTGGGTCTTTGGTGAGATACAAACACCATTTGCTTCGAAAAATCCTAGGAATTTTATTGGCCTTTTAGTGTCCACCATGCAATGTGAGTTAGTCAGTTGTCCTAATTGATCCTGTCTCTAAAAGAGAAACCTTCACCAAGTCGATATAATCCCGAATAGTACCATATGTTCTCTGGTTTTCTCTGTTCTAACCCCTTCCATTTCCATGGTAACCCATATAATAAAGGTAAAAGAAAGAAAGATTTCTGGTGTCTATGTTTTTCAGGGCTCTTGTTTTTCTTTGATGCTTCAGAAAGTAGTCCTTGGCACCAAATTTTAATTATTCTGAAGAAATAACAAGTCAACTAAATATTACCAAGAGGGAAAGATATATTTCGTACCTTTCTTAATCTATATTCTTCTTCAAAGGAAGCCATAGCTAAACCCAAACTCAGATATTTATAGACCTTCAAATGTTCCCAAGAATGATAAGCTGGGATTTACAAAAGCAACAGGAAACCAGGCTGGCCACTCAATGTTATGCCACCTTGAAGAGATGATCACAGATAGTAAAGACAATGGAGGAGGGAAAAAAGTAAAAGTTTTGTTCTCTTCCAAGTTCACTCCGGTTGTCTGGTTTCAATATTAGATCTTCTTATGAGTAATACCAGCCCTCTATAGTCAGTCTCAGGAATCTGCAAACTTAATTTTTTGATACTTCTACATAATGTCATTTATCAATAAGTTTGAGATGGAGTAGAAGACAATAATTTCAAAGAAATGTATGATATGAACTAGAATAAAGTATCACCATTATTTTAGTCACATATTACCCACTTTTCTCACAGATAGGTTCACAGTAAAATGGATAGTGAAGGAGGAAGAATAAAAACATTTCAACCCTAGTCCGAAGGCTATCTTATATATGTTAATATTTTCATTCCCATTTGTTAAAAATGTATATTAAGTGAGGTTGAAACATCTGGGGGTATCAGGCACCAGGTAGCATTATTAAGCAGAAGTGTGTCACATCCATTCAAAGCAGTGAGATCTGCCCAGCAGCATCAGGTTGGACCCTATAGCATTTCTTCCACATACCCTGCTTCCAATTGCCTTGTCTACCTTGCTGATTCCTATTATTTGGATCCAATTTGGGGTTTCTAGTGTCTTTTCTATTTGACCCTTGGCATTGCTCTTTCAATAACACAGTAATTGCCTCTGAAACTACTACATTGCTACCTTCCCCTTACATTAAGTTTGAAGACACCAGCTGATCTCCAGGATTGACTGCTATGTGCCCAGTGTCTGGTGTTGCTATAGTTTTTACAGTACATGATATTAGGATTCATCAATGAGCCATGGAAAATATACACATTAAGACTGGGCATTCAAAACTGGATTGTGATGAGGGTTACCCAATGTACAAATTTGCTAAAAATCATTAAACTATACACTGAGAATGGGCTAATCTTATGATATGTAAATTATACCTCAGTAAAGCATGAAAGAAAAAGTTTGATCAGATAATGGAAGTAGGTAGCACAAGTTTGGACTGACACTGAACCCAACCAAAAAACAGGTTATTAGAGGGTGCTATCATCATGACAAGGGCTGACCACACAGAAAAATCAGTTCACTGGGGCAAATCATAGGATCTGCTAGCTACATCAGTTCCCAGTCACAGGAAGATTGGGGAATTACTAAAAACCCAGTAAAAGATAGCATTGTTGTTGGTGTTGGTGATTCATCATAGTTACCATTGGGATCCCAAGATCAGGTCCCAGTTGCTGAGAAGAGCATTGCAACAAGGAATTTACATTTGTCAATTTGAGCTTTAGTATG
Organism: Leptonychotes weddellii; assembly: GCF_054177405.1. Classification (NCBI taxonomy): domain Eukaryota; kingdom Metazoa; phylum Chordata; class Mammalia; order Carnivora; family Phocidae; genus Leptonychotes; species Leptonychotes weddellii. Next base: position 104,290,145 of record NC_138376.1, on the reverse strand, counting down.
CAAAACAACTCTGTTTAATTTAAGGACACACAAAAAAATGATTTATTACAAAGGTATGAGGTCATTTATAGAGCCGAACAATAAAGCACCAAAAGAACGGGGACAGGGCTGGCAGCCTTGCGCGGCCCTCAGTTCCATGGCAAGACTGGGCTGTGGTGCTCATCTAAGGTCTTGAGTTCGAGTACCTAATGCACTCGGTGACCATTCCCCACAACTGGTCCCAGGACACAGAGGACATGAGCATTGGCCACTGGAGCTTCACGCTGCAGCACCGCCCTGAGATCTTCATGTCCAGGGCAGCAGTAGCCATGGCAGAGCTGCCACAAAGCCGTCCCTATAACCCAGGCCCCAAGCCGGCAGTGACTTCTACCTGTGCTGCCTCTGCAAGAAGCGCATGTTGGTGGACCCTGGGTTCCAGAGGCGTGGCATGACGCCACTGCAGCTGCCACACGTGTGCACGCTTGGGTTCCAAGCACAAATATCAAGATCGAGTTCACTGCCCTGTCCAGCGAGAAGAGCAGGAGAAGGCCACCCAAGTCCCCGAGTACCTGGTGAGGCCGGAGCAGGCCCATGTCTCCTCCTCCGCCATGGATGTTCCAGACAAAGTGGCTCACCTCGTCCACCCCCACCCCTCCCAAGGGGGAACCACCAGTGCTGCAAACTGGCCCAGCCAGCCCCTGGTGAGCACGGTCTTGGGGTACAAAAGGGGACATGTAATACCATCTGACTTTAATTTCATGACCCACAACTCAACAGCCAAAAAATGAAAAGGAAGCTTCTGGTAGAGACAGCCTAAAGGATGATGCAAAGTCCTTATTCCTACACATAATTAATCATACAAGCAATTACAGTGTCTGCTGATAAACCACTCACTCTAAATGGAATTTATATGCACATCATTAAAAACGATCCATACTACAATGGCAGGCCGAATTCAATTGACCACCATGTCTCTCTGAATTGTCTTTGCATCGAAGTACCACGTTCCCAGGAAGAACCAGGCAAAGGTTCATTCTGGGGGATAGATCCTACCTCTGAAAGCAAATTAATAGAGTGGGCTTTTAGGACAGGACAGTCTAGGGCGTGCCTTGCTTCGGAATCCCTCTGGGACCCCTCCTCCAGCCTCTCCCAACCCCGCTGGAGCCGGTCTGCTCGGTCCTGTGGCGCCCAGACCCCTGAGAGCCAGTGGGGGGAAGGTTCACCGGATCCTGGAACCAGAGCCCGGTGCCTCACAGCGCGAACCGGCCGCGGTCCAGGAGGCCCGGGCTGCCCAGAGCGCACCCAGCTCGGCCCTGTCTAGTCGGCCCGTTTTAGCAGCCCTGCAGCGGCAGCAGCTGCCCAGGCCCAAGCCCTGTCACCTACACCTTCGCCGCCCCTGTGACCACCTCGACGCCCCAGCAGCTAGTCATGCAGACGGTTCACGCCGCCCACCGGATCCGTGCGGTGCCCGTCCCCAGCGTGGCCGGCCTGGCCCCAGCGAACACCGTCGCCCGGCAGGCCGCGGTCACTCAGGCGGCCATGCTGGCCCCTCCTAAGCCAAGGCCTCAAGATCTGTGTGGAGATCTCAAAGTAAAAGTAAAGGAGAACCTATTCCTGTGATTAGCGGGGCCCCACTAGGCGCCGCTAGCCGGGTCATTCAGATGGGACAGACCACCCCGTCCAGATGGTCGCCACAGTACAACAGGCACCTCCAGGTGGGCGCCAGCCACCAGTAAAAACTGTACAGCAAAACGGGACTCACGTGGTGCCAGTCGGCGTCGCGGGCCACGGCCAGGTGAACGAGGCGGTGCGAGTGGTCTGACCGGCTGGCGACGCGCGGGCGTCGGCGTCCCTGCCCACGAAGTGCGGCGGCGGCGACCAGTCGGCGCGGCGGGAGCAGAGCCGAAGCGGGTCGGGAGTGCAGGCGGCGAGAGCTGCGTCCTCGCCCTGCGCGCGGGAACGCGGCCGGCAGCCACGAGCGAGGCTCCACGTCCCGCACGAGCCGCTGGGAGAGCTTTTCTTACTCGGAGGTCCACTCTGTGGTGCGGGAACGAGACGCCGCCTCTCACCCACGCTCCCAGCGCATTCTCTCCGCTTCACCTCGGCACTGGAGACACGAAACGCGGGGGGCCTTCAGTTAAAGACAGAAGTCACACCAGCGCAAAGCCCCGCGCGAGGAAACCTGCTTCAGACAGTGCCTCCCCACCGCGCGCTCAGCTTTCAGCTCCGAGGAAAGGTGTGCCCTTCCGGGTCCTTGCGAGGCCGCGGGACGCCTAGAGCGAGCGGACCTGACAGGACCTTGGCCGGGGCCACCCCGCCACCTTCAAGGGGACCCCGGGGACCGGACACTATGTAAAACAGTATTTTGTTGTTCACATGTGGAATTGGAATATTTTGAAGTGTACTTTCTTTTTTTACAAAATAGGTGTGTCTTTGACATTTCAGATCACTCCATTTCTACTCTGGACATTTTAGAATCACCCAGCACCTTTCGCGTGGATTTCATTTGGGAAAAAGAAACAGCGCAGTTTTGTTTCCAGCCTATGGCACAGTTTACTTGTGTCTGTCCAGTTAAAGTTCATGTGGAGGTGTTTGATGACATCTGCAAGGTTTGCCCGTTAGATCAGGTGCCTGATGCATTCAACGCACCTCCATTTCAGTGTGTAGGATTGGCCCGACAGACTGGACAGACTGACTGACCACTGCTGTTACCGCGAGGAAAAGAGCTGCTGGACTCACCAGAGCTGCGCTCGACTGTTTCTCTTTCCAGCTCCTCTTCAGAGTTCGTTTCTTTGTGTTGACTTTGTCCCTGGCAAAATTTTCCACTCTAAGTAGAACAAGTTTCCTAAGGATTGTGTATGTTTAAAACAACAGAACTGTTACTAATTGATTTGGGAAAAAAAGATTCAATCTTTTACCACACACCCTTTGCAAAATCTCTCCATGGCATGCTTGCGACTCAGTGTCACTGGTTCTAGGCATCCTCCAGTCCAACCACATGTCTACCGCTTGATGTTGTGGTTTGCCCAGCTGACAGGGAGCCCCATGCTGGGGTGTAACAGAAGCTGTGTTTTAACAGGAGGGTCTTGGATGCAAGTGCCCTGCAATTAAGCATTGGAAATATCCAAGTCCTTTTCTGATTTGTAATAGGAAATTCCCCTCCATCTTTCAGAACTGAACCAGTCCTAAGGCTGACTTCTGTCCTACAGAAAATAAAATCCAGAGGAAAGGAACAAAGGTGAGAGAATGAGCAGTAGGGGCCCCTTCAGGCTCCAGTCCATGCTACCCTGGAAGAAAACAGCTGGCCTTTCCAGACTGTTCCATGGGGTCAGTTGTGCAAATAGAAAGAAAGCCTTGGCCTTATTGTGAATTTCTAAATGTCATCAACATAACATAACTTACTCAAATGTAGTTATTTTGGTATCTAATGGTTATAAAGAAAACACACACACCACACACATATATAGATATGTATATACATACCTATAATATATATGAGTATATACACAAACTCAATAAAGAGGACAGAAAGTAGACCATCAGCAGACAAAAAATGCCATCAATTTCTTAAAGAGAATAGCAGTTAGGAGATTGAGATAGTGAGTTGAAATGGGGTCTTCCAAAAGATATGTCCCATGTCCTAATCCCCAGAACCTGTAAATGTTACGCTATTTGGAAAAAGGGTATTTGCATGCAATTAAGGATCTTGTGATAAGGAGATCATCCTTGATTTTCTAGGTAAGTCCTAAACCCAATGACCTTGTAAGAGGGAGATTACACAAACAGGAGAGAAGATAGCCTTATGAAGGCAGAAGCAGAGACTGGAATGATGTGATTACAAGCCAAGGAATGCCAACATGCACCAGTAGCTGGACACGGCAAGGATCAGATTCTCCCCCAGAGCCTCTGGAGTGAGTGTGGCCCAGCCAACACCTTGGTTTTAGAGTTCTGGCCTCCAGAACTGTGAAATAAATTCCTTTTGTTTTAAGCTACCAAGTGTGTATAAATTTGTTATAATAGCTATAAGAAATTAATGCAAGTGGTTTCTAAAGAAGCTAAGAAAATTGGCCTTGCAGAAATACAGAAAAGCTCAGAAAACACTAATTGGAAGCAAGGAATGGAATATGAAGTTTAATGAGGGAATTTATTGAAGGTGAATGAAAGTTATAATTATCCCTCAGACTACTTCCTCATCCCAACAAGCAGAATATCCAGCAGCCAGGTATTTACCACTCTAGCAAAAAAATGAGAGATTCTTCTCTATAGAAACTTCCCTGTTGAGAGAAGCAGGGTGGCTGACGTGGCTGCTCCCCCGAACACCCTAAAAAAAGGTCAATTAGCTGGCAAGCCCAGCCCACAACCATGGAGCTCTCAATCAGCTTTTCATTGCTTTATTTTTAAATGAATAACAAATAAGGAAGGAAATCCAGAATAAAGAGAGGCCAGAGCTAAACTGGGAATGGGTGGAGAGGGTGGGGTCCAGAAAAAGTTGAAATAATTCAAAGAACAGGAGCGAAGCAAGAAAGAGAAGGCACTACTTATTGAATAGACTCAGATATATACCAGTGATTAATTTAGTGCCTCTCAGCTCCAAACTCCTCCATCCCTCTCTTCCCTCGGGATTCTGGTAGTGGGCTCTTGCAGTCAACATTTGCGCGTAGCTCGCTGACTGGATGGAGGCTCTGCCAATAGCGGGCACTGAGGAGGCACTAGGAGGTCAGGAGAGGAGGAGGTACTTTTTGTTCTGGTGTTCTTTTTCCTTCGGGGTCCAGCAGAGGTCCTGCCTTCGTTTACCTTAGCAGCAGGGGTGGGTGCCCTGGTGGCAACCATGCCCACTCCTCAGTGTCTGAATCTCCCCACTCAGAGCCACCTCGCCAGAGGTTCCAAGTTCCTTCCTTATTCACTTTTCCCTCAACCTTGGGAGTAGTAGTTGTTCTCTACAGGTACTCCCTCTCTATACTTTAGAGTTCTCTTTCAGCCTTTTTAGTAAATACATCTTTTCCTTAGTTCACAATTGTGGAATTGGATACAATTTCTGGACACGAGAGACTCCATTTTGAAGTGCCACTTTTCTTTCTAACTAATGAACTTTTGAACTGAGCCGTATACGGTTATTGTTATACAAGCAGTTGCTCATAAAATCCAACAGAACAACTAGCATTTGAACCATAAAACTGTTGATATGAACTTTATGAGGAGAAAAGTTAACTAATACATACCAGGAATAGCTTTGTGTGATAGCACCAATAAAATAATCAGATAGGAATCAAAAGTGGTTCAATCGGTCAGCACCAAATTAGCAGCGTTTTTGGTTTTTTTCTTCTCTTCTTTATCTAAATCATGTAATCCCCGCCCCTTCCTTCTCATAAACCTTCTCTGCATATGAGCCAGACACTTTTCTAGGTACTCCAGAATCTGTGCTCTGCAAATCACAACTCTGAGACCCCAAAAAGGCTTTTGTTCTTTTTCAGTTTGCCTCCTTGTCTCGGTTGACACAATGTACTTGGTTCACAATTATTTTCTCTAATTGGTGTGGTAATTTTTGTTCCCTGACCAGACCCTGACTAACACAATAGTCAATAAGAGTTTGAATCTTTAAAATCCTGTAAAACTTAACACTAGAGATTAGGCAAAACTCTCAGATTGCTAAAGTAAAATTTTCAAGAGATGCTTAGAAGACCAAATTGAGAAAATCTCCCAGAAAATAGAACTAATTGAAAGATGGAAAATATTGGAGGTGAGATTGAGGTGAAAAGGGCGGAGAGGAAAAGAAGTGTAAGGTTGCCAATATCTTCATTTTCAAAAAATGGAGTGACGGAGATATTATATTGTTGACCAAAAATAAAGGGGTAACTATATTATTTAAAGTTGCAAAGATAACCAAGACAGAAATTAAATATAGTAATAGTAACACTTATTTAGTACCTTTTTTTAAAAAGATTTTATTTATTTATTTGACAGAGAGAGAGACATTGAGAGAGGGAACACAAGCAGAGGGAGTGGGAGAGGGAGAAGCAGACTCCCCGCTGAGGGGCTCGATCCCAGGACCCTGGGATCATGACCTGAGCCAAAGGCAGGTGCTTAACGACTGAGCCACCCAGGCGCCCCTTGTTTAGTGCTTTTAATGTATTGACCCATTTATCCTTGTAGAAATCCTCTAAGAATAGACTATTATTTATCCCCATTTTATAGATGAGGAAGAGGGTTCAGAGAGACTGCCTCACTTGCCTAACTAAGGTCACACAGCTGGTAAATGGCAGAAGTGGGATTCCAGAGTGCATGGTCTTATCCGTTGTACTCTACTGCCCCTTATACAACTTTATTGGGAAGAGCTGGGTAAGGAATGTAGAAGGTGATGTAAATGACTTAATTCATCTTTTAGCAGTAGATAAAGGCACTTCCTAAAACTAATGAATTAAGCAATAGTGTTAGGAGATAGAGAGGTAAGCACCAAAAGAAACAAAAACAGAAACTGTTTAGAGGGATTTACAGTAGTCCTCCTTTATCCATGGGGAATATGTTCAACGACTCCTAGGGGGATGACTGAAACTGCAGATAGTACCAAACCCAATATATACTGTTTTTTTTCCTATATGTGCACACCTATGAAAATGTTTAGGTTATAAGTTAGGCACGCTAAGAGATTAACAACAATAACAAATAATAAAATAGAACAATTATTCTGTAATAAAAGTTATGTGAATGTGGTCTCTCTCTCAAAATATCTATTGTACTGTACTCACCCTTTATGCGATAATGTGAGATGATAAAATGCTTATGTGCACAGATGATGTGAGGCAAATGACACAGACATTACAAGGTAGAGTTAGGCTACTATTGACCTTCTGCTGATTCGTCATAAGGAGGATCATTTGCTTTCAAACTCTGGCTGCCTATGGGTAGATGAAACCCTGGATAACAAAACTGGGGAGCAGGGAGAATTGCTGTACTCTTAAGAACAGTACTTTGGGAAGAAGTGGTGAACCTCGGATTTGTCATTTTCCCTCATAAGTATCTTTCTGTGTTATTAATGTCTTAAATAATAATTTATTTCAAACATTTTAAGAGACATAAAATTATAAATTATCTCAGGTATGGAGAGAAAAAAATGGGACCATGAAGCTAAATTATACACACAAATTATGTATTTTTTAATTTGACATGCTGATTATGTAAAGATAATCTTAAATGTGAAAACAAGGGAAGTCCTTTCTCGCTTGTGGTGGAGATATCTAACCTGAGTCCCTCAGAGAAGGAGGCCTGGCAATTACTCACAGTAGGGCTTGGGAAGCCTTTATTTTCACATTTTGTAAGAGAGATGAAGCTAGCTCTCAATCTCATAAACAGATATCATTTGAATAAGATGAAAATTTGAGCATTAATAGGCACAAAAGACTTACAACGCAGAAAAGGGAATGAATGTCTGATATGTACCTTTTGCCCAACCACAGGACCTCACGTCATAGACAAAAGATGAGCTGTCTAGAGAGTGGTCTCCAGAGAGTGGATTCTTGGAAGTGTTGCCAGACAGGGTCTGGTGGTACGAGCACCATTCTGTACTGTATTTATTAATTTAGAAACTACATTTTTCAGCCCTGGTGTCAAATACGTCACAAGTTATTATAAATTCCAAGTAGTATATTAAGCATCAGTAAATTAAATGGCTTGGATAACAAATGGGTACATAATAAGATGTAATAAGGCCGTACCTTTAAACTGGGATCTTGCTGACACTGGTAATGACAAATGCTGTTTTGCTGCCATCTAGTGTTCATTGCTTTAGAGATCTAAATTGAGCATAGGCGGAATTTTTTGTTTCTTACCTTATATCTGAAACAGTTCTTGTTTTTCATGGGGCCTTCTGAGACCCAAATTAAAACACTTTTCCTGACAAAACAATATTCATATATATACAACAAATCTATAAATAGCCTTATAGTTTGTAGGAAATTCCATGAATTCTGATCTAACCCACATCTATAGGTTCATCAAGTTTTCTTGCAAGTCACTTCATAGAAAGTTTATAAGGAAGGCTCATTATTTCAGTAAGTCATCTGCTAAATTTGAATGGCAGTCACTATTACAAGGTAATTACTATTAACTCATGAATACCCTGCAGCATATATTAAGAGTTGAGAGAGAAGAAATTCTTTTTTACCCAATATTTCAAAGAGATACACTGCGGGGGAAAAAAAATTCTGAAAATCAGCTAGAAATGCCAACTAAATTGCATTTTTGAGTTCTCATCAAAGTAAAGGAAGTTCCCACGGGCCCAAGGAGAAAGAAAAGTGAAACAAGAATGGTAAGCAGGGACTACTTAGTGGTGATCCTACACTAGAGGTATTTGCTGATTCCTTAAATGTAGTTCTGGAGTGGAAGGACTTCCCAAAACATAAGATATGAGGTCTTGTTCAGTGTGGGAATTAAGATTTTTGCATAAAACTGGGACCCTCAAGAGACAACACCAGCAAAGGGAGACAAGGAGGCTTGAATGTCGGAGCTATAGTTTGAGTAGAAAAAAAATTTCCCAGGGTGCCTCGGTGGCTCAGTCAGTTAAGCAGCTGCGTTCAGCTCAGGTCATGATCCCAGTATCCTGGGATTGAGTCTGGCATCAGGCTCCCTGCTTAGCAGGGAGCCTGCTTCTCCCTCTGCCTGCCTCTCTGCCTACTAGTGCTTCTATCTCTCTGTCAAATAAATAAATAAATAATCTTAAAAAAAAAGAAAAGAAAAAGAAAAAAATTTCCCCTCTGAATTATAAACATAGCCTCTTTTATATAGGATTTAAATTCAAATCAATATTAACCTGAGAGGTTGTATATGGGGTATAAGAAATTGAGAAAAGTCAAAGAATACTCCAAGACTACTCCAAAAACTGGAGTTGCCATTATACAAAATGGAGAAAGCTTCAAGGGAGGGGTTGATCTTCAAGTGGGGAGTGAGAGTTTAGTAAGTCTGAGATGTGTATTTGACATCTAAGTGGAGGTATCTAAGTATGCAGTTGGATGTATGAGTCTGAAGTTCAGGAGTGAAGACTGGGCTGTGGAGATACCTCTGGGAGTAATCTGTATGACCATGGGACCACAGAGACTGGAAGAGATCACCAAGTAAGCACATGTGGATAGAGAAGAGGTCCAAGAGGTTAGCTCTGGGATATTCCAATATCAGAGGTCAAGGAAATAAACAAAAATTAGCAAAAGAGACCCAGAAGGAGGAAAAGAGGAAAACATGTAATCACTAGTTAACAAATAGAGTGAGAGAAGTTAATTAATTCAAAATAACACCAAAACTATATAAAATACTAAGGGATAAATTTAGTGATAATATGAGAGAATTATATGAAATCTCTCTTAATTAAAAAACTATCATATTTGGCATTTCTATTATAATTGATAAAGAAACTCTGGAATAAAAATGATATAGCATGAAGCCATTAAAATGAATGATATAGATGCATATTACTGACATAAAAAACCTTCTAGGATGGTAATACATGATAAAGACTAAAACAAGGCAGCAGGAAAAAAATCTATAGTATTGTCTTTTTAAATTTAGTATATTTAGTATATATATGAAGGAAAATCTGGAATAATGTATAAAAGGCTATTACCAGTGATTAACATATGGCAGAGTTTCAGTTTCTACAATACAAATGTCTAGAAGATTGATTGAATTTTTACTATGAGCACATATGAACATTATTTTTTTAAGATTTTTTTTATTATTTATCTATTTGAGAGAGAGTGAGGGAGGAGGGAGAGGGAGAAGCAGACTCCCCGCTGAGCAGGACCCTGGGATCATGACCTGAGCTGAAGGCAGACGCTTAACCGACTGAGCCACCCAGGTGCCCCTACATATGAATGTTATTAACAAGCTTAACATTTTTTTTTAAGATTTATTTATTTTAGAGAGAGAGCACGTGTGTGCACATGTGAGTGGGGGAGGGGCAGAGGGAGAGAATCCTCAAGCCAACTCCACGCTGAGCAGGGCTCCATCCCAGGACCCATGAGATCATGAGATCATGACCTGAGCCAGAACCAAGAGTCAGGTGCTTAACCCACTGAGCCAACCAGGTGCCCCAACAAGCTGAACATTTCAATGAAGTTTATATGGCATATATAATAGCATGGAAATGAAAGTATAACATAATGTTAATTCAAGGAAGCAGAAATAAGTATCTTACATACAATATGACCAAAATTAAAGTATGCATAGAAAACGGACTGAAAACAAAATTGCTTTAAAAAGCTCATTGATATTCTTTTTAGGAAGTAGTACTGAATATTTTTTCCTTTTTCCTGTGGTTCTGTGTCTTTCAAATTCTATATAAGTTTTCCTACTTTTGTTTTGCCTGCTTATTACAAAAATTTCCAAACACACAAAAAGTATAATAAAATGCCAGGTACCTATTAGCCAGCTTCAATGACCATCAAAATTTAGGTATATATGTGTTATCTTCCCCCACGTGGTTTTCTTTTTTTATTATTTTCTGGACTATTTTAAAGCAAATTTCAGACATCGTGTCATCATATTCTATGGACTTAAGAAAGGTTTATTCTTATATAATCACAATGCCATTATTTCCTTTATACAGAAAGAAATAAAAATTCCTTTAATATCATCTAATAATTAGCCCATACTGAAAAATCTCTGATTGTCTGAAACGTCTTTATACAGTTTGTTCTGAGTGAAAATCCAAACAGTTCCAATTTTTGCATTCTGTTGTACATCTAGCACAATACCAGCAGTGTTACAGGCTAAATTTTGGCCTCCCAAAATGCATATGTTGAAATCCTAACCCCCAGTACTTCGGAATGTGACTATATTTGGACATAAGATTTTTAAAGAGGTAATTACACTGAAATTAGGTCATTAGGGTGGGCCCTAATCCACTATAACTGATGCCCTTCTAAGAAGTGAAGATTAGGACTCAGGTACAGTGAGAAGACTATGTGCAGACACGAGGACAAGGCAGCCATCTATAAGCCAAGGAGAGAGGCCTCAGAAGAAACTAACCCTGCCAACATCTTGATCTTGGACTTCTAATCTCCAGAATTGTGAGAAAATACATTTCTGTTGTTTAAGTCAACCAGTCTATGGTACTTCATATGACAGACCTAGCAATGTAATACAGAGAGTAAAGCCAACATTTGTTTTGATTGGTTAATGTACATTTTGTTCAGGGGGATAAATATTTTGTCTATCAACCATATTTATGTTTTATTCAACAAATTCACTATTTTTTATTTATTAGATGTTTTGAATACTCTAAATTGATTTCATGAATGGTTGGCCAATTTTATTATTACTACCACTACTACTCTTAATTGCTTGTCTCTCCAAATACCACTAAAATGATCTCACTTTTGTACTCTGAGCTTATGAGAAGGAAAGCACCATATTTGCTTTCTCCAGTTTGAATGGGGCTCACTTATATTTTGCTATTTATTCAATTGCCTATTGGCTGTATCCCACTAAACTATCTTTCCTCTATACCAGCTCTTCCTACCTTTCCACTGTTAACTAGCCATTTTCCATCCTGTTACCTAAGCCAGAAACCTCAGTACCTTTAAAACATTTTTTATTATTTTAAAATAATTTTAAACTTACAGAAAAAAATTCTAAGAATAGTACAAAGAACTTCTATCTTTGCCCAAATTCTCCAATTGTTGACATACTACATTTGCTTTATCATTCTCTCTATATACATATTCATATTTTACTGACTTCCCTTATTTGTATATACTTTTTTCAGAACCATTTGAGTAAGTGGCAGACATGAAGCTTCATTATCTTTAAATATTTCAGTGTATTTTCTAGAAACAAAGGTAACCCCTACATTACCAGACTATAGTCATCAAAATCAGGAAATTCACTTTGTTAAAATGCCATCTAGTCCACAGACCCAATTCAAATTTTGTCAGTTGTCCCAATAATATCCTTAAAAGAAAAAGGATCCAATGCAGGGTCATATATTCCATTTAATTGTCATGTCTCTTTAGTCTCCTACAATCTGAAAAAGTTCTTTAGTTGTTCCTTTGTCTTTCATGACCTTGACAAACTTTTAAAGCATAAAGATCTATAATTTTGTACAATTTCCTTAATTTGAGGTTGTCTGATCCTCCCTCATGATTAGATTCTTCCTTATGCATTTTTGGCAGGAGTATCACAAGTGTGTTCTAATTGTCTCTTACCAGGTGGCATACAATGCTGATTTGTCATTTGTCCTATTACTGGGGATGGTAACTTTGCTCACCAGTGCCAGATTTCTGCACTGTCAAGTTTCTATTTTTCCCTTCATAATTAGTATTTGGCCAGGAGATACTTTGAGACTATAATGTTTCTCTTAAAACTTTCACCCTCTAGTTCTAGCATACATTGATGATTCTTGGCTGAATCCATTTTTATTACAATAGTTGCCAAATGGTGATATTTCTATCTATACATTCCTTCTACATTTATTAGTTAGGAATCTAATATAAGAAAGAGCATTTATTTATGCCCATTTAAAAAACATTCATGTATTTATTTCAGTATAGACTCAAGTATTCCTATTTTATTCAGCAGATCATAATCTATTATTATAGTGGTGCTCAGATTGACCCAGATGTGGCAAATGGAGGCTCTTTCAAGCTGGTTTCTGTGTCCCTTTCTTATGTTCCATCATTCTGTAAAAACTTCTTTAGTTTCTGGTGCAACAAGATTTTTCGGGCTCATGTACTTCCCCTGTTCCTGTTCTGAATCAGTCATTTCCCCAAGAGGCTCTAGTTCCTTTTAGTAGAAAATGGTGTTTAGAAACCAAGATCTAGGCAGTACCTGCTCATTGCTCCTTACATCTCTTTAGCAGAGGACGCTAGGGGAAAAACAAAATAGATGGAGTCAAAGTATAGACAACATTTGGGTTGAGATGTGGAGGTGTAGGAGTTTACAAAAAGAGATTTTTCAGAGAGAGGAGACAATATGTACAAGAAAGGGGACATGAGAGGTTATGGATTGTTTTGCATGGTACACATAATTCAGTATTGCTGAAGCATAACATTGAAAGGAGGCAATGAGAGAAGAAACTAGCCAGGCAGTTGGAGTGTCTTATATCCTAGGCAAAGTAACTAAATTTTCTTTTACAGATAATCCTTTGAAGAATTTTCAGGACAGTGACATTATCAGTCATTTACATTTTTAGTGAAGTCATTCTGGTAGCAGTATGGAGGATGGCATTCTGGAATCAAAACTGGAGTCAGGGGACTGGTAAAGAGGCCATCACACAGTAATGGAAGTAATGAAGGCTGGTATGAGGCAGCCGGAGTCAAGTTGGATAGGCTATATACTGGGGGTGTTAAAAGAGTAGAACGGACATAATTTGTTGTAAGAGGCATTTAGGATGCTCTACAGGTATTTACAACACTGGGAGGACGGTGGTGGCTTAAACCAAAACAGAAATCCAGAAACGGGAGTAGGTTCTAGGTGGAAAGTTGAACAGTTCGGTTTAAGATGCATTGGATTGATAATACGTCTCATGGAATTCTCATAGGATTTGGAGAAAGAAAATGAAATATGATGCTAATATAAATAGAAAAGCTGGCCTCTAAAGAAATATACATAACGCTCTCACTTTGCAAACTAAGCAACAGGTTATAGCGCGGTGTATGACTACAACTGCAGGAAATTCAAGAGTTGGGGGAGGGACCTGTCTAGTATTTTTCCATCCCTGGTGACTCAGAGCTAAAAATGGCGCCTGTGGCAGAAATTAGAAAGTGGGAGGAGGCACTGGGTGCGGGTTTTCATTTTCTTCTGTTTCAAACACATTAACGAGATAACTCAGTGCCACACGAATTATGAACATTTTTTCCCTTAAGGTTTGGTCTGTAGTACAACTCCATTCTCCGCGTTTAAAAGAATGTTTCATGTTGTGGGCGCGATCGCTTGGGCGGTGACGTGCCTGCTGCTTTGCCTCATTCATGTTTCTCGGCCTCGGCGGGTTTCACGACTGCCTCCCTGTCTCTGCCCCCTCTCGTTTTTTTTCCAGCGCTGGGTACAGTTCTGAGAGACAGAACGCTTTTTCGGGGGTGACGACCAGATGGGTTCAGACCCTACGCATTCGCAGGGCTCCTTGGCGCTTGGGGGCGAGAGATTCTTTCTTCGGAGGGCCGCGGCCTCGCGCTTTCTACACGGGCACGAGGAGTCCCGCGCGCGGCCGCCAGAGCGCGTGCCCGGCCCTAGTCTGAAGGCCCGCGGGCGGGGCGCGCGCACCACCTCCGCAGGCGCCGCACTGCAGGAGGAGCTCGAGGCCCTGGCGTAGGTGGCGCGGGGGCGGGGCCGCGGAGGGGCGTCGAGGCTGGGCAGCGGTCCAGACCGGGAGCTCGGGCCGCATCGGTTGTCGTGGGAACGGTGGCGTAGGCAGGCGCTGACGTCAGCGGGCGGCGCGCTGCCCGCACTGCGGCAGCCGGTCAGCTCTCAGAGCCGGAGAGGCTGGCGGCTAGGCTGACTACGCGGGTGCCTGGCTCCCGCCCCGCTCGGCGCGAGGAGCCGCTTCGCACAGTCCCGGCGTCGGATCGGGCGGGACTGACTGTCGGCCGCTGTGGGCTACGTTCTCCGTGAGTACGCTGCAGGCCTGCTGGTGGCGGGAGCCCGGGCCGGGAGCTTGGCGTGCCCCGGCCCTCTCAGAGGGGGCGGTGGCTTGGGGGACTGCTGGGGTCCGAGGGCGCGGGGGCGGTGCGCCGCGGGGTGGGGCGGGGGCTCGTACTGCGCCGCCGCAGGCTGACCCGCCGGGTGCCGCCGAGCGGTGGGATGTAATTTTTAATCACTACCTCTTAGTACTTTCCCGCTCCCTTCCCTGGGCTCCTGTCTCATGAGTGCTCAGCGCGGTGTCCAGATCCACCGTGGAGGGAATGCAGTCTTTGCCTTTCCCACTCCGGATTCTGGCTTAAAAGCATTTAACTCAGATACGCACTAAGTACGTTTATTTCCTTTTAGGGTGTCAACTTGGTGCTGAATCTCGAACCTGTGAAATGCCTTCTTAATTACATCCGAGAAAAGGTGATCAATGTGTTACGTTTATAAGGGTCATTTCGATATGTATACAAATAGGAAAAAAGTACACTATTTAGAATCGCTGCCAATGGCTGTGCTATATTTCAGCATTACTGTGGAAACATATGCTCACTGGAGTGTATGGCTTTTACTTTTTGAGAAAACGATGCTAACAATTTTTTCAGCTGTTGCATTAACTATTGCTCTTACTGCTTGGAGATTCAGGGAAAAGATTGCTCGTTCTGAGAACTCTGGGAAATTTCTAAAAATATTTGAAAAATCCAAATACCAAAATTTTTTAAAACCGTATTTAGAATCTTGTTTATATATGGAGAGTATCTTGATTTATCAGTTGAATTATGTTACAGGGTTTTTGTTAGTTTTTTTTTCCTATGCTATAAAATTCAGTTAAAGGGTGAATTATCCAAGCCTCTGCTTCTTCCCCCCTTGATCTTTAGACATTTATTGGCCGAAAATCAGATGTTTAAAGAAAAAGAAAAATGAAACGTAGTGCAGTTAATTTTACTATTATTTCTTAGCAGCTCCTATAAAAGGGTTTGTGAGGGAGAATCTTTAAAATAATGGTATATATGAGGGCGCCTGGGTGGCTCAGTCGTCTGGCTTCGGCTCAGGTCGTGATCCCAGGGTCCTGGGATCGAGTCCGCATCGGGCTCCCTGCTCCGCGGGAAGCCTGCTTCTCCCTCTCCCACTCCCACTGCTTGTGTTCCCTCTCTCGCTCTCTCTCTAATAAATAAATAAAATCTTTAAAAATAAAAAAAATAATGGTATATATGAGACTCAAGGATGTCATTTTAGGTTTGACATTTTTGCCAATGATGTTACTAATCAAATATTAGTCATTAATTCTATAATGTATTTGCTATGGGACACATTAATGTTTGGAAATGATTATTTCTGTAATGTGTTTGCTGTATTAAGTAGTATTAGTGTTTGTTCAACTGTGCATTGAACTACTGAGTAATAGTAAATAATGTGAATACGAAATTTACTTTATGTATTTTATTTATTGCACGCTTATTTTTAGTACTATAATAATAGACCTAAAGTAATTTTACTGAGCACCTACAGTGTGCCAGCCACTGTGCTGATCACTTTGCTTTTCGGTATTTCCTTTTCTCCCTACAATAAAGTAGGTACCATTTTAATTTCCTGGGTCATAGAACGTTTTACCAGGGTGAAAATAAAGGACGGAGGTAGAGAGGGAGGTATGAAGCTCAAGGCACTGTGGGAGCACAGAGAAGTATTTAACCACCCCTTAAGGTTAGAGTGCTCCCAGAGAAGATACCATCTGCATTTAGCGTTAAAGGATAGTTAGGAGTTTGTTGGAGTGACAGAAGAAGGGCATTTCTCAGGAGAGAGAGGAGTGTGTGTAATGGTACAAAGGCAAGAAGGCATTTGGCACAATTGAAGGCCTGTAAGTAGTTTCACATGGTTAGAATTCAGAATGTGTGTGGAAATGTGGCTGGAGAAGGAGTCATTTCATAAGTAGCCTTGAACCCCAATGGTAAGGACTTCCTATTTTTTCCAGTGGGTTATTAAAATGTAGTGAAGAGATTTAAACAAAGAAATGATACCATCGCGTTTGTATTTTAGGTAATTTCTTCTGCTTGCAATGAAGAGGATGATTTATTTTTTAAAAGGATAGGGTGATAGAAGCATGGAAACAGTCTTAAGAAAAAAAGTAAAATCTTTCCATAGTCTTTTTATCCCTCAAAGCTGCTGCATCATGTCACTGCCTTTGAGGGTGGGGGAAGACACTTGGAAGCAGATTTGTAGAAAGAATTATCCCCATGTTTCTTCTACAGGTCTCACCTTCCATTCATTTGTCCACCTGTGGCCACCAGATTTCTGCCCCTTCACAAACAGCTTTGCAAACATGTGACTTCCTGTCTGCACTGCAGATCCAGTGGACACTCTTCACAATTTGCAGCATGCTTGGTACCACACAGTGATAGAAAACTTCTTTGTTAAAACTCTTTTTCCTTGAGGGGCACCTGGGCAGCTCATTTGGTTAAGTGGCTGACTCTTGATTTCCACTTAGCTCATGATCTCAGGGTTGTAGGATCCAGCATGGAGCCTGCCTGAGATTCTCTCTCCCTCCCCTTCTCCCTCTGCCCCTCCCCCCACTCATACTCTCTCTGTCCCTCTCTAACAGCAACAACAAAAAAAACAAATAAACCTCTTTCCCTTGGTTATTTCTCTCCCCTAGCTTTCACCTATCTCTTTGATGTCTTTTTACTTTATTTTTGGGCTTCCGGAATTCTGTCTTTGGCACTTTTTCCCCTGAAAGCATCATAAATATAAAGCCTAGTTCTCAAATCTTCAGCCTAGTTCTCCGTGCTGGATTACTATATTCTATTGCCTACCAAATACAACCTGATTATACATACAAACATGTATTTATATATACAGTGATAATAGCTGTCATTTTCTAAGGGCTTGCCATGTTCTAGGCATTGTGCTAAGTGTTTTATTTGGATATTCTCATTTAATCTTTACCAAAACCTTATGAATGATTTAGTATTATAATTCCCTTTTGAAAGCTTAGGAAATTGAGGTCCAGAGATTAATTTACTGGCAGGTAGAACTGGGATTTGAATCTAGGGATCTGACAGTGAAGCCAATGCTTATAGCTGGTTAGTGCCCCTCAGATACCCAGCTCAATATGCCCCACTAAGCTCACTGAGTGTTCCCACAAGTATCTATTACCATCGTAACAGAAGTTTACTGGGGCATTATTTTAAATCATTTAACCCTTATAACAGCCTTTTGAATATGCACTGGTAGACTGATTTTACAGATGAGGAAACAAATGCCTAAGGTCACACAATTAACTATTTGAGACTAATTCTAAGACTTGGGTTTTAAACTTCTCCACTATACTTGTCCTGTATTCCAATAAATGCTACTACTGGGGGCCTAAGTATTCTACTTCCAGAAAATGAGAATCATCCTGGACTCTTTGTCCTGCCTTGTCAGTAGTTTTTACTTAATCTTTCTGAAATGTCTAGAATACCATAAATTTTTTGTTTAATGGAAAACAGGTCAAGCTGAATATACGTAAGCCTTTTCTTAATGGCTCATAGTCATGTAGTTCAGCTGTTTTCCTCTATATTGAATGGCCATGGAATATATAAATATTAAGTCATTATTTGCTTTATATTTTTCTTCTGCTTATGTGCTGTCAGGTTTTAATTACTGATGCACTTGCCTTTACATCTTCTCTCTTTTCTAATTTGGGGTAGATTGGAAAGTACGTGACCAAATTTATTAGATCTGTACCTATAGGAAGACTACATTTGGGCTCCCATCCATAAAGCATAGGAGTCTTTACTGTGTGAATTCAGTGATATCTATTTTGTTGGTGTACCAGAAAATTATTATATAAGTTAATCCACATAATCAGATATATGTGTATAATGATTTTTAACCTTTTTAGCATTTCTTCTCAGAAGTACCCATAATATTAGAGGAACATGAAGGTGCATCCCCAGGGATCTGGAGCTTTAACAGATAATTGCTCAGCCAACTCAAATTATGTTTTTCTTATTTTTTTTTTACAGTCTTCAGTTTTATTCTTAAAAATGTGTGAATATTGTGTTCTTATGTGGAAATTAATATGTTTGTTGTGGACATACACCCTCATCTTTAAGTAAAATTGGAAATTCAGGAATACATATACTGAGTTTATCCCTGGTTTTGATATATAATAATACATATCCAGATACTTATTTGAGAAAGATGGTACAAATGCTTGTGCTTAACCTTCTCTGTTGTTGCAACATTTTTAGTGGAAGGTACAAAAATGTTCAAATTCATTATCTGTAAATATGCTACCCACAAGCATACTTTACTAATATAATAGCGTATGCTCTTGGGAAAGTCAATTCTGGGGTGGAGTTTGTTTTCTTAAAAGTACATTGAAATGTTTATTTTTTACTTAAAACACTTTTAAAAGTGCTTTAACACATCAAGTACATATTAACTGCCTTTAAAGATTTTTAAAAAGTTTTTGTTTCAAATATATAAATATTTTATTCAAATATCCAGTTTTCTTTACTTTTTTTCAGACTCTAAACTGATCCCAATGTATTTAAGTCAAATGCATAAGACTGGATAAGAGAACTTAGCTTAATTGCTATAAACCTGATGAGGTAGTGGACAAATCATCACATAATCTTGTGTGAAAGATGTTTTGTAATTTTTATTTGCAAATTCCATACTACAAATAAACTCTCTTTGTTTTAATAGGATTCTGATTGAGTCATTGCTTTACATTACAGCTGGATGCTCTCCATAAAGCTGAGATATGCCCACTGGTAAGACTTTTATGAAATTTATATATGCCATACATTTTATTTGCTTATTTATTTTAAAGTTTGAATTATTTTAAGGGGTTCTTTGACCTATTAATGAATACATTAACCAAATATTACATTTAAATATTTAATAGTTTGGTATTCAATTTTCCATTTATTTTCTATTTATTTTATTTTTTTATTTCTTTTATTTTTTTATTTCTTTATCAATTTTATATTTAATGTTAGCTATTAAGGCTAGTATGTATTTAATGGATGGCAGTTTGGGACTCCACTGGAGCAGGTAAATAATCATTACAACATATGGTTAGTTTTTATTCTTTATCATCAAAATGGACAGTTTACTCTAAAGCAGGTATTGGCAAACTTTTTCCTAAAGGGAAAGCTCGTAAATATTTTAGGTTTATTCTCTGCTGTAACTGCTCATGTCTGCCATTGAAGCATAAAAGCATCCATAAGAATTCTTAACAGAGTGGGCATGGCTGTATTTCAATAAACTTTTAAGTATAAAAGTAGATGACTGTCCTGCAGGCAGTAATTTGCCAACATCTGCTCTGGGGCATTCATCCATTCATTCAGCATTTATTCAGCATTAAAACATGTTTATTAGTAGGTACTCTATGCTAGATCTCATGATGGTAGTATAGTATAGTGGGAGAGACAGAGATAATATATTTATTTGTGTAGATACACAAATAATTATATAGTTTCAAGCTGTGGTAGGTGGCTGTGAAGAAAAAGAACAGTCTGCTATGTGAGGAATGGGGAAATTTAGATGAGATTGTCAGGAAATGTTCCACTTTAGAGGCAACATTTGAATAGGCAGCTTAACACGAGTAGCTGAGAAGTTCTGTTTGAGAGATCCATTAGTCTTTACTGAGTTTTCTGTGGCCATCTTGACAGTTCCCAAAGCCTTTCTGGCAACTTTAGGTAAGGCTGCTTGAGCATCAAACATTTTGCCTACACGTGGTGTTGAAACCTGAGATCTCCCGTCTAAAGCTTTGAGAGGCCTAGAACCCGGCTTCAGCCCATCCTTGGGAGCCACACGGGTGCCTGATTCTCCATTTTCCTTATCAAGAAGTTTGCAGCAGGTAGAAGCACCTTCACATGGAAAGGTGCTTATTCTGATGGAGGAGTGAGAAGAAGGAGCTAGAATGGCTAGAATACAGGGATCTAAGGGGCTGTTTCTCTTGGATTCAAGCTGTAGAGGTAGGCAGGCCAGGAAGTGAGAACCCTGTAGGGCATGTGAAGGACTCATTTTATTTTATCCTAAGTGAAGTGGGAAACTGGCAAGGTCTTAAGCAAGGGAATAACATGATCTGACTTATGTTTTAAAGGAAAAAATAACTTTCAGCTTTTCGTATTTATTGAATGCTGATTATTGCTTAGCTAACTAAGTGTTAGCCATTCTTCATGCAAATGGTCTTTGACATAGGATTATTCTGATTATACAGATAATGAAGATGAAGTTTAGAGTTGTTAAGTAAGTTGATTAAGGCCACGTAACAGTGGTAGATGCTACCGTGAGTCACAAGTAGAAAGTTAACTTAGTATGGGAAACTTTTAAAGGGAGTATCCCAAAATGTAAGAGGGATTCAGGTGAGTGTGGTGTCACCAAAGCCAAAAGAAAAGTTTTTAAGAAGGAAGGACTGGTCAGTTCTAAAGTAGCTGAAGAACTCATGTAGGTATTTACAAGACTGTGTTCTTTAACATAATAATAATGCAGATACCTGCTATAATAGAATTGTTTAGAAAATGACAGGAGTCTTTATCTTTGCAGTGGAGAGTGAAGCCAAAGTAAAAACCAAAGTTCGCTTTGAGGAATTGCTTAAGACCCACCATGAGCTCATTCACGAAAGAAAAAAACTGAAGAAAAAAATTGGCAAATCTGGAGATAAGATTGCAGTGAGTAATCGATCATTTGGTAATGATGACTTCTATATCTACATGAGATTATGACTTTCATATTAAAACTCTGAGGAACTTTGGAAATTGAAAATAGTAAATCTATGTCATAGTCAATAGCACATGGTAAAATAAAGCTTACGTTAGAATCCACATGACTCTTGGGGTACTGAGTTCAGTCTTCAGTGCTGTGCTACCGAAATAATCTAGACAAACTGATGAGAGTGGTGAGAGAATGGGCAAACTCAACTGGCCAATGTATTACACATTTTTAAAGAAAATCAGGATTTTTAACCCAGAATTGTGAAGAACTTAGGGAGTAATACGTTACTTCAGATATTCAGTGGCTTGTTTTTATTTAGACTGATTGATCTGATTCTACCCAGCAGAACCAGGAGAAATCAGTGGAATCTGAAGGCAGTAATTATCTTTTTGTACTTGAGGTACACTTTCAAATGACAATTTTTTTTTTTAAAGATTTTATTTATTTATTTGAGAGAGAGAGAGAGAGCACAAGAGGGGGGAGCGGGAGAGGGAGAAGCAGACTCCCTGCTGAGCAGGGAGCCCGATGCGGGACTCGATCCCGGGACTCCAGGATCATGACCTGAGCCGAAGGCAGTTGCTTAACCAACTGAGCCACCCAGGCACCCTCAAATGACAATTTTTGACAGCACAGTTGAAGAGATTAAAAATGCAGAACTCAGAACAGTGCTGAACAAATCAGCAATTGACTACAACTTGATTCCAGAGTATTATAAAGAGTCTGTAATAATATCCACAGTTAACGTACTATTCACTCTTCAGACCTGTTTTGCTATATTACTTGGACCTTTTACTCCTTTGACCATAATCTGTTATGTACACACACACACATACACACACACAGGCACAAATAACTTCATGCATGTTCTGGTAATTGGTACAAAGTATTTCTTTGGCAAGAGTTTTATGAGTTATATATAGCTTATATTTACTTGTAGCAAATTTTACCCTTTTCTGAATTTTGCCGTGCGACCTCTTCATTCTAATATTCTCTCTGGCAGTCATCAATGTTGTAATAGTGTATATTCTCAAGTGAGGCAAAAATAAGTACTAACACTGGCCAGAATCCGACTGCACACCTGTGAGAGGTTTGTAGTACCCCTGTTTACTATTGCATACCAATTTAGACCTACTGACAGAAAGGGGCAGATTCAGTCTCCCATAGTGAATGCTGCCCTTTTATATAATGCGCTTCTTCTGGTGGTACGTATGAGTATGGAAGGGAATAGTGGCATATGGAGGATGGGACATTGCATATTGGTATATGCCCTCCCCTTGGGTAACGTGGTATACATTGGACAAAAACAGAAAGAACCCTTGAAACAACTGAGGATATTTTTATGGACTCAGTCAAAGTAGAACCTTATATTTTCTCTTACTGATAGAACTGGCTTTGTAAGCATGAACCAGATGCAGTTTAGGCCAGGAATGCTCAATTAAATGGATAACGAAAAAATGGGCAGAGGAGACGTCCATTTACCCATTGTCCAGTTTAGATGTTGGGAACACGCACATGTGAGGTGACTAAACATAACCTGCCCAGCCTATTTTGGTACACAGCAGGCCATTCAAACCTTTTTTATTCACAGATAAGTATCCTAGGAAAAAATAACTGAGGAAGAGATTTTTTAGCTCAAAAGAAGGGAAATATTCCTGGAGGACTTAGAGGAAAACAAAATATTTTTGAAATGATTTACTTTAGGAAATAGAGGAGGAATACCTGCTTTTATTTACTAGATAATAGTGCTTCCTATCTTTCGAGCACTTCTAAACATTTTATGTATATTACCTAGTTTTTAATGACAACGAAATGATGAGGTTTTATCTCCATTTATAGTTGAGGAAACTGGATCACAGAGAGGTTGAATAACCTTGCCTAAATTTGCAGTTAGTGGCAGAACCAGAATTCAAACTCTTAAGTCTGACTACAGAACCCATTCTCTTAACCACAACCCAGTAGGACCTCTTTGAATAACATATGAAGAGATGGGACCTCTTCAGAACAAAAACATGTACAGAACAGGCTGAGATTGGAAGGGAAGCAGGCTGAAGTAAGAAAAGGAAGCAAGGAAAAGGCTGTACTAAGAGAATTCGTAATGATGGCAGATTCACCTTATTTTTCAACAATCTGTTAGGCACTGTGATAATAATTTTGCAAATGCTATTTCTGATTCTCATGTTAATCATGAAACATAGGTATTGGGGCTCTTATTTTGCATGAGAGGTTTTGTAAACATCAGAACAGAAAAACCACTTAACAAAGATGTTAAATGGTTTGCCAGAGCCATATAGCCAGCAGTAGAGTGAGGGAGATTTAAAACTAGTCTCTCCATGTTCTGCCTTTAGTTGCTTTTTAAAAACTATATCTTAGGCCAAAAATAGTAGAATTGGTACCATGGAAAAATCTAATTAGTGATAAAGGAAGATAAATTTGAGGCATTCTTCCATGAGAAGAAATGGCTAAAACGAAAATGAAATAAGTAATGACATACAGAAATACTTGACCTGTAAGTAAGTGTTCCCATTACTAGTACTAATGGAGCAGAAACAGTAGAAAGAGCATGATGAAAAAACCTTCCTGAGATTAATAGAAAGATCTAGGAAGAGATGAGTCCGTCTTGCATTCCAGGTAAAATTTATGACCTGTAACTATATTTAGAACTTTTTAATTTCAGGGGAAAAATTAATGTTGCAAGTATCTCAACAGAAAAAGAAACATCTAGTACATTCCAGGCTTCTCTCAGAAAACACTAAATCCAGAAGACAAAAAAAGATATCTACACAGTATTGAGGGAAAAACTGTATCACAAGAAATCTGGTCACCTAAGTGTCAATTGTTTGTGAGGTCGGTAGTGAACATGCAAATTAACAGAGAATTATTACAAATGTTCCCTCCCTGAAAACAAGAAAACTACTGAAGGTGTATTATTTGAATATGTAGTACCATTTCCAGAAACATGAATCAAAATTAAAAATTTAAGAACAGAGAATTTATGATCTGAAAATATGTCTGCATGAGGCTTTTGAGACCAGCTAGATATATAGAACTTTCTTTATTATTTATGCCAAAAATAATTGCTGAAGATTTATATTAGATAATGTACATATAATAATGTGAGATAACAAAAACATTGTTCTCAAACATTGGGCAAAGCTTTCCTAGCTTGCAGAGAAAAAGAGTCGTATAAATATTACTTTTACCTGAAGTGTAGTCAGAAGTTACTTCATCCTGGAGTTTAAAATAAGTGAAACCAGTAATATGTAAAATTGATTATAATACTTTCAAAGTCATTAGAGCTCAAGAGAAAACAAATAATAGATTTTTTTAAAAGGAACAAAAGTAATAAAAGGAATTTAGGAATAAATTCTTAGGGGCGCCTGGGTGGCTCAGTTGGTTAAGTGTCCGACTCTTGTTTTCAGCTCAGGTCATGATCTCACGGTGGTGAGATGGAGCCCTGGGTTGGTCTCTGCACTCAGCAGGGAGTGTGCTTGAGATTCTCCCTTTCCCTCTCCCTCTGCCCCTCACCCTGTGCATGCACCCTCTATCTCAAATAAATCTTAAAAAAAAAAAGAATAAACTCTTAATCATGAAAATAAATGTAAATAGTTTTAAGCTTCCTATTTTAAAAAGCAGACTCTAAATTTTTAAAATGTCAGGTGTCTGGCTTGCAACATTGACAGACCACACAAAATGACCTAAAGTTTAAAACTAGAAGTTTGCAAAAATATAGACAAATCTAAAAAGAAACAGAATTTTCTCAATTATGAATATATTGAAAGAACGAAAAGCTTAAATAAAACATGAACAAATTGAATTTAATCATATGTTGAAAGAATACTTTGTCTCAGCCAAATAGGTTTTCTCCCTGAGAACTCAAGAATAGCATAGGGGCGCCTGAGTGGCTTGGTCAGTTGAGTGTCCAACTTTTTTTTTTTTAAGATTTTTTTTCATTTATTTATTTGAGACAGAGAGAATGAGAGAGAGAGAGCACATGAGAGGGGGGAGGGTCAGAGGCAGAAGCAGGCTCCCTGCCGAGCAGGGAGCCCGATGCGGGACTCGATCCAGGGACTCCAGGATCATGACCTGAGCCGAAGGCAGTCGCTTAACCAACTGAGCCACCCAGGCGCCCTGAGTGTCCAACTTTTGGTTTTGGCTCAGGTCATGATCTCAGGGTCATGAGATCGAGCCCCACATCAAGCCCTATGTCGGGCATGGAGCCCTTAAGATTCTCCCTCTCCCCACCCCCCCCCACGCACACTCTCTCAAATAAATAATTTTTAAAAAAGAGTATCTTATAAATTGGCTATCAGTCAACATCAGTAAATCAGTACAAAGAAGTTGAATAAAAACCATGTGATCATATAAAAATAAGGGGAAGAGCCATAATATTTTACTTGGAAACAGGGTATTAGTGATTTTTGAAAAAATAATTTGTTCATGTAAGTGATAATTATGTACCCTCAGAGGTACATACACATGACTTATTGTGTATGATTTCTAAATTAATAAATAATAAGTTAATAAATTAATAAACACTAAAAATAGGAAAATAGAAATGGCTGGTGTAATCTTCCAGTATGGAAAGATATTCTGATCTTGTAAGGGATAAAAGACATCCCAAGTAAAGAGAATATTCTTTGCACACAGAAGACTCAGTAAATATTTGTTGAATTATATAAATTTGATAAAAGGTAAAAGTCAGCCAATTTACTGAGAAAAATAAGAAATATCTCTATAGCCACAGAGTTCATACTCTTACGTATAGCTAATAATCATAAGATAATAATTGCTAACATTTATTGAATGCATATACTGTGGAATCAGAAAGATTTTCTTAGTGTTTTTTAGTAACTATCCTGTTACTCTTCAGAACAATCTTATGGGAATTTTTTTTAAGAATTGAAAATCTAGGGCGCCTGGGTGGCTCAGTCGTTAAGCGTCTGCCTTCAGCTCAGGTCATGATCCCAGGGTCCTGGGATCGAGTCCCACTTCGGGCTCCCTGCTCTGCGGGAAGTCTGCTTCTCCCTCTCCCACTCCCCCTGCTTGTGTTCCTGCTCTCACTGTGTCTCTGTCAAATAAATAAATAAAATCTTAAAAAAAAAAAAGAATTGAAAATCTAATTATAAAATTTACTTGGAAATTTAAGCAATGGACCTAGAATAGCTAAAACAGTTTTGAAAAAGAAGAACAAAGTTGAAAGAATTTTACTATTGGAGTCAAAGCTCAATGTAAAGTTATAGTAACCAAGACAGCCCGTTATTGTCATAAAGATAGACATATAAGTCAGTGGGGGTAGTACAGAATCTAGAAGTAGACCCAAATGTATATGGTTAATTGATTCTTGAAAAAAATTGCCAAGGTGTGACAAAATTGCCAGGGTGTGCCAGAATTTGCCAAGGAGTGAGAAAAAGGATAATCTTTTCAACAAATGATGCTGGAACAGATACCCATATGCAATATTATAAACTATGACCATATCATGTTCAGAAATTAAATAGAAATCGATCAAAGATCTAAGCATAAGAGCTAAAATTATATGACTTATAGAAAAAACAGGATAAAACCTTTGTAACCTTGGGTTATGAATAGATTTCTCAGGATACAAAAACATGAATCATAAAAGAAAAAAGAGGTAAATTGGGCTTTGTGAAAATTCAAAATATTGCTAAGAAAATGAAAAGATAGGCTATAGATTCGGAGAAGATATTTTCAACACACTGAGAAAGTGTATGTAGAACATTTTAAGAATGCTCTTAGAACTCAATGATTTGAAAATAACCTGGTGAAAATGGGCAAAAGATTTTAACACTTAACCAAAGGAGAGATGCAGATAGCATGTAAGTACGTGTAAAGATTTTCAGTGTCATTACTAATTAGGGAAATGCAATTTAAAACAATAATGAAATACCATTACACGCATATTGGAACAGCTAAAAAATGAAAATTGACAATGCCAGATGCTGACAAGGATGTTATGTAAGTGGAACTCTTAAACATTTGGGAATACAAAATGGTACAGCCACTTTGGGAAGCAGTTTGGGAGATACTTAAGAAGTTAAACATCTACTTATCATACAGTTCAGTAATTCTTGGGTGTTTATGCAAGAGAAATGAAAACGTAATGGTACAAAACTAGAAATAAATGTTCATTCATTAGTGTATGGAGAAATAAAATGAGGTATGTATCCATGCAATGGAATACTGCTCAGCAATAAAAAGGAATAAACTACAGATGCAACAACACGGATGAATTCCAAAGCTCTATGCTGAGTGAAGGAAACTGGTCACAAAAGGCTCTATACTGTATGATTCCATGTATGTGAAATTCTAGACAAGACCAAACTATCTTGATAGAAAGCACATGAGTGCTTGAGTGGGGCTAGGGTGTGGAGGACTAGAGGCTGACTTTGTACAAGAACATGTGGGGTGATGGAAATGTTTAACATTGTGATTATGGTAGTGGTCATATGTCTGTATACATTTACCAAAATTCATTTAATTCTGTACTTAAAATTGGTGAATTTTATTGTATGTAAGTTGTATCTCAGTAAAGCTGATTTAAAAAACAAACTGAAGCAAAAAACCTAACTGACACACAGAAGGGTAAAGATAAAAAGATAGGAGAAGGTGGTGGCTGTGGCCACCGGGGACTTACCCTGTTTTCCAGGGTCTCTCTCATGGATACACGTTATTAAACTTTGATTTTCTTCCTGCTTTAAAAAAAAAAAAAAAAGATAAAAGGATGAGGAAAGATGTAATAGAACATGAACAAATGTATTTGGAACACTTCAAAATTCAGCCATAACCTAATCCTTGAAATATTAAAGTCCATAAAATAGACGTTTTTTAACTGTAGTACCACAAAACTACAAATAACAAATATAAAATTTATAAACCGTTTGGAAATTTAAAAATCATCCCATACAGTTGTTAGTGAGAGAAAGGAAATTAGAACTACAAAAAGCAGGATATTTTAAAAAGTAATAAAAACTATACAGTACTGTGGAATGTATGGAATACTACAAAAGATACCTTGGGAATTGTATTTATTGTTGCGGTTTTTAAAAACTAATTGAAGGGGTGCCTGGGTGGCTCAGTCATTAAGCTTCTGCCTTCGGCTCAGGTCATGGCTCAGGTCATGATCCCAGGGTCCTGGGATTGAGCCCCACGTCAGGCTCCCTACTCAGCGGGAGCCTGCTTCTCCCTCTCCTGCCGGCTTGTGCTCTCTCTCCCTATCTCTGTCACTATCTCTCTCTCTCAAATAAATAAATAAAATCTTTTCTAAAAAAAGTTAATTGAATAAAGCAGAAACATGAAAAACAAATATAAAGTCATAGTATAAAATTAAATGATATTAGTACAAAGGTTGACTGACAGATCAGTGAAAGAGAGTAAATAAAAAACTGAATGTCTTCTGATTAACTGTCCCATGGTTCCATTTTTGAAATCTTTTCTTCTAAACCATAATTCTTCCTTCCATATCTAATTCTTGGTTATCTTTTTCCAATTATTTCCTTCAGGAGTGTCCTCGAAATTTGTATATATTCCCACTACATTTCTGGTACTCGCTGAGAAAATAAAAAGAAAGATTTGTATGTGCTTCATTTTAACATAATGAAATTTCAAAGTTATTAGGTATGAGTATATTGATAGCAAGAAGACAAACATAAGTTTCTGAAAAGATTAGCAGTGATTTTCCTTGTGTGAAGCACCCAGAGTTGAGCTTTGGGTCTTCTTTTTCTCTTTAAATATTTTCTGGTTCTTTGTATTTTTAATTTTTTGCTTTCTTACTATTTTAAATTAAACATGTATTGCTTCTAGAAACAAAACATGTGAAAATAAACTTATTTTTTAAGAGAAATTATTTTTATTAGATTTGATTCGGGAAGATGTTTTAGAGGGTATCGCTCCATAATTTATCCTTGAAGAATAGATAGAATTTGGAAATATATTGTAGGTAAGCAAAAGAGTCTTAGAGATGGTAACATATTGGGTACATATTGGGATACTAATCCTTTCAACATTTCTCCATCATATATTGGACATTTTCTAACTACTTTTAAACATGAGGGTTTTCAAAAATTGAACTTCAGGGGTGCCTGGGTACTTCAGTCATTTAAGTGATTTCGGCTCAGGTCATGATCTCGTGGGTCATGGGATCGAGCCCTGCCTCAGGCTCCGCGTTCAGTAGGGGGTCTGCTTGAGATTCTCTCCCTCTGCCCGTCCCCCCACTCTCACACAGAGTGCTGTCTCTCCTTTTTTCTCTCTCTCTCTCAAATAAATCTGTTTAAAAAAATTGAACTTCAGTCTTCATTGGTAAGCTCATCCATTTCTTTTTTTTTTTTTTTTAAAGATTTTATTTATTTATTCATGAGAGACAAAGAGAGAGAGAGGCAGAGGGAGAAGCAGGCTCCCAAGGAGCAGGGAGCCCGATGCGGGACTCGATCCCAGGACCCTGGGATCATGACCTGAGCTGAAGGCAGACGCTTAACCATCTGAGCCACCCAGGCGCCCAAGCTCATCCATTTCTGAAAGAATTCTTCATTTTGATACTGGCTTCCATATTTTAGCACTTTGGTTTGTCCCTTGTGTTTCTCAACACATCTTTTAAGCTCTTACTCAAAATTTTAATTTTAATGTCTGCAGTTGTGTTTTTTAAATCCAATATGCTTTTGAATTTCTTTGATATTAATTACACTTTAAGTTCTAATTTTGTTTATGTTTTTAATTCACTTTCCCTCGTTAATTTTTCTGTTTTATTGGATTTGATGACTTTTCTTTCATTTTGCTACTTTCCTTCAGTTTTTATTCATTTTTAAATGTCTAGTCATCTTTCTATATGAGAATCTCTCTTCTGCCTGTTGGTTGTTTTCAACATAATCTACTGTCTTTGGTGAGGGTTGTACCTACCGGAAGCATGCTGCCATATTTCTCTATATTCAACTGCTTTATCCTTTGAATGAAAGTCACCATCTAACACAAATGGAGGTGGGGGACAGAGCTGTCCCTCCCAGCTCCTCAATTGGTCATCCTCAGTTTTAGCCCCTCCTTCTCCTTGTGTTACTTGACTCTGGGCTTATGGCTTCTTCAGAATCACCCTTCTCTGGTTCTTTTCGTATGGGCTGTGGTTTTATCTGCTAATTTCTTAATAGATCTAATCCTGCCTATTTTTTATCCTTGGGAAATTTCTCAATATTTATTTTATTACTAGTAGCATTCCTTTTTGATTTCTAGCCTTTTTTATTAAAAATATCCCATTTAAAATTTTGATTAGAGAAAGATATACAGGTGTGTTTAGTCTGTCATTTGACTTAATTTGATAACATTTCATATTTGGCAGCATTTTCAGTAATGTATTTGGATTAATTGTAGGATTATTCTAAACTACAGACTTTTGATTTTAGAATGTAATTTTGAAGTGTGTGTTTTCTGTTGGGAAACCTAAAATGCTTTACCTCTGTGGCTCCTTTAGCAATTTCTCAAATATCTTGTAATTAAAGTATGGATCATTCTGCCAAAGAGAAAAAGTAACATTTGAGATATGAGCAGTTTATTCACTTCTGAAAAGTCATTAAGTATTTTCCCCATGTTAATTATCTCATTTAATCTGAAGTTACTCTCAGAAATTACGAATCTAATGCCAAGAGAATAAACTATGATAGTGCTAATGAGATGGTCTAGAATGGTATCAGTGTGTTCAAGTAAAAGATGAAATAATTTTCCCAATGTTACATTGGGATAAGCACAATCATTATTGTGCTTTATCTTTGTATCATTGAACTGTGCTTGACTGAAACTTTGTTACCGTATTTTCTTTTCCTAGCTTGACACTGTTAGAAGCAATCTTCTGAAAAGTAAAGAAACTAAAAGTGATGATGTAAGTGCTACGAACACTAATAACCCAGTCACTAAAAGCAAACTAAGGAATCCCCAGTCAACACCTGAAAATACAGATGATGTTAGTGTAGAGGAAGACAAGCAAGGAAAGGCAAGTAAAAAGGTTATGAAAACAGTACTCCAGATGACTGCACAAGGAATGGAACTGGAAACTCCTGTGAGGAAGGTGGATTCCACACATCAGAAAGGACGAACCAGGTCACAGCCAGGTGTTGCTCATCAGAAGAGCGAGAAGGCAGATGAAGAAAGAGAAAATAATAATTTAGATGAGGAAGAAGAACTGATGCAAGCATACCAACTCCAAGTAGCTGAAGAAATGGCAAAGGAGATTAAGAAGAAAATAAGAAAGAAACTCAAAGAACAGTTGACTTACTTTCCCTCAGATACTTCATTGCATGATGGCAAATTGAGCAGTGAGAAAAAAATAAAGAAAAAGAAAGTTCCAATCTCATCTAAAGCTGAAACAAGGTACTTTGCACTGACAAATGTAAAATGTCCTCTTTAAAAAACACTAGTATTCTCAGCTTTTGAGTGATATCTGTAGTTACACTAAGAAAATTCTTAATCTTTCATGTGGATACATTGCCAGTAAACAATAACAGTTACCCTTTCCATAATACCTTAGTATGTGCTAAATGCTTTATAAGAATTAACTCATTTATTCCTTGTAACAACCTTATGAGGAATAGTAATACTATCACTCTATTTTGCAGATAAGGAAACTTGAAGGGTTTAAGTCACAGAACCAGTAAGAAGCTGAGCCAAAACCTTAGCAGTCTTGTTCTAAAGTCTCTACCCTTAAATACTTATTTACATCTGCTAATAATAGAAACCCAATTTCTCTCCCTTTTTTGAGTTACAAATGCCTATTTGGATATATGAATATAGTGTTTTTCTTTATTATACAAATAATATTTGCTTATTGTAGAACATACAATAAAGACACAAAGAAGATAAAAGTAACAACCATCTAAAGGTAATCATTATAAGCAATTTAGCATGCTAGTCTTTTTCTATATATGATACTTATATGTTTGCATATGCAATGTGAGTGTTTCTGTGATCATATTTATATTTATATGTCTTCTTTGGGGAAAACAAGATAAAAAATGTCTTTTAACTAATTAACTTTTTTGTCTGCAGTCCACATCTACATAAACAACTTGAGGTGGGAACATTCTATGTTTGATTATTTCCTGGCATCAGGGACAGGTTCCCTTACTGTCCTCATCTAAAAATAATTCACCTCTTACCAAAAGCTAGACACCAGTGGTAACAAAAGGAGGGCAAAAAGTTGCTACTCAAGGGCGCCTGGGTGGCTCAGTTGGTTGGGCGACTGCCTTAGGCTCAGGTCATGATCCTGGAGTCCCTGGATCGAGTCCCGCATCGGGCTCCCTGCTTGGCAGGGAGTCTGCTTCGCCCTCTGACCCTATCCCCTCTCATGTGTTCTTTCTCTCTCATTCTCTCTCTCTCAAATAAATAAAAAAATAATAATAAAATAAAATAAAAAAAAAAAAGAGTTGCTACTCAAACATGTTACTCTACGTATTAACTATCTGTTGCTGCACAAAAAAAGCTATTCTAGAACTTAGCAGAACAACAAACATTTATTGTCTCTCAGTTTCTGTGGATCAAGAATCTGAGCATGGCTTAAGTGGGTACCACTGACTCAGGCTCTCTCTCGGGCTACAGTCAGGATGTCAGCTGGGGATGCAGTCATCTTAAGACTTGGCTGGAGAAGGATCTGCAAATGACAGAGCTGTTGGAAGGCTTGAAATATCCACTTCTAAGCTCACTCATGTGGTTCTTGGCAGGTCTCAGGTCCTGACTGACTTTTGGCCAGAGACATCAGTTCCTTGCCACATGGATCTCTCCATGTGGGCTACTCACAACATGGCCACTTGCTTCCCCAGAGCAAGGGCTCTGAGACAGAGAGAGAGAGAGAGAGAGAGAAAGTCATAGTCTTTATGGAACCTAAACTTGGTTTGGAAGTGGCATCCATTACTTTTGGTCATATTTTGTCTATTAGAAGTGGGTCACTAGGTCCAGCCCACAATCAAGGGAAGGGGCTAGACAAAGATACTAATAGCAGGAGGCAGGGATCATTGAGGGCCATATTAGAGGCTACTTGCTACAGTATACCATCAGTCTTTCTTACAGCTACCATATCTGTTATGAGCTGGTAAGACATACTCTCTATTAAATGTTAGTTCTTGAATTTTAAATAAAACCATGGGTTAGATGACATGGCATGCAAAACGTAGTTCTCTTTAAATAATAGTATTTGGTGAAGTGATAAAATAGCATGGCTTTCTGGAATGACTATTTTGAAATATTTCTCTACTCTTTTTATTTCTCAACCTCTTTTTTAAAAAATATGACTATATTGGAAGTCAGTTTATTATTATTTAGATGCAGATTTTTTACTTGATAAATTACAGACTTTAATAGGCTGGTTTCTCTTCTACAATGAGTATAAGTCTAGGCTGCTACCCCTTAACATTTATTAGTTCATGTGATGCACATTTTCATTTTAATAACGGCCTCCTGAAAATGTAGTGATACACCAGCCACTGGAAAAGACAAGTAATTAACTGTTACCTAGAAATCAAAAGTTGAATATCTGAAGCCTCTTGAAAGCAGAACAAACTTAGAACAC
The DNA here is from genome assembly GCF_054177405.1 of Leptonychotes weddellii. Taxonomy (NCBI): domain Eukaryota; kingdom Metazoa; phylum Chordata; class Mammalia; order Carnivora; family Phocidae; genus Leptonychotes; species Leptonychotes weddellii. Next base: position 104,256,298 of record NC_138376.1, on the reverse strand, counting down.
TTTTTTTGCTTTTAAATAAGGTAATTTAGAAATTTGTTCATTAATCATTGACTTGACAACAGGATGAGGATGCTTTCATCATTCCTATGGAAAAACAGATCTATTGCTCATAAAATATACAACTTTATCTTTTCTGGGAGTTTAGAGCTGAAGTTTAATTTGACTCATGGGTATATAACTCATTAACAAATATAAAATAATACACATTGATACCTAATTTGACACTTCACCATTTTAGTGCATAATAAAATATATGTATTCCCTAGGGGTGCCTGGGTGGCTCAGATGGTTAAGCGTCTGCCTTCAGCTCAGGTTGTGATCCCAGGGTGCTGGGACTGAGCCCCACATGGGGCTCTCTGCTAAGTGGGGAGCCTGCTTTCCCTCTCCCTCTGCCTGCTGCTTCCCCTGCTTGTACACACTCTCTCTCTCTGTCAAAAATAAATAAAATCTTTAAAATATATATATATATATATATATGTATCCCCTAGCAGGAAGTAATCTTGATTTTAGGATTATCCTTGACTCTGTTCACTGTTCACGTTGCTGCATCATTAAGAAGAAGAATGTATTTGTAATGGCTTGTACTTTGGTTGTATTTGCAGTACACTGACCATCTCCGATGACACAGTTGAAAGTGAACAAAAGAAGGGCTCTCCAGTTAGAAGAGTTACTTCAGATTCTCAACAAGATGATAAGATAAGCTCAATGGAAGACAATGTAGAAGACAGCATGCAAGATGACACAAAATCCAAACCAAAAAAAAAGAAAAAGAAGGCTAAAACAGGTTTGTTATCCAAATTAAATGAAAAATATGTGCCTTGGTAGAAATAACTTGATTCTAGGACTTTGAGTCCTTAAAACTAAAGAAAATCCGGTCCCAAAGACTATAATTTAAAAAATCCAATATAGAATACAGTTGGTCCTTGAACAACATGTGTTTGAACTGTGCAGGTCCACTTACAGATTTTTTTTTCGATAAAGTATAGTACTGTAAAGGTATTTTCTTTTCCTTATGACTTCCTTATAGCACTTTCTTTTCTCTGGCTCACTGTATTGTAAGAATATAGTATATAATACATGTAACATGTAAAATATGTGTTAATCTACTCTTTATGTTATCAGTAAGGCTTCTGGTCAACAGTAAGCTATTGGTAAAGTTTTGGGGGAGTCAGAGGTTAAACACAGATTTGCAAATGCCCAGGGGGTTGGTGCCCCAACCCTGGCATTGTTCAAGGGTCAACTGTATGTGGCACTTGTTCTTGGATTCATGTATATTAAAACATTCATTTATTTGTAACTATGGGTCTCTGTGGTGAGTTAATATTACTTATGTCATCTCTAATTGTTGACTTAATTTAATTGAACCCTAGAATGACATTAACTTTGTTGCTGTTGTGGCACAGATTTCTTCTTTATACCATTGAGTTTAGAACCCCTAAATAATTCAGACTCATATTTATTGAAAGCTATAAATGGTCAATGGCCAATAAACTTTTCAGATGTTAAGGCTGCATCCCTCTGTCACACGTGATTGTCTTCCGACGTCCTCAGCCTAATTCAGCTTCTGTCCTTCCTTCCCACTTTTCCTTCCCACCCTCTTGCTTTCTGTCTTCCTCTTTACTCATTTCTTTCCTCCTCTTATTTTTCTTTACTTGTTATTGCCTTTTTCCTACTTCTTAACATTCATTTTTTCCTTTTCAATCTCCATTTAATTGGCCAAAAATTTGGGACCAAAATAGGCAATTTTAGAATTTATGGTAGTTATTCATTGGCTATGCAGTTGATGATGCTTATTCCTCTTATTACATTTGTAAAACCTTTGTTAAAATATGATATACACATAGAAGGTGTACATGTTACAAGTATACTACTTAGTGGATTTTCACAAACTGAACATGCCTATAAAATTGTCATCCAAATCAAGAAACAACACTTTTAGCGCCAGAAACCCTGTAAGTTCCCTTCCCATTCATTGCTCTTCAGGAGTAAACATTATCTTGACATCTAACACAGTTTGTTTTTGCCCGTTTTTCTACTTTAATGCGAATAGAATCAGAAATCCTGTGCTCTTTCACTCAAAATTATTTTTGTGAGATTTAGACTGTTGCATGTAGCTGAGCTTCTTCATTATCAGTTCTGCTTTTGCACTATATAGATACCCTTGTGTGAATAATTTGCCAATTGTACAGATGGATGTTTGAGCTGTTTCTAGTTTTAGGTGTTTACAAATAAAACTATAATAGTCTAGTCATGTCTTTTGGCAAGCATTTTATATATACATTTTTTGTTTGGCATCTTTTTTTTTTTTTTTACGCATAGAATTCTCTATTTATGAAGTTCTTGTGTCTTTCAGAACTACTAACTTGGTAGGACACAGGTTGGGAAACGCTACTTAGAAACATGGCTGTGATCCTTTAAATCTAGCATCTAAAGAAAAACTGAAAAATATTCCTCACTGCTTTCTAATATATTTATTTTGTTGGGCATCTTCTTAGGAGAGAGTTACTATGTCAGAAATTATGTATATTTTTCACTTTAATAAATATTTCCCATTTTCCAGAGTTGGTTTAGCAATTGATGATACTAGCAGTATTTGAGAGCCTCCAGTGCTCCACATCTAACATTTATATTGTCAGTATTTAAAAATTTTAGCCATTCTTAGTGTATAGTGTATAATAATATTTCAGTTTTACTTTAAACTTTCATAACTAATGAAATTGAGCATCTTCTTCATGTTTGTTGTCTACTTGGATTTTTTTATTCATACATTTGTTTAAGTCTTTTGTGTGTATTTTTAAGAAATGGCATTGTCTGCCTTTTAAAATTTGTGAGAATATTTTATATAGCTAGACATCAGTCTTTTCTCAGATATGAATACATACACACATATATATTGCAGACATCTTCCCACTCTAGGTTTTACTATTGTCTTACTGGTATCTCTTAAAAAACAGAATTCTAAAATTTGATATAGCCCTATTTATCCATTTTTTTCCTTTGATGGTAAGTGCTTTCTGTGATATGAGAAATCTTTCCCAAGTCCCAAAGATGTTTTTGTATATATTATTTTCTAAAAGTTTTTTGTTTTGCTTTTCACATTTAGCTCTGCAGTTCATCTGGAATTGATTCTTGTATATGGTGAGAGGTAGTGGTTAAGACCCATTGTTTTCCCATGTGAACATGTAATTGACCTAGTACCATTTATGGAAGAGAGCATCTTTTTTCCTCTGTATTGCAGTGTCACCTTTATCATAAATAACGTGACTACGGGAATGGATCAGTTTCTATTCTGTTACATTAGACTGTACCAACACAAGATGACTTAATTACTATAGCTTTATAATAGATCTTGCTATTCAGCTGTGTAAGTACTCCAACAGTTTTTTGTTCTTTAGCATTACCTGGGCTATTCTTTGACCTTCGCATTTCCATATGAATTTTAGAAGCAGCTTCTCAATTCTCCCTCTTCCTTCCCCCATCCCCACCATTATTTTGATCCAGATTGGGTGAATCTGAAGAGATTTACAATAACAACTCTCTAGATAGAGTTGACATCTTTACAAAGTATTAATTTTTGCCATCCATGAAATGGATATGCACCTCCATTTATTTATGTTTCCAGTTTATCTTGGTAATATTTTAAGTTTCGGGAGAGTCTGTCCTTAGATTTATTCCTAGGTATTTGATGTTTCTTAATGCTGTCATAAATGGCATTTTTTTTTAAATTTTTGTTTTCTGTTTGTTGCTGGTGTGTGTGTGTGCATACATGCATAAAAATATATGCACAGAGAAATATAATTGATTTTTTAAAAATTAACATTGTAGCCAGTGTTTTTGCTAAATTTATTACTTCTAAGAGTGTATCCATGGATTCTTTTAAATTTTCTACATATGTTACGCTATTGTATCACCTGTTAATAGTGACTGTTTCATTGTGCCTCTTTCAGTTCTTATATCTTACTCCTTTTTCTTGCCTTGATATACTGGCTAGGACTTCCATTACAGTGTTAAATACCTTGGGGAAAAGCTTCCATTAATTTGCCGCTTAGTGTAATATTTGCTGTGGGCTTTTTTGTAAATACTCTTTATCAAGTTTATGAGTTACCTGTACTCTAATTGGCTAATAGTGTTTTAAAATCATGAATAGATACTGAATTTTACCAGGTGCTTTTTCTGTGTCTTTTGACTTGATCGTATAAATTTTCACCATTTTCTCTATTAATGTGGTTAATTGTTATTTGAATATTAAGCCATCTTTGTGTTCCTGGCAGGGGTTAGAGGGACCTGCAGCTTGGTTATAAGGTATTCTCATATATATATATATTTTTTTAATCTGTTACTGGATTTGATTTGCTAATACTTTGTATAGAACTTCTGTGTCTGGGGTCATGAGAGAGAATGGTTTGTACTTTTCCTTTCCTGAAATACCCAGAGTTTTTGATACCAAGGTTTTGATAATCTCAAAAATAGTTGGGAAATTTTTCATCTTTTTCAGTTCTCTGGAAACATTTGTATAAATTGGTTATTTCTTCCATAAATGTTTGGAAGAATTTACTAATGAAGCCTTTAGGCCAAGGTTTCCTTGTGGGAAGAATTTTAAATCAGAATTAGTTTCTTTAATAAATATCACTCTTCATATTTTGTTTTTTTCTGTCAGCTTTGAGAGACTGTATTTCTTGAGGAATTTGTTCATTTAATCCAAATTTTCAAATTTTGTCTGTCTACAGCATCTGAAAGGGTGTCCCTTTATACTGGAATTTATTTTTTTTTCAATTTCTTGGTCAGTCTCAGGATTTTCAGTTTTCAAAGAATCAGCCATTGGCTTTGATTATATCTGTTGCACATTTGTGTACTGTTTGGTTATTTTATTTGTATTAGTTTCTTCATTCTCCTTTCTTTGATTTGCTGTTTTTAGTTTTGTAAGATAGATTTTATAAGATTTCAGTCTTTATATGTATTTAAGACTTTAACTTTTCATCTACGTACTACTTTAGCTGCATCCCACAAATTTTTGACATATCTTCATTATCATCCAATAAAAACATTTTCTAATTTCCATTTTAATTTCTCCTTTGACCACACATTTTTAGAAGTATATTGTTTCATCTCAGCCAACAGGTGATTTTCTAGTTACCTTTCTGTTTCTATCTGCCACTGTTGTCAGAGAACATATTGTGAATGATCTCAATCTTTTGAATTTATTGAGCCTTTCTTTATGACCACTTTATGGTCAATTTGCTAAATATGTCATGTGCACTTAAAAAGAATGTGAATTCTGGTGTCATTGGGTGCAGTGTCCTGTGTATGTCAGATCAAGTGTATTGTGTCCAGCTCATCTTCCTGATTTTTTTTGACTTGCTTATTCTATCCATTTGTTGAGACAGGTATTAAAATTCACACTGTGATTTTGGGTTTCTCTCTTTTCTCTTTATTTCTGTTAGGTTTTTTCTCTTTATGTATTTTGAAGTTATGTTATTGACTATATGCATGTTTAGGAATCTTATATCTTCCTGTCAGATTGACACTTCCAAGTCGTCTTAATCATTCAGGCTGCTGTAACAAAATATCATAGACTGGATAGCTTAAACAATAAACAGTTATTTGTACAGTTCCAGAGCCTGGAAAGTCCAAGATCAAGGCACCCACAGATTTGTGTCTGGTGACGACCCATTTCCTGGTTGTAGACTGATGTCTCTTTACTGTAACCTCACATAGAAGGGTAGCTCTTTGGGATCACTTTTTTTTTTAAATCACTTTTATAAGGACACTAATTCCATCTATGAGGTCTCTACCCTCATGACTTAATAACCTCCCAAAGTCCTCACCTTTTAGTACTGTCACATTGGAGGTTAGGATTTCAACATATGAATCTTGTGGGGACACAAGCATTCATTGTATAAGAACAATCATTATGTGGTATCTTTTTTTTTATCTCTAATAATTTTCCCTTGTAGTCTACTTATAGTTTGAGTTTGCATAGTATAGTTTTTCCCAACCTCATTTCTCTGTCATAACCCACAATACACTGCCAGGTGGTGCCAACTTGGTGGAGAAGGGGTAGCCTTCAGACCTCTGCCTGATCCATGGTCCCCAGGTCTAGATAGAGCTTGCCATTATTCCATTTCTCCCCCACCCCACCCTCTAGGCTTCCTTTACTTGGGACATAGTGTCTCTGCATTTCCTTCTTTTTTTGCCTTCACCTCTTTTCTTCCCCCCACCCTAGAACATGAGGGGTCTCAGCCCCCAGCCTTTGAGCTCCTTGGGGGCAGACCCTCAGTAAATGTGAGGTGCTGCACCCCCCAAAAACAAAAAAAAAACCCTTGTTTGCAGTCTTTCTGTGTCCTTATATTTATTATGTCACTGTTTTGTGTTTGTTTTACAGTGTTTTGTGTATGATCCACCTGTCTTATATTCCTTTTTCTTCTTCTTTTGAATTATTTAAGTTATTTTAAAAATTTTCTTCTTATATTAACTTGTTAATTATACATTCTTTTACAGTTTTTTGTTATCCTCAAGAACATTAAGTTTATTCTTGACTTACAAGTTAATTCCCTAACAAAATATGCTTCCCTAACAAAACACTGCTAGAACATTAGAATTGTTTAATTCCATCTGAATTTTGTCAGGTGCTTTTTCTGCATCTCTCTGTCTTCTGCCCCATAGGTTTCTTATCATGCATTTTAGTTCTGCATGTATTTTAAACTTCACAGCTATTATAGTGACCATTTTGTACAGCTGATAATAATTTATATTCACCCCAAAATTTACTTTTTCCTTAATGAATTTACATTTTCCCACTTTTCATCTACTTGAAGAGCTCAGTTTAGTATTTCTCCTAATATGCTAATCCCCTCAGATTTTGTTGTGTAAAATGCCTTTACTTTCATTTTTGAATCCTATTTGCTAGCATTGAATTTAGGTTGCCAGTTGGTTTTCTTTAGTGCTTTGGAAAAATGATACAGTTATCTCCTGGCTTCCATCATTTCTGTTTCCAGCAGTTATGTCCCATTAGTGGGATTGTGACTTTTTTTTTCCTCTTGACTCATCTTTAGATTTTCTTTTTATCTTTGATGTCAGTTTTTTATCACGTTATGCCTAAATATGGCTTTGTTGGAATTTACCCTGCTTAGAGTTTACTGGTTGATATCACTTATCAGTTGTGGAAAATTCAATTATTCAATTATTTTTTAGAATGTGGCTTCTTCATTATTCCCTCCTCTTTCTAGATTATAAATTCTCACATATTTTCTTTTAAGTGTGTCTACTTATTTCTTATGTTTTTTTCCCTATATTCTTTTTAAAATTTTTTCCATTATGCTTCAGTTTGGATATTGATACTGATCTTTTTTCTCTTTCCCTAATCATGTCTTTGTGTCCAGTATACTATTAAACACCTCTATCTATTAAGTTCTTAATTTCAGATGCTGTGTTTTGTTTTGTTTTTTTTAAGAAGGCTCCATGCACAGCATGGAGCCCAGGGCAGGGCTTGAACTCACGACCGTGAGATCAAGACCTAAGCTGAGATCAAGAATCAAACACTCAACTGACTGAGCCTGAGCCACCCAGACACCCCTCAGATGCTATATTTTTCATTTCCAGAATGAAAATGTCTGTTGTCGTTTTTTTATGGATTCCAGTTCTTTGTAGAAAGTTTCCATTTTAACCCACTTTTTCCTTTATTTTCTTGAACATATTAATAATCATAGTCATTTAAAGTCTTTGTGTGCTAACTCCAGTCTGGATCATCTGTGGGTCAGCTTCTGTTTTCGGTTTTTTTCTCCTAGTTGTTGGTCATATAGTCTTGCCTCTTTTATGCCCGGTAACTTTTTATTCTATACTGGATATTGTGTAGAGTGCTAGAGGTCCCAGATGATTTTATCTTTTACTAGAAAAGGTTTCCTCTTTACTCTCTTAGGCAGGTAGGGTGGGAAACTGATTTTAATCCATCAGGAATTGAGCTATGTCAGGGCTGGATTGTAGTTTTGATAAAAACTGTATCTTTGATTTGCCCCATTCCTAGGTTGTGGACTTTCAGGAGTTTTGAACTGAGAATCTGGCAGGTATTTGTCTCCTCAGTCTACAAGACTGGGAGATTCAGTTTTGCCCTTCTGAGGTTTTTAGCCTGGTCCTTTAGCCTTCTGCCCCATTCAGCTTCAAAATTTGGCAGATATCTTGGGGGGGACTGGCCATGTGTCTGGCCCCTCAGGTCTACAGTTTTGTCACTCCAGCCGCACGTGAGTGCCAGAATCTCTGCTGGTTTCTCTGTCCCCCAGTAGGGGCCTTCTGCCAGGGGCCATGCCTGGATTCTCAACTCTTGCTGCACCCAGAATTGGTAAGTGACCCCAGGTGAAAAGTGGCTATAGGTGGAAAGTGCCCTCTAGGGCTTTATTTTGCCAGTTTTGTTTCAGGCCCCTCCCCCTGGTGGGTCATTGTCTCCTAGTACCACCAGCCTGGGAGATTTCACTACTTCTTTAGCCTCTCATGTAGCCTCAGAATTCAGTTTTGTGGGGGGGAAATTAGCTATGTGTTTGAGGCTCCTCAAATCTCTAATGTGACTGCTGTAGCCCCATCAACCACTTACCACTAAAAGTTTTGCAGATACTCTTTCTCCCAGTGGTGACCTTTTGTTGGGGCCAAGCCCTGATCCTTAGCCCACACCCTGAATCAGCAAATGTCCCCAGAGACTAAAACAGCTACTAGTCCATTAGCTTATCAGTGAATGATTCTCCCTCTCTGGAATTTTAGTCCATCTGCTGTACATTGTCTCTGTACTGTTCTGATGCCTTTAAAAATAAGGTTTTTGTAATTCATTTGACTTTTTCAAGTTGTTACAAGAAGCATTGACTGGCTACATCCTACTACATCCTACCCAGAAGTAGAAATTACAGTTACAAATTAATTGAGCATATTCCACTTAAGAAAATAACTAGATAAAATTGCTTTTTTGTCTTTGGTTCTCATTTTCTTTCTGTGTTCTTGGTCCTTGTTAGGGAAAAAAAGAAAGATTCCTCCCATTTTAATTCATTAGTAAATGTAATACTTTACTCTCAGAGTGTAATCTGCTCTTGTGTGGCTTTTTCCTTCTTTTCTTTTGAAGTTACTTTGTTAACAAAGACAAATAATCATGGATTATAAAGATAAGGTTATATGTAAATTCAGTGTATATTGTTGAATATATTGTTGCGGGAACAATTAATTATAATGTTGATTTTATTCCATGCATGTAGTTTCAGATGATAATGAAGAAACTGATGGTGATGGTGTTCATGAAGTAACAAGCCGAGATAGTCCAGTTTATCCCAAATGTTTGCTTGATGATGATCTTGTCCTGGGAGTTTACATTCACCGCACTGATCGACTTAAGTCCGATTTTATGATTTCTCACCCAATGGTAAAAATTCATGTGATTGATGAGAATACTGGTCAATATGTCAAGAAAGATGATAGGTAATTTTTTTAATTGCACAGCCAACCCTTGAAATTGAAACTGTCTACAGAAGTCCTCTTTTCTGCCATTGAAAGTCAATGGAAATAGAGCTAAGGATTTGTATTAGAGAATAATTTACTTGTTGTAGATGTTCATAGATCATTGATACTGATCAGTATCTTTTCTAGAAGAGATAGAGAACATTTGTTAATTCAGTGATTCATTTTAAGTGGAGGGGAGTTGAGAGAGCTTCTACCAAACTTAATGACTAATTTATGGCATTGAACTTGTAGTGTAAATCACTGCATGTTGCACTGTACATGCTTTAATTGTCTAACTTCATATTTTTCTTTTGAAGTTAATAAGTTACTTGGGGATCATATGAAGGCAGTGAATCTTGAATTTAATTTTTTCCTAGTATTACTTCTATAGCTAATACATGCTTGAAGCTTACATATAAAAAGCACAGTGAAATAAATGATTATACTAGAACTCAAAAAAGTCATTTGCTTGGAAAAATGACAGGGATGAAGAACATGAAGATTATCAAAGTTCAATTATTCAGTTATCTTAGGGCATACAAAAAATATGACATACCTCAAAGGGTTTGCAATGCTGTTGTGCTCATTTTCTTATTTAAATGTACTGTACTATTTTATTACAAACTCCTTTAAGATTCTGAAGGAGTCTAGCTCTGTATGTTGCACCTCACTTTATATTTCTGTAATAAGATAATTCTGTGAAACCAATCAGTAGTGTATAGATAAAAGATAATAGTAGGGTATTACCACTTCTTAGTTTCATAAATTTGTAATTTTCTCGATGGAAAACCAAAATAATTTTTCATTATATATCATGACTATTCATTATTTCTTCACCTTGAGCACTATATGTTTTTGTCATTTTCTCAAAATTATCATAAAGAATTGTGTTAATGGAAGCATCTTTTTTGGACAGTGAACGGCCTGTTTCATCTTACTATGAAAAAGAGAGTGTGGATTACATTCTTCCTATTATGACCCAGCCATATGATTTTAAACAGTTAAAATCAAGACTTCCAGAGTGGGAAGAACAAATTATATTTAATGAAAACTTCCCCTATTTGCTTCGAGATTTTGATGAGAGCCCTAAAGTCATCTTGTTTTTTGAGGTATGAATTGAATAGAACAATTTAAACTAAATTTTGGCTAATATTTTAATAGCATAAATGTAAGCTATTTTTTTAGTAGTTTAATAATGCAAAAAAGTGTGAGGATTTAATCCCTAGGATTTAGTGTTTGTAATATGCTGTGGAGATGTAGTATGTTGTAATAGCGTATTTGCTGAGCATTTACCAGTGTAAGTAATTAGCCATGTAATTCACTCGGTATTATTTAATTCTGACAGTAATACTATGACTGTAAACTGAAGTGATGATTCTAATCTATATCTATACAATCCTCTATTCTTAACCCATTTTACAGAATGTAAACTCATTTAACTATATTGGACTCCCTAAGAGTTTGTATACAACCAAGGGAAAGATGAACACTTTGACTAATACAACGTAATATATAACCAAGATGAAGTAGAACTTCCTAGATGTGGAGGGTGGATGGAGGGTCAGAGCAGTCAGGAAAAGCTTTATGAAATATATGGCCTTTCAGCTGACTTGTTATTCTAATTTTTTTATGGCAAAGGAAATCAAGGTTCAGAGTATAACGTTGTTTACCCAAAGTTATTCCAATATTTTTTTCTTTTTTTTTTGCATTTTTAAAAATTTTGTTATGTTAGTCACCATACATTACATCATTAGTTTTTGATGTAGTGTTTCATGATTCATTGTTTGCGAATAACACCCAGTGCTCCATTCAAAATGTGCCCTCTTTAATACCCATCACCAGGCTAACCCATCCCTCCACCCCCTCCCCTCTAGAACCCTCCGTTTGTTTCTCAGAGTCCATAGTCTCTCATGGTTCGTCTCCCCATCCAATTCCCCCCCCTTCGCTTTTCCCTTCCTGCTATCTTCTTTTTTTTTAACATATAATGTATTATTTGTTTCAGAGGTACAGGTCTATGATTCAACAGTCTTACACAGTTCACAACGCTCACCATAGCACATACCCTCCCCAATGTCTATCACCCAGCCACCCCATGCCTCCCACCCCCCACCACTCCAGCAACCCTCAGTTT
>NC_138376.1:104225679-104244199 GCF_054177405.1 Leptonychotes weddellii | reverse complement strand
GTCCCTGGCAGTCGGTACTGCCTCTTGTTCTTTTTTTGAGGTGATTTTTTCCGTCTTGTCATTTTGTCCAGAGGAGAATAGATGAATGAGAGAACAAAATGCTAACAGGTAACAACGACCCCAGAAAAATATACACTGAACAAATCAGAAGAGACCTGAAACTGGGGAAAAATAAAAGGGAAAGAAAGAAAAAGATTAAAAAAAAAAAAAAAGAATATGATCAAATATGGTCAGGCTGGTGAATAGATCAGTGCCACACACTAGATTTCAAGCATATTTTGGTCTGTTAGAAGAAACTGCCTCCCAGAATTTTAAAGAAAGAAAAGCTTATGTCTGTACAAAAATAAGGGTAAATACGATGAAGGGATAGAATATGATTGTAAAGATGAAAATTATAAAAGATTTTATAAAAGGAATTGATAAGTTGGTTGAAGAAAGAAAGAAGAGAAATTTTAAAGAAAGGGAGAGAATGTGATCAGGCAGGAGACTAGAACAAAGCCATACACTGGAGATTTAGGGTATATTTTGGTCTGTTAAAAGAAACTGTATCCCAAAATTTTAAAGAGAGAACAACTTATATATATACCAAAAATAAGGTTAACTACTATGAAGGGATAGAATATGACTGTAAAAATGAAAAATAAAAAAGATTTTTAAAAAGTGGATTGATAAGATGTTGGTTGAAAAAGGGAAAAGGAAAAATTGAAAAAAAAAGAAAAAGAAAATTAAAAAAATTAACTTTGAAAGACTAAAGAATCGGGGAAAAAAGCCATGAATTCTATGTGCAGTATTCCCCTAGTGCTGGCGTTCTGCAGTTCTCATTGATGCGTAAACTTGGTCTTGGCTGGCTGTTCTTGCTGATCTTCTGGGGGAGGGGCCTGTCCCAGTGAGTCTCAGGTGTCTTTGCTGGAGGCAGAAATGCCCCACCCTCGCTGGGTCCGGGCTAAGTAATCTGCTTGGGTTTGCTCTTGGGAGCTTTTGTTCCCTGCAAGCTTTCGGTACAGCTTTGGAGGACGAGAGTGAAAATGGCGGCCTCCCAATCTCCGCCCCGGAGGAGCCGAGAACTCGGTGCCCCACTCCTCAGTGCGCCCCCAGAGAGAAGTAGGCAGTGACTGCCGTCTCCCCGGTCTCTGGCCGCACTACGTGCTCACCCGGCCTGTGACTGAGCGTTTCTCTCTCTGGCACATGACCCCATTTGGAGTCTCCAAACCCAGCAGATTCCGCTCCCCCCAGGGCAGGAAGGGGAGTCTCCCCGGATCTGCTGCTTGTTGGGTCCCTGCTTCCAGAAAGTGGTTGCTTTTCTGTTCAGAGAGTTGCTGCTATACTTTTCTTCGATCTCCTGTTGAGTTCGTAGGTGTTCAGAATGGTTTGATCCCTATCTAGCTAAATTCCTGGGACCAGAAGAAATTTAGGTCTCCTACTCCTCTGCCATCTTGCTCCTCCCCCACAAAGTTACTTCAGTTTTAAGTGTAGGTAATTTGTATTTCAAGATGGTTTGAACCTAAAATACACATTTCTTTTTTCTACTTCATGTCATGTCTCTATAAGCAAAGGGAAGTGGAGAAACCTCTCCTTCAGCTTAAGCAAGATGGGGATTAGCATTGGAATAGCAGGGCGTGACCAATGCCAGTGACTGATTTTGTGCAATTGTTTTTATGATCTTTAACTTTCAGATGATCTCTGTATGTGATGTGAATATTTTACCATTTACATCTGTGATTATGTTGTATGATTTATACAGAGCTGTGATTTTTTAAAGAGTAATGTAACTTGTATATCAAGGAACTTTTTCTTTGTCATAGAAATTTGTTCTTAGGTATAATGTTCCTTCAAATTCATTTTAGTAATATTTGTAGATTTAAGAAAGATTGTTGGATTTTGACTTTTTGGTTGCTTCTTAAGGTTTTTGGGGGGGCATTGTTTTATTTTGTTTTTAGTTTCAAGAGTAGAATTTAGTGATTCATCACTTACATATAACACGCAGTGCTCATCCCAACAAGTGCCCCCCTTAATGTCCATCACCCACTTAGTCCATTCCCTCACCCACCACCCCTCCAGCAACCCTCAGTTTGTTCTCTATAGTTAAAGAGTCTCTTATGGTTTGCCTCCCTCTCTATTTTTATCTTATTTTTTCTCCTTTTCCCCTATGTTCATCTCTTTTGTTTCTTAAATTCCACATGAGTGAAATCATATGGTATTTGTCTTTCTCTGACTGACTTATTTCACTTAGCATAATACACTCTAGTTCCATTCATGTTGTTGCAAATGCCAAGGTTTCATTCTTTTTGATGGCTGATTAATATTCCAGTGTGTGTGTGTGTGTGTGCATTTATACACACATACATAACACACCCCACATCATCTTTATTCATCAGTCAATGGACATTTGGGCTCTTTGCATAATTTGGCTATTGTTGATAGTGCTGCTATAAATATTGGGGTACATGTGCCCCTTCGAATTAGTATTTTTTATTTTTTGGATAAATACCTAGTAGTGCAATTACTGGGTCATAGGGTAGTTCTATTTTTAACTTTTTAAGGAACTTCCATACTGTTTTCCAGAGTGGCCGTTGCTTCTTAAGTTTTAACATAATATGTTATTGTCTACAAAACTACTTTTTTTTTTTTTTTAAAGATTTTATTTATTTATTTTTTAGAGAGTGAGCGAGAGAGAAACAGCATGAGAGGGGAGAGGGTCAGAGGGAGAAGCAGGCTCCCCGCCAAGCCGGGAGCCCGATGTGGGATTCGATCCCAGGACCCTGGGATCATGACCTGAGCCGAAGGCAGACGCTTAACCATCTGAGCCACCCAGGTGCCCTACAAAACTACTTTTGATTTCAACTTTTAAGGGTTTATTAAGGACAACTTGGTATCTATCAGAAGTCTTTAAAATCATTATTCCACTTCTCAGCATTTCTCCTAAGGAAAAAATTACAAGAACACAAAGACGTGTGTGCAAGAATAAACACTTTAACAGTAAAAATTTTAGGGAGACAAATCTCTTCAATCAGGAAGAGATTTGGTTATGTAAATAATAGTTTTTATTAAATTTATGGTATTTATAATACCAAACTATATTAGGCAGACATTAACATGATGAAATACGTATGTATGTATTGGCTTGAAGAAATATTCACTACATGGTATATAAAAATAGTTTGCAAAATAGCATTGGATTTGTAGTAACATACATATATTTAGGAATGCACAGAAAAAGGTTTAGGTATAGTGTAAACCAGATGTTAATGTTGATCATGTATGGATCTGGATTACAAGTTGTTTTTACTTCATTATATATTTTTCTTGTATTATTAGTGTTTTTTCACTGAGCATCTATTGTATCTGAAGACAGATTTAAGTATAAAAGAAGAGGGATGAATGGAGTCCATATTATTTTTTAAGCTATCTATAAAGATTTGTTAGCTCAGCTTTTGAGAAGTGCCAGTAAGGAAAAAGTGATAGTCTCTGACAAGTACCTAGAATACAGGTGGTGTCTGTGGCAGGTTTGTTCCAAATTCCGTGAGTTTTAACATCCAGACAGGATGGAAATATGAAGGAAATCCTCTTGAGAAGCCTAATGACCGCATATATCCAAAGAGAAAATCCCCAACTTCAGAAAGGTGATGTAAGGAAGGACCCAGATATAAGATCATGAGTTTTTTAAACAATCATTTGAAGTCTGCATTCATACATTAAAAAAAAAAAAAATTAAATGTTAAGAATTCTATGACTGGTATATTTGTGCCTAGACTATATTTGAGGTAATTAATACTTGGTCTTTGACATGAAGTAAATTTTAATAAATGATTTATAAATAAAAAGGTGGTCAGAAAATGGACCCTCACTAACAGGATGAGTTAACTTAAAGGTGAATGAGGTAAGAAATGCTTTTCTTGGGCACCTGGGTGGCTCAGTTGTTAAGCGTCTGCCTTCGGCTCAGGTCATGATCCTGGGGTCCTGGGATCGAGTCCCACATCAGGCTCCCTGCTCGGCAAGAAGCCTGCTTCTCCTTCTCCCATTCCCCCTGCTTGTGTTCCTGCTCTCGCTATCTCTCTGTCAAATAAATAAATAAAATCTTTAAAAAAAAAAAATGCTTTTCTTCCCTGTGAAGAAAACACCTTTTAAGTGTACAACTTATTTTTTTAATTTCAATAATATGTTACTAGAAAATATTAAATTTTAGGTAGGCTAGTATTCTGTGAAGTAATTTTTATACTTATTTACAGATACTTGATTTCTTAAGCATGGATGAAATTAGGAATAATTCTGAAGTTCAAAACCAAGAATGTGGCTTTCGGAAAATCGCTTGGGCATTTCTCAAGGTATGTTTTTCACCCATTTTAAACGCTTTAAAAATCATCTTCAAATCTGATTGGCTACATTTTCCCAAGTCCGTTTGGTTTCATATAAGGAATCATGATCTAAGATTGCAGTTGTGAAGAATTGTTAATGCAAGCTAAGGTGATACTCAGATTCTTAAGTATCTACTGAGTGTCTAGTGTGTGCCAGATACACTATTTGGTTCTGAGTATGTAGTGTTGAAAAAGATACACAAGAACCTGCCATCATTTATTTAACTTAAAAGATACTTATTAAACCCTTTCTGTGTGCCAGCAGTGATTCAAGTCAGTAAACAAGAAAATAAACTCCTTGACCTTGTTTACTTCATATTTTAGCAAGGAAAGCAAATATAAAACAATTGTTTATACAGTTTATCATTTTTGCAATTTTTATAAATACTGTGTGGAGGTCAGGGAAAGATTTCCTAAGGAAGAGGCATTGAACCTGAGTATTAGCTAGATGATAGCAGGGGGGAAGAGAGAGAGTTATGGGTAGATAGACGGTATCATATTTGCAAAGACATGATGTTGGAAGGAGTGAGATACACTCAAATAACCAAAAGGCCACTGAGATTGGAGGACAGAGACTGAGGGAAGAAATGGTGTCTGAAGAGATTGCTGAGTAGACAGGGTCTTGATCATGCAGTGATCTTTGCATTAGTCTTTGAAGCCATTATAACAATAGGAAGTCAAAATAGAATTCTAAAGAACAATGGGAAGCCATTATAGGATTTTAAACAAAAGGGTAGAATAATCTGATTTAGGTTTAGAAAGATGACTTTGCTTGATGGAGAATGAATTAGAGAGGGTGTACATATATATATAGTGGAAGATTATGGTTGAAAATTCTTAGAGTAATCTTGGTAGGAAATGATGGTGTCTTTAACTAGAGTGTTTCAGCAGAGATGAAAGATGTGATAGGTTGATTTTTACAAAAGGGAAAATTTTAATTTTATTTATTTTTTATTTCTGGTATCCTTTATTTCTGACTTCAAATATAAATGAGTTATAAAAAGTCTTGAATTGGGGCTCCTGGGTGGCTCAGATGGTTAAGCGTCTGCCTTCGGCTCAGGTCATGATCCCAGGATCCTGGGATCGAGCCCCACATCAGGCTCCTGGCTCAGCGGGGAGCCTGCTTCTCCCTCTCCCTCTGCCTCTCTCCCTGCTCATGCTCTCTCTCTCCCTCTCTGTATCTCTGTGTCTCAAGTGAATAAATAAAATCTTAAAAAAAAAAAAAAAGTCTTGAATTCACCTATTTTGTACAATTTATAAAAATTTTCTGTTTGTGTATCCATCTATTCAACAATATTAAGTGTCTATGAAATGCCAGGCACTCTGCTAAATACAGAGCATTCATAGATAAATTAGACATTGCCCTTGACCTACAGTTCAATTTCTGTATAAACATGTTACATGATTATGTGCTATAGAGTGGGTGCTGTGAAAACCCAGGTAAGGCACTTAATTCACATTGGGGGTTAGAGAGATGCTTTAGAAGAGGGGCAGTTTGGGACACCTGCATGGTTAAGCAGCCTCTTCTTGGTTTCATCTCAAGTCATGATCTCAGGGGTCATGAGATCCAGCCCTGTGTGGGGCTCTGAGCATGGAGACTGCTTGGGATTTTCTCTCCCTCTCCCCCTACTTTGCTTCTGCTTGCATGCACTATCTCTCTGAAAATAAATAAATCTTAAAAAAAAAAAAAAAAAATAGCTGCAGTCTGACTGCTAAAAGGAAGCCAGATTGGCTGTGGGAGGAAGTAATCAGAGCGGACTTAGGAATCCCTTGGTCCAGTATAGCTTCTAAAATCACCCTTTTGTAATCTGTTATAACTTTTTTGTATCCCCTTCATACTGCTTTTGAGAAAAAAGAGCAAGAGCCAAAAAAAGGTTGCTTTCATATAGCAAATGCTGTCATTGTGTGGTCTTATTAGAAAACACTTTTGTTCCTTTTAAAAATGCTAAGATTTGGAGCGCTTGGGTGGCTCAGTCAGTTAAGCATCTGCCTTCGGCTCAGGTCATGATCCCGGGGTCCTGGGATCGAGTCCCACATCGGGCTCCCTGCTCAGCGGGAAGCTTGCTTCTCCCTCTCCCACTCCCCCTGCTTGTGTTCCCTCTCTTGCTGTGTCTCTCTTTGTCAAATAAAAAAATAAAATCTTAAAAACAAGACAAAAACTAAAAAAAAAAAAAGCTAAGATTTGTGCAAAACTGCAGTAATAACTACAAACTGCACTTGGAAAACAATGTCTTATAGCATCTTTACCTTTAAGTGTGTGTAGACTTTTATTTATCCATTTTATGCCATTGGCAGAAATGGCAAATCAGAAATTCTCCCATCTCTACCCCCTGCTACAAAGGGTAAGTATTCTGTCTACTTCCTCTATTTTAACACTTCTGTATCACCTTCATAGATTGTAAGTTTTTCAAAGTCACTGGTGACTTCTTTTTGGCAAATCTGCTGAACGTATTTTAGTCCTTATTTTACCAGATCTCTTTGCATTTGTTATATCACTCTCTTGAAACTCTCTCTTTTTTAATTATTACCAGCTCCCAGCATATGAGTGGCACAGGGAAAATGTTCAGTGAATGTCTGTTGAGAGAATTAACAAATGTATGGACTAGAAAAAATCCATCTTTGAACGTAGCATGGGGGTGCCTGGGTGGCTCAGTCGGTTAAGTGTCTGCCTTCAGCTCAGGTCATGATCCTGGGACCCTGCGTCAAGCTCTGTGCTCAGCAGGGAACCTCCTTCTCCCGCTCCCTCTGCCTCTCCCCTCTGCTCATGCTTTCTCACTCTTTCTCAAATAAATAAATAAATAAAATCTTTAAGAAAGTAGCATGAATCAAAATAAAATTTAAGTGTGTTAATACCTATACCGTTGGTTCCAGGAATGTCCTAGATAATTGACCACTGTAGTGGTCCAAATAAATCCCAAAGGACCCTACCCAGATATAAATGAGACTTTATCTTAATTTCAGCTAGAGACACTTTTAATTCATTTAGCACATATATATTACTATTCTTTTATATTATAAAATAATAAAGTTTTATTTAGCCACATTCTACATTATATAATTGTAACCATAATGACAGGATCTTGGCTGATCTTCATCATTTAGTCATGCTAAGCATCATACTTGTGTAAACTAGATTGCCTGGTGAGTATTAAAACAACTTATAGAAAGTATGATTTAGAAGGGGGGAATAATATCTCCTTATAATAATATTCTCTTATGATAAGCTTCAGGCAGATAGGAGTAGGGTTTATGAAGGAAGTCTCAAGGGCTTAATATTTAATTACTGAACACTTCTATTATTCTTTTGAAACTGTTTTATCCCTGTATATCATAACCTGGATGTTGGTTATGGGACTACCTTTGAAAAATCCTAATTCAGCAACCATTTATCACGTGAGATTTGTAGACCCTGCCCAGGAACCTGTAGAATTTATTCAGCAGAAGCAGTACCCTGCTCCATGTGCATCTGTTCAGGTGATCAGCTTACCAAGCATATTAGGCAGTCCCCCTTGGAAACAGCAGTGGCCGCGGGCCAGCAGCTGCTGCAGCAGCCTGTGTTCCCTCCTGCTCCGACACCGTGGCCCTGTTGTCTGGGATCTCTGCGGCCATCCTGTGGAACCCTGGTACTTGTCTCAAGCTTTATGAAACCTTCGCTATTTTTCCCTGCATGACAGTGTTCTGTCCTGTCATGGGAGTTCTGCCAATTTTAATGTGATCATGGTATAAACAGTAAAATGATTTAAAAATGAGAAAAAAAAAAAGCTTATGATCTCCATTGACTTTACATCCTTCCTTAGAAGGCTAGGGATGAAATGGGCTACATTTTTGCCAGCTCTGGTTATTGATGCCTCATTCCTGAACATACTGCAATCTGGATTTTGTTTCAGCTGTGAAAGTATCTCCAAACAAATAGTGACTTCTATTTGCCACATTAGTGGGTGCACATTTTTCATTTATTCTTTTATCACACCTGTGTGTGTGTTTAATACATCACTCTCTTGAACCTCTGATTCTTGGGTTTTCTTGACACCATCCTTTTGTACTTTTCCCTTTACCATTCCTTCAGTTTCCTTCATGGTATTCCACTCACCTCTCTCATATCAGTCCTACTCATGGTTTCAGCTTTATTCTATTTTTCTTAGACCACTTTTCTTGCCTCTGCCTCAGATTTCAGATATTTCAACTTGGATGACCTATAAATATCTCAGACTTTAGCATCCTACCTAAATCCTTCACCCCGTCTGTATCTGCTGCTTGAGTTGATAGCACTGCCATCAGCCCAGTCTCCCACATTTAGAGCCTTAGAGTTGCACTGTTCATTTTGGTAGCCACAAATCACATGTGGCTATTTGAATTCAAATTAATTAATTAAAATTAAATATAATTAAAAATTGAGTTCCACAGTTGTACTAGTCACACTTCAAGTGCTCGATAACCGTATGTGACTAGTGTATCCTGTACTGGGTACCACAAGTATAAAATGCTCACATCATCACAGAAAATTTTATTGGACAGCACTGCCTTAGAGTCTTTCCTAAATCTTCCCTTCTTTCCCTTTCCAAGTGGCATCAGTCAGTAACAGCTATGAGAGCACAGAGAAAAGCACAAAGAAAAGAATATTTTCCCTGCACTCAGTCCTTGTTCTCCTAAGCTGTCACCTTCATGTTCTGCCTCAACTGCTGCAAAAGCTTCCAATTGTCTCCTCCGAATTTGTAGAGGACACAAAGGTTAACATGACATTTTCTACTTAGTTATAGTCTAGTGAAAGGGGCCTTATTTTGAGTTGGTGAGATTTTTATTTTTCTCACAAGCATCTCCATTTATTTAGCTTAAATATAAGTTGTTTTAGTTTTTTTTATTGAATAGCCCTTTTTAAGAAGGTAGACTAAAACATTTTTAAAGGTAATGAATGCCTTGAATGAGTTTATGTTAATTACCTTTTGAAAATGATTGACTTTTTAAAAATTAAAACATTGAAATATTACCATTAAAGGGGCGCCTGGGTAGCTCAGTCAGTTAAACAACAGACTCCTGATTTTGGCTCAGGTCATGATCTCAGGGTCCTGAGATTGAGCCCCATGTTGGGCTCTGCGTTGGGTGTGGATTCTGCTTAAGATTCTCTCTCTGCGCACCTCCCTCCACTTGTGCGCACGCATGTGCACTCTGTCTTTCCTCCCCTCTCCCGTGCGTGTGCTCTCTCAAAAAAATTTTTTTAAAAATGTTCATTAAAAATACTGATACTAAACAAATGGAAAATTTCTTTCTGTGTTTAAATATTATGCGTTTTAACTTTTATCACTGTTGTTTCAAATAAAGGTATCTTGATTACCTCCTTTGTGCCAAGTAACATCTGACACAGTAATGTAAATGCTTTACCAACAGCCTGAACTTGTACAGGCCAGGCAGCTATCAGGAGAATATTTAAAAAGTAATTTGGGTTGCACAATTCACAGCGCTCACCATAGCACATACCCTCCCCAGTGTCTATCACTCAGCCACCCCATCCCTCCCACCCCACCGCCCACTCCAGCAACCCTCAGTTTGTTTCCTGAGATTAAGAATTCCTCATATCAGTGAGGTCATATTAACATAACAATAAAAAATTTTTTTAAAAAGTAATTTGTGTTACCTTTTGTCAAAATGATCTGGAATTGTGTTTAACCAACTGTGTTAGTGTTCTTTGCTTTATATATCTAAGGAATTTCAGCATGCCATATTAATCTTTTTAAAATGAGTTTTTGACTATGTGCTGTTGCTTTACTGGATGTATTTATTTTCAGTGAAAATAACATTTTATTGGAATTCTTATTTTAAGCTTCTCGGAGCCAATGGAAATGTAAACATCAACTCAAAACTTCGTTTGCAGCTGTATTACCCACCTACTAAGCCCCGATTCCAATTAGATGTTGTTGAGGTTTTTGAATGGTGGTCAAAATATCCAAGAAATCGTTATCCATCAACATTATACGTAACTGTGAGAGGATTGAAAGTTCCAGAATGTGTAAGTTAATAGCACATTCTCTGTTGTTGAAATTAAATGGTGATGTTTTTCATTTCTAAAAAGATAAGGTCTCTAAAATTATTTTAATAGATATCTAGGATATAAAAGTATTTTCAACAATTATGTATAAGGCCTATACTAGCTAATATGTAAAAGATACTTAAATGAATATTAATTGCTAAATGTAAGTTTTGGTGTTAGGAGAATTTTTTAAAAATAATATTGGCTTTTAAAAATTAAAGATAAAAGAATGATGTAAAGTAGGTGTTGACAAATATTTTCTGTAAAGCCCAAGAGTAGTTAATATTTTAGGTTTTGTAGACCATACAGTTTTTGTTGCAACTACTCAGCTTTGCCTTTGTAGCGAGAATGTGGCTATATAGATGTATGTAGGCAATGCTAAACAGATGGGTGTGGATGTGTTCCAATAAAACTTTATTGGGAAAAACAACAAGCTACATTTGGCCCAGGCATTTGCAGGACCATGATTTACAGGCACACTTTCCACAATATTATTTAAATAATCAGTAAATAATGTTTCTACTACTGTTTTCCACAGATTAACACTATGAATGATTTTAGCAAAGAATTGGTTCTTAAACAAAACTTTTGTTTTAGACAATAAGGTATTTCAGGACAGTTGCATATTCTGTAAGTGATATTATTAGTGTGACTACAGCGTTGGTTTGCATTAATTTGAATGGAGTTAACTCTTTTTAGAAAAGGAAGATTTAAAAACTTTAGGTCTTTATGATACCAGTTTTGTAATATTAAAGCGAGGGATACCATGGTGTATCAGAGCTGTGACATAACATCTGGTAGGTATTAGTGAAGAGGCAGAAACAAAGGGATAGAGTTATTAAAACCATTTCATGTAACTGGTCGAGTTCTGTTTTTTCCCTCCCAACTTTTAAGGCTTTTTGGTTATAGACCAAGCACCTTTTATCTTATTTAGAATAATGTACATACAAGTAGAATGTTTTTCTGGGTTACATTTTGAAAACATTTCCACGTTGTTTGTTTCAGTATTTTAAAAACCCTATATGCTAGAAAAGAAAAAGGTTAACTTGATACTTACATTTTCTCATCTTCTATACACATTTAGATAAAGCCATCTTACTGTTCTGTGGTGGCTCTTCAGGAGGAGAAAGGTAAACCAGTGCATTGTGAACGACACCACGAGACCAGTTCAATCGATGCAGAACCTGGACTAGAAGATTCCAAAGAAGTAGTGAAGTGGACACGACTACCTGGGCAGGTGAAGTGCTTGATTATTCTCAATTCATTTAGAGATACCCTTACTTATTTTAAAAGCTCCAACAGCTCTGAGGGTAATTAACTTGCTACTTGAAACTTTCAGATTATCCTTGCTTTTAACCACAATGTTGTCTTTCCGTTATTTTTTTTTTTTTTTAAAGATTTTATTTATTTGACAGAGAGAGACACAGCGAGAGAGGGAACACAAGAGGGGGAGTGGGAGAGGGAGAAGCAGGCTTCCCGCGGAGCTGGGAGCCCGATGCGGGGCTCGATCCCAGGACCCTGGGACCATGACCTGAGCTGAAGGCAGGCGCTTAACGACTGAGCCACTCAGGCGCCCCAGTCTTTCCGTTAATTTACTTGATAATTAATAGTAGAGTGTGTATCACATAAAAGCACTATCTTGGGTTCTTTGTTTGGGGACTTGGGTTCATTTTATCAGTTGGCTGGAGCTGCCAGAAAGAAATACCGCAGACTGGATGGCTTAAATAGGAGCTTACTCCTTCATAGTTCTGGAGGCTGAAGTCCCAGGGTTAAGGGTTAGCAGGGTTGGTCTACTCTGAGGCCTTTCTTCTTGGCTGGCAGATGGCTGCCATCTTGCTCCTCTTCGTGGTCTTTTCTCTGTGCCTGTAGATCCCTGGTGTCTCTTCCTCTTACAGGGACAGCAAATCTTATTAGGACACCACCCTAAAAAAAAGCTCTTTAAAGATTTTTACTTCCAAATACTGTTACATTCTGAGGTACTGGAGTTAGGGCTTCAACATATGAATTTTGGGGGACACAATTCAATCCATGATAGCAATAAAAAAACAGATTTTTGATGTTTTCAGAGGTTAATCTCTTAATGGGTTTTCTTAGTAAAATGGATTTTATTTAAAAATGGATCTTTTTAATGGATTCATGAGATTTTTTTTTCAGTCCCCAGCTTCTTCACAATGAATCACATTTTGATGAAAATATATACATGTATGGTTTTCTATCACAAGTTGAGGAGTATTTAAGCTTTTACTAATGTTTTCCTTCCTGGTTAGCATATTTTGCAGTAGCAAGAAGCATTGCTGTTAAGAGTTTTATAAATCTCTTACTTATTTCCACAAAGAGTAGAGTGGCTCATTTTATACATCTGAGCCATTGCCAGATGCAGTTTATGCAAAATCTTAATTTATCCAAACATTCAGTATATACATAATAATAATTTTCTTAGACCTTTTTACATTATTTTGCATCACATTTGACCTTTTTGAGGCCAATTTTACAGATATATCTTAAAGTCATTTTTAAGTACTTTGAACATAGTAACATGTAGAGAATAACACTTAGATTGTGCCCTTGAGGGACCTTCCACATCATTTGGGGAAGAAGGAAGTAGTTACAAAGTTGTTCACTGTCAGGTATACTGGAGAGAAGCCTTGAGGAAAGACAGGCCTAAAAATAATTCCACAGATTAGCAGTTCTCAAAGTGTGATTTCGGAACTGTTGGAAGACCTGAGACCCTTTCAGGGTGTCTGCAGAGTCAACTAATTTTTGTAATAGAATCATAATGATTCTAATTATTTCATTATGATTTAGTTTGTCTTTTTCACTTTCATTCTCTCAAGTATGCACTAGAGTTTTCCAGAGGCTAAGTGATATGTGATATCACAGGAGAGTGACTGCAGAAGCAATTATGAAAATCTGGCTATCTTTTATTAAGCCAGATATTAAAGAGATTTTCACAAGTGTGGAATAATTCTATTTTATGTAGTTATCTTTCATAAAAAGACTAATGTCTTTATGTTAACATTTAATAGGTTTGCTGGTTTTTTTTTAATGAATTAAGGAATGTTTTTTAAATTTCTCAGTTGTAATTTCTAATATGATAAGTATCTCTGGTTATATCCACATAAAAGTTTTTTGGGGTCCTCAAAATTCTTTTAAGACTGTAAAGCCATCCTGAAATTAAAACAGTTTGAGAATTGCAGACATGAAGAAGGTGAACTGGAGTGGGGGAAGAAAGGTTCATTCCACAGGTTGATAGACTTTAAAGGCGGCCAAGTTAAGGGTGGGAGAAGAAGGACAGGCAAGGGTATTTCATATGCGGGCAAAGTTGTAAATACATGGGAATGGACCTGTTGTATTCATCAGGCACTCAAAAATTTGGCTGACTGGAAACCAGTTTGTGTAAGAGATAAAGTGGTGTGATTGATTGGGGCCACATTGTGGAGTATCTTTAATGGTAGCCTAATAATTGTGTGGGTTGTGAGAACTAATGGAGAGTCTGGGTGGGAGGGGCGTGTGATAATAGATTTTAGAACACGTTAATAGTGGCAGTGGCATGTTGGAGATCTTGAGGGGGGATACATCAGGATGAGAGAAACTGACGAGATAGTAGCTGTAGTTATTAGTAGTGAGATGAAAAGGATCTAACCTTGGGATAATGATAGTAAAAATGAAAAATAAGAGATGAACGCAAGAGAAAGATAGGATGAACAAGCACAGTTTAATGACTGACAGGATAGTAAAGAAAGGGAAAGAGTCCAAGGTGTTGAGGACCTTTATTATTAAATGTTCATTGAGTGCCTGTTCTGAGTACAGTATCAAGCCCTGGGCATACAGAGAAGGTGGTGGGGGCTTCAGTGATTTCAGCTTAGGTGGTGAGGCAGAGTTTTCTTGCATGCGCCTCCTGCTCTAGGAGCAGTGGCAAGTGCTTGTAAAAAGCTCCTGACTTTTCCTTCAGTTTTTCTCCTCTTTTTCTTTCCCTCTTCCTTTTCTCAATCATCAGGGTGGAAAATGAAGGGAAAAGATGGGTAGCATGGTGTCCCATACCTTGTTGTTATTATATAATAAATAATAACAATAAATGTCTGTTGAGTATTTCACCATCCCAGTAGCTGCTTATAATGTTTCCTGCTAATAATGCTGCTGAATCTTGATGCTACTAGTAAAACACCTGGTCCCTGTCCAGAAAGCAGGCTCTTGAACTAAGAGTCTTTGACTAGGCCCAGTAAGCTGGGCTTGACCCTCTGAATAATCCTGATTACTTGTATATAGAAATAATGGTTATTTACACAGTGCTGTGGCAAATATATGAAAAGACATTTGCAAGGAAGTACCACATTGATTGCATACAGTAAAGGACCAATATGTTTAATTGAACTTTTGAAATAATAAACCCAGGAACTAAGGCTCACTGAAGTTTGGAAGAGATAGAATTAGGATAAATAAAAGTAGTATTTTCTACAGTAGATACTATACATGGAAAGTTTTGGTTTCATCTGGTAACAGGAAATAAAAACATAAAAATTATGATGAAATTTTAATAAAATTAGTGAATGAGAAACCAACAGGAGGTGATTACTTTGAAAATACCTTTCAGAAAGCAACCACAGATGATGGTTATTTTAAGAGATAAAAAGAGAGAGAAAATGAACACTCATACATCCCAGGCTTAAGCTAGGCCCTATAAGGCATTTATGGTCTCAGAACAAGTTTATGGCTCAGCAAAAATCACTTATTAGGCGCTGTCATGTAATAAGGATGTGATACGACATTTTTTTGTGTGTGGCAATATACACACACACACATATATATACACACACACACACACACGCAATAGTGACAGGTTTAGAGTACCAGATAATGAAATTTTCTATTCATATTTTAGGTGAATTAAGTACTGGTTAGACATGGACTATAAATTGACTTTATTTTATGGAGACCTGATTCTCTCTTTAGGAAATAAAATAATTTACTATAGCTTTCCATCATTCTGTTTACTTTCCTCTTTCTTTGCATCACAGTAAAGGGACTTAAAAAAAAAAAAAAATAAAGCTCTACCACTGCAGTAATTGAATTAACAACTAGCCTTCATATTTTAATGTTTCTTAATTTATTTTTGTTAAATGTTTTTTAGGCTTGCCGTATCCCAAACAAACACCTCTTCTCACTAAATGCAGGAGAAAGAGGATGTTTTTGTCTTGCTTTCTCTCATAATGGAAGAATATTAGCAACAGCCTGTGCCAGCCGGGATGGATATCCAATTATCTGTGAGTAATAATTCTGTCTGTTTAATGTGATTGAAGTCTATGTGGAAGACATTGTTTGGTTTTTAAAATTCATTGAAATATTAATTTGAGTAACCCCCAGTTTTTTAATAATAATTTTACAGTTTTCTGTAAAGTATATGTTCAGAAGTAGAATGAGAATAATCAAATGAAGGATGGTAAGTTTATTTTTAAAACATGTAAGAGGATTTTTGTATTTTCTATTTTAAATATAGAAATTTAGAAACATGAAGGGATTAGTAAATCTCATGAGGCATTCTAGCCCATTGTGGTCAGTTGATAGCAGTGGTAATTTAAATTATGAAAGCCCTCAAATTCCATATGCACTAGAACAGTGACAGCTAGCTCAGGAGCACCTAGCGAACCACTTCTCCTTATGGCAGCAAGGCAGCAGGGAGGCCCAAACCCACTTTCAAATTGCCTTTAAAAAAATAAGAAAGCCATGTTAAAAAGAAAAATTTCTGTAGCTTTAAGTGAGCATTATTTGCTCTTCTAGACTGAGAGGCATTAAATACTTGCCATTATTTCTTGTGTCAGCTTCCTCAGCAGGAAGTAGCCTGCTCCTCGTGGACATCTGCCCTAAGCGGTATTTTTTTTTTTTTTAAGATTTTATTTATTTATTTGACAGAGAGACAGTGAGAGAGGGAACACAAGCAGGGGGAGTGGGAGAGGGAGAAGCAGGCTTCCTGCCGAGCAGGGAGCCCGATGCGGGACTCGATCCCAGGACGCTAGGATCGTGACCGGAGCCGAAGGCAGACGCTTAACGACTGAGCCACCCACGCGCCCCAGCACTAGGTGGTATTAAACTTCCCTCAGCCTCACACAGGTTATTTCAGGTGATTTACTCTTTTAAGCAAGGACTCATAATTGGCTTGATTAGCATTTATTAAATAAATATTCCTCCTCATGAAATAATGTTAGCTTTAAAAAACACTAAATTTGTAATTTGATTACAGCCATGCTATTTTAAAAATTCACCGAAACCTATGCATGGAGGAAAAAAGATTCTTAGGAGACATACTGCATAGTATTAATAATAGTGATTTCTTTCTTTTGGGTAGTGAAAGAATTATTTTCATTCTGATTTATACTTTTAGCATTTCAGTGATAAATATGTATTACTTTATGCTTAAAGAAATCTTGTTCAAAATGCTATATAAATTTAGACAATACTTAAGTCTCAAAACACAGAGGAAGAATTTTTGTCTTTGGTTTCTGATTGTTGGGGTATGATGTGTCTGCTTGGAATTCGTTTAGCTTGTTGGATGTGTAGATTGCTATTTTTCACAAAATCAGGAAATTTTCAGTCTTTGTTTCTTCAAATTGTTCTCCTTTCTATTTTTTCTCTTCTGAGACTCTCATCATCTCTTTGTACACTTGGTGGTGTCCCACAGGTCCCTGCAGCTTTATTCAGTTTTCTTCATTCTTTTTCTTTCTGTTCCTTAGGCGGCATAATCTCAAATGACCTGTCTTCAAGTTGAGTCTTCTGCCAGTTCAGATCTGTTAGTGAGCCCCCCTGGTGAATTGTTTATTTCCATTATTGTACTTTTCAACTCTAGAATTTTGACGTTCTTTTTTTTTTAAATAATTTCTGTCTCTTTATTGATACTATTTTTTGGCGAGAAATTATTCTCACACCTTAATTCTTTAGACATGGTTTCCTTTATATCTTTGAACATATTATAAGAGTGGATTTAAAGTTTTTGTCTAGAACAGCATCTTGGCTCCCTTCTGGGCATTCTGTGGACTGCCTGGTTTCCTGTGTATGGCTCTACTTGACTGTTTTGGTTTTTTCGTATCTCCATATTAACGTGTGTGGCAGGTCTGGAAATCGGATTCCTCTCCGTCCCCCTCCTTTGTACCTAACCACTCAGGATTTGCCGTTGCTGTAGTCTCTGCTCAGTTAGCTTGGTGGTCAGCTATGGTAGAGATTTTTAAATGCCTTGAGTGAGTAGATCGCCCAGCCTTTACCAAGCGGATCTGTGTGTGTTGGGATGCGCTCTTAACACCTCACGGCAGGCAATCTGCAACTCTGCCTTAGCCTGCACTTTCAGGTCAGTGAGAGTGAGAGAGGGCCTCTGGTCTTTTGTTCACATACCTGTGTCCTGCTAGGTTTCCAGGAATTTGTTGGATCTTTTCAAAGTCCCCTCTGGACATCTCATTCCCAGTTTTTTCCTTTTATGTGTTTTGCTCAGCCTCTCCTTAGCCTCAGTTGGTATCACTGCCTCATATAGTTGTGCCACTGATTATTTCAGCATGCAGCCTGGGGTTGGGGCTCTTCACACAGAGCATGCTCTGAGCCAAGTCAAGTAAACCCAGCCCTGAGAATGGAGCCTTTTAGGGAACTGCCAGACTATCTTAATAGTGGTAAGTATTGGGGATGGGGCTTTGGGGGAGCTTTTTACGTCTTCTGGCCCATCCCATGGCTGCTAGGCAGCCGGCTTTAAGTTGTGAGGCTATTGGTTTCTAAAGCTACTGGGGAGCTTGGGAGAGGGAAATGGGAACATGGCAAGTTAAAATACCACAAAGCTCATGTTCTTACCAAGATTAAGCTCTTTTTCTGGAGTAAATGCTCCTCAGATTGTTGCAAGCCTTTGTTTAATTTGTAGAGTTCTGAAAAATTAATTTGGATAATTTTTGCAGTGTTCTCATTGCTTTTATCAGGGAGCAGATATTCTTTTTTTTTTTTTTAAATAGGAAGGACTTTTATTTTTTTCCTTTTTTTTGCCTGGAATTTTATTTCTTTTTTTTTAATTATGTTAATCACCATACATTACATCATTAGTTTTTGATGTAGTGTTCCATGATTCATTGTTTGCATATAACACCCAGTGCTCCATGCAGAATGTGCCCTCTTTAATACCCAT
>NC_138376.1:104219263-104225579 GCF_054177405.1 Leptonychotes weddellii | reverse complement strand
TCTCATGGTTCGTCTCCCCCTCTGATTTCCCCCCCTTCATTCTTCCCCTCCTGCTATCTTCTTCTTTTTTTTTTTTTTTTTAACATATAATGTATTATTTGTTTCAGAGGTACAGATCTGTGGGAGCAGATATTCTGAAGTCCTTTGCTATTCCAGAAGTACTTGTATACTGCTTAGTATTTTAAAGGGCATTCGGTTTTACCACTAGGTGGAAGTAGAGACTTGCAGACTTTGTTGTTCTGAATTAAGTCACTATCTTCGAAGATTTCATTGTGAACCTAACTTATAGCAATACTGCAGTGCCTTGTTTATCACATTGGGTCTCTGTTAATTCTTGTATTATATCATTTTAACATTAGAATTTTTTTCTAACAAGGGGTGCCTGAGTGGCTCAGCTGGTTATGCATCTTCATGATCAGGTCATGATCCCAGAGTCCTGACTGCATTGGGCTCCCTGCTCAGCAGGGAGTCTGCTTCTCCCTCTCCCTTTGCCCTTTCCCTCAGCTGGCGCTCACTGTCACTCTCTCAAGTAAATAAATAAATCAAATCTTTTTTTTAAAAAAGAATTCTAACAATAGCACAGTTTAAATTTCTTCTTACTTTAAATGGTTAAAATTTTGGTTGGAATTTAATTGATTTTCGGGTAAAGTAATATCTTATTCATGAAAGCCCAAATTATAGAATCTTTGAAGTGAATGGTAATTTAAATGCTATTTATTGGGGCACCTGGGTGGCTCAGATGGTTAAGCGTCTGCCTTCGGCTCAGGTCATGATCCCAGGGTCCTGGGATCGAGCCCCGCGTTGGGCTCCCTGCTCAGCGGGAAGTCTGCTTCTCCATCTCCCTCTGCCTGCCGCTCTCCCTGCTTGTGCTCTCTCTCTCTCTCTCTCCCTGTCAAATAAATAAATAAAATCTTGAAAAAAAATAAAATAAATGTTATTTATTATTTGATTAATAAATTGTCAAAGATTATTGGGAAAATTGCCTTGAAGAGATGAGAGTAATTGTAGCATATTAAAAATTTTTATATGTGTAAATTCTTGTGTCTGAAGGAAATGAAAAACTATTTTTAGGTAGACTTTGAGATTTTTTATGCTGAAAATACCTTTGGTGATAATATTCTTAGAGACTGTGTGCAAATTATTTTAAGCCATATATTTGTATATTACTGGATTAAGGACTCTCTGGCTGGAAACCTACTAATTTTTTAATATTTTATCTTTAGTATACGAAATTCCTTCTGGGCGTTTCATGAGAGAATTGTGTGGCCACCTCAATATCATTTATGATCTTTGCTGGTCAAATGATGATCACTGTATCCTTACTGCATCATCTGACGGCACTGCCAGGTTAGTACACTCGAGAAGTACCTACTGTGTATGTTGTTTGCCATCAAGGAAAGCAAAGAGAATATAGAGTGATAGAACTCTTCTTATGCTTCAGTAATATTTTTGCTTATCAAGGGACTGTCATAGAGATGCATCATACAGACTGACTGATTAGATCAGTAGTAGTGGGAAAACTTTTTCCTAAAGATGTTTTTATTAAATATATTTTATTTACGTAATACGTAAAGCTTCTAGTTCTCAGTGTCCTTAAATGATCATTATGTACACTGATTGATACTGTACACTGTTTGACATAAGGTGAACAGTTGATATTTTTTCCTAGAATATAAGCTTTTAATGGTAGGGCTTCTGTCTTCCCTGTTAGCTGTGGGCAGGGGCCAGGCCTCAGCGATGCACAGTGCATCGTAGACAGCAAGGAACAGAAACCTTGCCTAAGACGAAATGGTATAAGGGGAAGAATAACTGTTAATTTATATGGAAAAATTTTTGAGTGTTCTCAGACCCCAAAAATAACCTCTCTCGGAGTTTTCTGATACCTTGGGAACATCTTGCTCTCAGGGATGCACAGAATCAATTGAGATAAAGCACAGATGTTGGGAGACAGAGTTCAGAGCTGTGGCAGCTTGACGTGGAGCAGCTGAATGTAGTGCACCCCCCTTCGCTGCTGGGGCTGCACGCTCCCTCTGTGAGGGCTCACGGCAGAACAAGTGCTGAACCCGATTTTTGCTTTTCTCCTTTTGTCATTAAAGCAAAAATCCTCTTCAGATTTTTTCTGGTTAGTGAAAACAGGTGCTGACATAGGTCTTAGGTAAAAGCAAAGTGGTGTAATGCAGACTTTGAAAAGCAGGGGATACCGACCTGTTAAGTGAATATGTACCTTATGTTTTAAGAGTTTTATAGATTGTCAATATTGCATTTTTCAGAATGTCAGTTATAAAATAATTGAACCCTTTCCAACTTAATAAGTATCATAATAAAATTTTTTAAAGCTACTTTGTAAAATTTCCTTCACACTGTTTTAGCTGCTTGTTCTACCTTGTGTGTATTCTAAATGTATTACTAGGCAGTTTTTCAAGATGCTTTATATTATATATGTCATTTAATTTGATTCCAACAAATGTAGGTGGATACACATAAATCTTTTTTGATCTCTGTACACCAGGAAGCTGATATTTAGAGCAGTTTGGGATGCCCTCTTATTTACTTCTGCTTCCTGCTTTTTTAAGACACCTCTAGTGTCTGAGTCCTTTCTATTAATCTTATCAGCTTCCTTTTTAATATAAAATGTCTAATTAAGATGTTATCATTACTGTTTAGTATTTAAATGCAAAAGATGGTAATTGGTGAGACTTGATTTCCTTCCCTGTGTAGCTGGGCACCTGCTGTTAGTCTCTCTTAATAGGATCCTTCAGAACCTCTGGTCTGGGGGTACCTGGGTGGCTCAGTCGGTTAAGCGTCTGCCTTCGGCTCAGGTCATGATCCCGGGGTCCTGGGATCGAGCCCTGCATCGGGCTCCCTGCTCGGCGGGAAGCCTGCTTCTCCCTCTCCCACGCCCCCTGCTTGTGTTCTCTCTCTCGCCGTCTCTCTCTCTCTGTCAAATAAATAAATAAAATCTTTAAAAAAAAAAAAAGAACCTCTGGTCTGTTTGTTCTCTAAACAAAGCCATTCTGTCCGATGCCCAGTTGCACTAGAGAAAAATTCATAACCTTGCAAAGGCCTGACTGTGGATTTGTAAGTCTTAAAATCACCTGAGCTCTCATCTCAGCTGAGCAAGCCTTTTCCTTATCTTTATTATGCAGCTATCTTTTCTTACTCCTCTGGTAGCACATCCAAGCCTTACGGCACTTTGAGTTCTCTACACGGAGTCACATCTTCCCGCTTTCATTAGCTGACTGCCTTCAACTTACAGTGAAATTATGCCAGACATGAACTTCCTGTATCTGCCTCTGGTTTCCCACCCAATATCTATAAATGTACCCATCTTTATCTCTGTCTGCTGCTCTTAACAAAGATGTATGGGTAAAGACCCCTTTCCGGCCACTCTGACATGTGCTTTTAATCTCAGTCCTTCAATCTACAATTCTGTTTCCTACCTCTCTTGTCTCTTCAATATCTTCCTTTCTATTGATTTTGTCCTCTCATCTTAAAAATATGCTCAGTTCTCCTTATCTTAAGAAATATTTTCCTCAGTTCTTCCTGCTCTCCAGACTACCACATTATTTTTCTTTCTACAACATCAAGAACATTCTGCACATGTTGTCTTCAGCTCAGCCCAGTGAATCTGGCTCTTACTCCCACCCTGCTAGATCATCCTTCTTTACAAGGTCAGCAGTTTCTTGCTGATTTTCAGATCCAGTGGCCAGTTTGGGTCCTTACCCTGTTTGCTTTCACTGCAGTAATTAATTGTTGACCAGTTTTAAAATATTTCCAACTAATGGTTTCATGAACAGTCTCTTCTGTTTGCTTTTTATGACTCTGGCCAGTTCTTTTTCCCTGTCTCTCATCCCTCTTCCTCTGTCTATTCTCTATAGATGTTCATTCCCAGAATCCTCCTGCTTGAGCATCTTCCCTGGTTTGCTGTGCTCCTCCTGGTCTTTCTCATCTTCGCCAGCTTTGACTCTCACTTCTATAGGCTGACTCCCACTTTCTTTCTGAGTTTCACTTCCTGTTATTCTGTCTGGATTGCCAGTGGCACCTCAGATCCAAAACCAGGCTTGCTGATATCACCAAACCGCTTTCCTCTTTTAGTTCTCCTGTGGATTTTTTAATGGCATCCACCCTGTCTCCCGAGCCAGAAACCGAGAGTAGCACCCATTTCTTTTTTTCTTCCCACCGTTCCTTCCCATATCCAAGCAGTCCTGTAGTCTGTCAGTTCGCCCTCCTAAAAGGCTCACCATTCTATCACACCCTTTCCATCCTCACTGCTGTTACCTTCATTCAGGCCCTTGCTGTCTATCTCTTGCTTAAACTGTTGGTGCTAAACTTTCCCACTGCTCAGTCTCTTATTCTTCCATCTTACCACAACCCTCTTTCATAATGCCCTGATTTTCAAAAGTCTTTGATTCCCACAGCCCTTTTGAAAATGTTCCAGCTCCATAGCATGGCCTAACAGGCACATTTCTCATTGACCCTACATCCTTCTCCTGTGCACTACCATGTACCCTCGGCCTCACCCACACAATCTTTTGAAATGCTCTTGGCATCTTACCCTGTTTGGTATCTCCATGCCTCCTCTTCCTGTGCTTAAGTGCCCTTTTCCTAGCCTTTCTGCCCAACTCAGTCACTCGGCAAACATTTAAGTGCCGTTTGTGAGCCGCTTTGGGCTCATAGTCATCATTTAAAACCCAGCTCAGATTTAACCATTTCTTGAAGTCTCTTGGAGTTTTCCACACAGCATATAATATATTGTAGTAAAGTATACTTTTTTCTTTATGTAGCTTTGATACTGATTGAGGGCTCTTTATATCATAAAAATATTTATTGTGTAGGATTAACTGAGTGAAGAGAGAAACATTGTGGCTAGAACCAAAAAGAGTGAGGTTTTTGAAAGAGGTGTAGGGACTACTTAAAATGAATAAGCTAAAGTCAAAGGAAGAGAATTAGAATTGCTAATGCTCTGAGTGGCAGAGGCATGAGCCTCTGGCCCCGTCTTCTCCTTCTGTCTTCCTGGTTAGTGTTAGTGGCTCCTGAGTAACTGTTTCCCACTGGTTAGCTCTTTGCCATGTGGGGTTAACTGAAATCTTCTTTAGTTATCTTCAGTACAATCTGTGTTTTTCTCTAACCAACAGCTCCTCATGTAATCAGACTTTTTCGGCATGTAAGGGCTCCCAGTTAGGCGCATATGTCCCCATGTTGCCCCTCATCACACATACTGTTGTAACTGCATGTTTTTTCTTTCCCAATTCTAATAATTTTTTTGTGTGCTCATCTAGTCTTTACAAATTTGTGTATTTCCTTGTTCTTTGTAATCAGCCTGTTTTTTTCCCCAAACTCATTAATACATTTATTTTGTTCTTGGACTCGACCGTTGCTTGCTTGACTAAAACCCATCATTGATACCAGTTAGGTCTTTACATAAAAGTCTTCATTTTTATTTTATTTTATTTTATTTTTTAAAGATTTTATTTATTTATTTGACAGAGAGAGCGAGAGAGCACAAGCAGGGGGAACAGTAGAGGGAGAGGGAGAAGCAGGCTCCCTGCAGAGCAGGGAACCCGATGCGGGGCTCGATCCCAGGACCCTGGGATCATGACCTGAGCTGAAGGCAGACGCTTAACCATCTGAGCCACCCAGGCGCCCCAGTCTTCATTTTTATTTTAAAATACTGTATCTATTTTAATTGAGCTGCTTTTAAGATATGATTGTTTCATTTCTGCCTGTTATATAGTATTTCAAATAATACTGCTAAGATTTTTAAGCAAGCAAATGAAGTTTTTATCTTTTAAACAATCTTATTTTAACGATCTTAATCACAAATTAGTGATTTTGTTCTTTCAGTAAGTACTGTATTTCATGCAGCATATATTCATTGAAAGTATTACCATGGTAAAAATGTTTATGCACGGACACACGTGCTTTATTTTCACTTGAAAACATGTTCTTTCACTTCCTCCATTATTAGTTTGGATTCTTAGTAATTGAAGATCATATCCTGTATTTGAAGCAGCTGCTGAGAAAACTCACAGAATGTTATTCTTGAATGGCAACTGTATTTTTTTCTTTCATCCATAATTTTGAAAAGGACTTAATCTGCTTTAGTTCTTAGGTCATAATTAAAAGAATGAACTATAAATCCCCCTATTAAAAATTAATATATTTTGGGGCACCTGGGTGGCTCAGTCGTTAGGCATCTGCCTTCGGCTCAGGTCATGATCCCAGGGTCCTGGGATCGAGCCCCGCATTGGGCTCCCTGCTCGGCGGGAGGCCTGCTTCTCCCTCTCCCACTCCCCCTGCTTGTGTTCCCTCTTGC
>NC_138376.1:104190250-104219163 GCF_054177405.1 Leptonychotes weddellii | reverse complement strand
TTGTGTTCCCTCTTGCGCTGTCTCTCTCTCTGTCAAATAAATAAATAAAAGATCTTAAAAAAAAAAAATTAATATATTTTTCTAATTCTAATAATTTAATCAAACTGTTTAAAATCCAGTGTTCCAGGGGCGCCTGGGTGGCTCGGTCGGTTAAGCGTCTGCCTTCGGCTCAGGTCATGATCCCAGGGTCCTGGGATCGAGCCCCGCATCGGGCTCCCTGCTCCGCGGGAAGCCTGCTTCTCCCTCTCCCACTCCCCCTACTTGTGTTCCCTCTCTCGCTGTGTCTCTCTCTGTCAAATAAATAAATAAAATCTTTAAAAAAAAAAAAAATCCAGTGTTCCATACTCATTTAGCACCTTTCTATTGCTAGATTTTGCCTATTTTTACACTGACTAGAAATGCAGAGTATCTAACATAACAGTTTTACCCCTTAGGGTTTATTCTTGTCAAGACTGAAGCAATGACAATAATACTGCTTTTTAAAAATTGTTATTTAGAGGAAGAGATAGTAAAAGTGTTGAACATAAATTGAGTGTTTAATGTAAGACAGTCTGTTTTCTATCAAAATACAGTTATTTTAATCCTATTTTACTCAGGTATCATACAGTAATTTCAATATGGCTTTTAAGACTTTGGGTTCACGGTCAT
The DNA here is from genome assembly GCF_054177405.1 of Leptonychotes weddellii. NCBI lineage: Eukaryota > Metazoa > Chordata > Mammalia > Carnivora > Phocidae > Leptonychotes > Leptonychotes weddellii. The sequence goes on along the minus strand of NC_138376.1, from coordinate 104,218,515 downwards.
TTATCTAGGCTTGGAAATTACAAATACAAAGTGAAGGGTGCCTGGGTGGCTCAGATGGTTAAGCGTCTGCCTTCGGCTCGGGTCATGATCTCAGGGTCCTGGGATCGAGTCCCGCATCGGGCTCCCTCCTCTTTGGGAGCCTGCTTCTCCCTCTGCCTCTCTCTCTCTGTCTCTAATGAATAAATAAATAAAATCTTAAAAAAAAAAAAAAAGCCTTCATTCAAAAAAAAAAAAAACACAAATACAAAGTTAATAGATATCTTGTTCTCTAAACCTCTACTAGTGAGCACTTTGCAAAAGCAGTATACACAACCTGAATGGGGAATAATTAAAGCTCTCCCCATGTTGTATTTTTTGTGGGTAATGTACTAAATGCAGTATGTTACCAACTATTCCATGTGTGTTTAATCAATGTCAAAAATAGGTTTTTAAAAAAACATATCCAAATATAATTTTTCATTTTACAATATAGATTAAAATTAGTAGACAAATTAACCATTATGCTTGATAATAACTAAGAAATAGCTTTGTCAAAATGTAAAGAACCCCAGGGGCGCCTGGGTGGCTCAGTTGGTTAAGCGACTGCCTTCGGCTCAGGTCATGATCCTGGAGTCCCGGGATCGAGTCCCGCATCGGGCTCCCTGCTCGGCGGGGAGTCTGCTTCTCCCTCTGACCCTCCTCCCTCTCATGCTCTCTGTCTCTCATTCTCTCTGTCTCAAATAAATAAATAAAAATAAAAAAAATGTAAAGAACCCCAGCCATCAAATACTTGATCACATTATTTTTGATTGTTATAAGATGTAGTTTACCATTGGTTATTGTCGTTGCTTACTTAAATTCCATTGGCTGTGTTGGTTTTTAGAGAAAGTTTTAGAAACTTCTGCCTTTCAGAAGCAATATATAACTTTTTATCCTTTCCCAGGATATGGAAAAATGAAATAAATAATACCAATACTTTCAGAGTTTTACCTCATCCTTCTTTTGTTTACACGGCTAAATTCCATCCTGCTGTAAAAGAACTGGTGGTTACAGGCTGCTATGATTCTGTGATACGGATATGGAAGATTGATATGAGAGAGGATCCTGCCATATTGATCCGACAGTTTGACACGCACAGGAGTTTCATCAACTCTCTCTGTTTTGATATTGAAGGTATGTCAGAATATATTCCAAAAGAAGGCTAGATGCATGAGGAATTTTTAAAAATAATTTTTGTTCGCTAAGATAATTTTTTTAAGCTTGAAAAGGATTTTGTGTATTGATGATTGTACATTTTTGGATTTATGTGTATTTTGCAGATCATATGGTAGACCTGGACACAGATTTAGCAGTGAGGGAGTTTTGTTTGTAATTTTAAAGTCATTAAATTCTGGGGGTGCCTAAGCAGCTCAGTCGGTTAAGCGTCCGACTCTTGATTTCGGCTCAGGTCGTGATCTCAAGGTCATGAGATTGAGCCCCATGTTGGGCTCTGTGCTCAGCATGGAGTCTGCTTGTCCGTCTCTCTCTGCTCCTCCCGCTGCACGTGTTCTCTCTCTCAGATTAATAAAATCTTGTTAAAAAATCATTTAAGTCATTAAATTCTTAAATGTTTAGATTCAACTAATCTTTGCTGTAACAACCAGTCATACCAAATTTCATAAATATATTTCATTGGATTGGTGATTACCCCCTCAGTAAGCTTCTTTTTTTTTCTCCCAGTAGGTTTCTTTTAAGTGGCTTTTCAGTTAAAGGGTTAAAATGAGGAAGAAGAGGGAAATACCAAAAGAATATTAGGTAGATAGCAGGGGAAACCTGTATTTACACCATATACTGTGTACATTGTGCACTCAGCACCTCTGCATTTAGCTAACAGTTAATAGGTATGTATTATATAGTTGTCTGAATGTATCTTAAGAAACATTCTATTGTTGGCAGTACTTAGGATGTTTCCAGCTTTCTCCTACCATCAATATGATTTCTGTGAATAGTATAGATACACACATACACATGCATACATATATGTATATACAAAACTTCGTTGCACTGTTTTATAATTATTTTCTTAATATAAATTCCCAAACCTGAGGTTGCTGAGTCAAACATTTCTGGAGTCCTTGCTATGTGCTGTAATGTTTTAAGTACTTTACATGTATAAACTAATTTTTTCCCCACAAACCTTTATGAGAATGGTATATAGTCACATTTACATTATTTCAGACACTGATATGTAGACTACGGCTATAATTAATTAGTATAGGAACCAGATCAAAATGACAATACTGCTAATATATTCAGTTTAACTACAAAGATGTTAAGAAATTGGAACACATTTAGGAAAAGTCAACCAAGGATAGAAAGGTGTCTACAAACTTTGTCATAGTAGAAGTAGCTCAGATTATAAAAGACATGAATTTCTTCAAATACTTGACTAAGATATCCATATGTGAAACAAAAAGAAATCAGACTGTGTTGCTCCAGTAGGTAGAGATGGGACCAAAGCTATGAAAGACAGGAATTCTTTGTTCAGAATTGGAAAGAACATTCTAGTATATAGAGCAGTTCATCAGTTGAATAGCTGCTTTGTAAAATATTAAGTTCACAGTTACTGAACAACCATCTGTTCATGATGGTGTGGAAGATATATCTGAGTGAGTATAAAGTTGAATTTGATGGTCTCTGAGATCCCATTCAACTATAAGATGGTTTGACTCTAAGAATATATGTTAAACTGGAATACCTGTCATTTATCATTTTATTCATTCCCTGATTGTTTATTGAGTTTCTACTGGTCTCAGGCATTTTGCTAACAGTATATATTAGAATATAGGTGTTTTTCCAGGAATATAAAACAGATGATATAGGTTAATAAAGGTGAGCATTATAGATATGTATTGGATAATTCAGATGATTTGTTTGGCTGTAGAATTTGGACCATATACAAATGCAGTGAGATGCTCATTTCTTTGTGTATTCAATTTCCTGTAAGTGACAAAAGGGAAATACGTCATCCAAAGTAATTCACAAGGGTGAAGAATTCATTTAAAGATACTTGCGATTTGACTACGAGTTTTATTTGGGTTTTTATTTACTTCTTTTTTCTCTTTTTACTAAACTACTGTTTAATAGCCCTCTGATTCTTTGTTATACTGGGATGTGTTTTCCCAGTTTCATTTTGTTTCTGCCTGTGTGTAGTATTCGTAAGTGAGTGATTTTATTTTTTTTAAATAGGTCATCACATGTATTCAGGAGATTGCACTGGGGTGATTGTTGTTTGGAATACCTATGTCAAAGTTAATGATGTGCAACATTCAGTGTGCCACTGGAGTATAAATAAGGTATAAAATCGTATTTCCTACTTCGGGTTTAATTTAAAAAATTAGAAAAAAATTGAACCACATGACTTTAGAAATAAGGCATCAGGACATTCTTTCTCTCTTCTGAAAAAAATTAAGTTTTTCTCAGTCCCTACAAAGTCAGTTATCATTGACTAATTATCTAGTCTTCCTGATGGCTAATTGATGATATAGCAACTTAGTGAAAATTTTCATTTTGGCCAAACTTGATCTTTGAACCCTAATTTGTGATATGGCATTCAGTGATCCATTACCGGAATTATGCTAAAATTAAGCACATGTTATATTACCATCTATAAGTAATAACTTCTGCTTTCTGCTATTCATTTTCTTTTTTGACCCCATAACATCACTCTAAAATCAGTGTGCTCAGTGTTTTGTTAACAGTGTTGTCTTTTACAATTATGTAATCAAAAGTATGTAATTATGAGCAGGGTCTGTCATTTACTCACAATAATTGTTTTCATTTGAATTTTGCCAAGTAGGCAGAAACGAATGATCTTTCATTTTGGGAGTAGAGTGTTTTTAGGGTGGCTGGTATATTAAGCAATTTTACTGGTGCATATTCAGTATTTTTACTTAAAAATACAAAATGAATTATTAAACCTGAGTTTGTTTTATATAAGTTGATATAGTTTGTCTTGTATACTATACTTTTGTTCTTCAATTTTTTGTTCTTCTAACAGTTGTCCTCATTTGAAAAAAAGACACTCTAAGTGAAAAAGAATTTTTATGAACTTTAGTTAAATCTGTTGAATCTATCAGATCTGTTTTAAAAACTGTTTATTCTATTTTTAGTCATGTTCATCTAGTCTATAGATTAATGATTGATGCCTTGGGATTCATGTGGTAGCCTAATTTCACACACTTTGAAAAGAACTTTCTAATTACTTATATACCTAAGGGATTGACAAAAGTCCAAAGGCACATTTTCCAGTAATTTGAGTGTACAGTGCAGAGTCTACTATTTATGTTAAAAATCATGTGTTTCTTTACCTTAATATAGTAACTAAAAGGCAAATTTATCTTCCATATCTGCAGCCTAGAGGTGACTCGAGACAGTCCAAAATAAAAAGTTAGAAAATGAGCTGGAATATCTTTTGGTAGCTAATGCCCTAGGACAAACTGTAGACCCTGATTTGTTACCTGGTTCTCTTCAGGCAGCAGTGTGAGGAATGCTAAATTATACTCATCTGTCCCTTAAGATGACGTGTCCATGTGCTGTGTGTAGCACACACTCCTTGGCATGGGGAATGGGCTTCAAAACTAGGGCTTTTTTTTGTTTGAGTATGAATATGGTAAGAAAAAATAGAGAGGAAATCACTAACAGATCCCACAAATGCTAAATCTCCTGGCACTCTTGTCAAATTCATGCCTAACACTTAACTTGTTAGACAGTTTTGTGTTTTTTGATTTTGCACATTTGCATCTGTGTGAGTGCTGCTCAGACCCCCAACAGTGCGTCCCCACCCCCAAATTGTTATAGTGCAGTCACTGTACCCCCCATCTGTGCTGTCAGTGTTTGACTTTTTTCGGTAACTTTTACAAAGCAGCTAACAGTAGGCCTTCCTGTCAGCGGTAGCCTGGGCTTAGCTGCTGAGACTCGGATTGTAGCAGTTTGGACTGCACCTCTGCTGGTGCCAAACCGCCTCCGAAGAGGAGACCTCAGAGAAAGAGACAAAACATACTAGTGGGTCCTCGAAGGAAGAGAAGGCTAACTCAGAATTCTTCCTGAAAGTTAAAGCAGACTTTCTTCGGACCCTCTGGACTTCAGTCTAAGCAGTTTTGTATTTGCAGGTTTTTTTCTTTTTTCTAGTAATCCACACAAGAAGGACCTTTGGTAGTTTTTCCTTTGTGAGGCTCATCCAGGCAGATTTTTCTTCAGTATGTAGGTCTTTCTTGACATCATTTATCAGGCTGCCTTAAATAACTATCAAAAAAAAAAAAATCCTGGAGGCTCAGTGCCCTTAAGATTCAATTCCACCTGTAACCTACTGCTGTGGCCGAGGAAGCCATTGCTGCTGGAGGGGTAATGGTCATTAATACTGCTTTACACGAGGTGCTGAAGACTGCCCGCATCCACCATGGCCTAGCATGTGGAATTCGCAAAGCTGTCAAAGCCTTAGACAAGTGCCAAGTCCGTCTTTGCATGCTTGCATCCAGCTCTGATGAGCCTATGTATGTCAAGTTGGTGGAGACCCTTGTGCTGAACACCAAATCAACCTAATTAAGGTTGATGACAAGAAACTAGGGGAATGGGTAGGCCTCTGTAAAACTGACAGGGGGGAGAACCCCATCAAGTCGTTGGTTGCAGTTGTGTGGTGGTTAAAGACTATGGCAAAGTCTCAGGCCAAGGATGTCATCGAGGAATACTTCCAATGCAAGAAATGAACAAATAAAACACTGATTCTTGTTCCTCAAAAAAAAAAAAAAATCCCTAAAATTGCAATCTAAATTAAATGATCTCAGAATAAGATGCCAGTAACTTATCTTTTTCAGGACAAAGTGGAAGTAAGTGCATAAAGAAATAATCTCAGACTGAAATAGAACTTGAAAGTTAATTCTATACTAACTTTTGAAGTCGTAAAAATAAGAAGTTTTTCATGTATGATGGTAAGCAAAAAAATACAAAGTTAGAAGTTGTTTTAGGAAGTGCTTATTTGGGAATACACTACAAAAATGCTAACTAAATGTGGCATTACATAACAGTCAAAAAATACATACTATCAGCTTTATTTTCAGCCTATAACTGAAGTTACTGGGAATCCTTTCGCTAACCATTTTAAAGGACCCTTTAAATTGCAATCGAAAATGACTTAATTTTGTGCTCTAAAAGGGGCTTCATATTAGACATACTGTATAGTGATAATATTTTATAATCTTTTTTAATCATTTTAGGAAATTAAAGAGAGTGAGTTTAAGGGGATTCCCATAAGTTATTTGGAGGTTCATCCCAATGGAAAACGATTGTTAATCCATACCAAAGACAGTACTTTGAGAATTATGGATCTCCGAATGTAAGTATATTTCAGTATTGACAGGTTTAGCACTCACAGAATAAGAAATGAATTAATTCATACTTATAAAATGCAGCTGTGGTTCTCATGTAGCTAGTTTTTCCCCTCAGAGGACATCTTACAGTGTCTAGAGACATTTTTGAATGTTAGTATTTAGTGGATAGAGACCAGAGATCCTACTAAGCATCCTACAGTTTATGAGACAGCCCCCCACAACAAAGAATTTTCTGGCTCAAAATGTAAATAGTTCTGAAGCTGAAATGTAGTCAGTTGCTTTTTGTTGTCACACTTAAAAAAAAAAAAAAGAGCAAACCTCTGCCTTAGAATATCTTTTATTTCTATGACATTGGTATAGCATAGTACTACGATATAATACTGTAACAGAATGAGACAGCTTTTGATTAATTTATCCTTGTTTTTCCTATTTTGTTTTATTTCTAAATAAGGAAAGGAAATTTCCTTAATGTAAAAAACAGAAGCAGAGTTCTGGAAAAATCAGCATAGTATTCTGATGTACTTTTGGTGTTAAGCATACCAATACAACAAATGAGAACTCTAGTTTTATTAGATTTCATTATTGTGTTTAGAAAGGAAAATGTGATCTATACTAGTTTATTTTGCAATTATCTTGTAGGGCTAACTGTTAAGGCCTTCAGTGTTTATGCAGAGCTTTTCAGGATACGGGCATCAGTACTATGGGAAAATGATTAGCAGAGTAGTTCATCAGAAGTTTATAATCTAGTTACAGTGCCTCCAGAATAACACAAAACATTTAATTAGGCTAAAATGTGAAATCTTCTAGGACTGGAATCTGCTTATTCTTCTTTTATACGTAGTACTCATGTCATGCTTGAGAGATAGCAAGTACTTGATATGTATTATTTTAGTGACTGTAAGTACTTCAAAGGATTATATCTTTCATGGCAGCAGGTAATTGTAAGGATAGCTGTACTGTATACAGCCTTGTGTTAAAGGCTCTATGCAGAGGCTGGCCTTTGAGCTCAATCTTAAAGGATGGATAGAATTTAGACAAGATAGAAGTTTGTCAGGAGGGTGGAAAACCTGAAAAGCCTGGAATAAAATTCAGAGGAAGGATAATAGAAGTTGTGATCAAGGCAGCGTGAGTAAGTCTGTAGAACATTAATTTCTTGATAGGGAGTGCTGAGAAAAAAATTTTTCAGAAATAGAGATTAGTGCCAGGTTTTAGAAGGCCAGGCCTAAAGAATTTGGTTATTCTCTTTTTAAGTAGTGTATAGTATTCAGCTTAGAATCCTGCATGGGCCCTAGAGGCTAACTGCTTAGAGTCAAATAATACCTTTTCCATCCCTGACCAACAATCAGATTAACCATTCTGAGCCTCTCTTTCCTCCTCACTCAAATGGGTAAATAATATACCATATTCATAAGGGTTTGTGGGGAATAAATTAGTTTACACATGTAAAGTACTTAAAGCATTACACCATATAGCAAGGACTCCAGAAACGTTTGAGCCAGTGACCTCAGGTCTGGGAATTTATGTGAAAATAATTATAAAACAGCAAAAATATATATATACACAAGATTGTTCTTAGATATCGTGTTCATGGTAAAGGAAAGCTAGAAACATCCTAACTGTTGTCCCACAGTAGAAGATTTCTTAAGGTATGTTTAGACAGTGATATAATATATACCTTTACTAAAAGGAATACATAATGTGTATTTTCTGACACAGAGGGCCATTATTCATGATTTATTGTTAAATGGGAAAAAAAAAAAGCATATAATGGGACACTGTATGTAATGTCCTCTCTGTAAACCAGGGATGGTAATAGTATTTACCTGACACATAGTGAGCACTAAAATAATGTTAGCTATTGGGGCACCTGGGTAGCTCAGTTGGTTAAGCATCTGCCTTCAGCTCAGGTCATGATCCTGGGGTCTTGGAATTGAGCCCCACATGGGGTTCTCTGCTCAGCAGGGAGCCTGCTTCTACCTCTCCCTCTGCTGCTCCCCCTGCTTGTGCTCTCTCTCTCTCTCAAATAAATAAAATCTTTAAAAAAAGTAATGTTAGCTATTATTCACAAATGAAAAAGTCTAGAAGGTTATATACCATATTTAATAGATGATTTAATAATATTTTTGTCTAATATTCCTGCAAGGATCCAACTATTTGTTGTGTGACTTTAAAAATTTATACATGGGAAAAATATAAGAATATAAAAATCTTGTACATTTTTAAGTAACCAACTCAAATGCTACTCCCATAAAGTAGGCTCTCTCTTCATAGCTAGAAATAATCACTTGGGACGCCTGGTGGCTCAGTCAGTTAAGCGTCTGCCTTGGGCTCAGGTCATGATCCCAGGGTCCTGGGGGGACCATGGGGCTCCCTGCTCAGCGGGGAGTCGGCTTCTCCCTCTCCTTCTGCCCCTCCCCCCCGCTTATGCTCTCTCTCTCCCTCTCTCTCTCAAGTAAAATCTTAAAAAAAAAAAACACTTTTATCCAAATCTGCAAAGTACTCATTTTGTTCTCTTGTGGCACTTTCTACATCCAATTTCTGTTTTATATTGATGCATTCCTTCTCTCTCCTGCTAAATTATAAACTCCCTGAGCTCTGGAACTCACTCTTCTTTTTTTTTTTTTTTAAAGATTTTATTTATTATACAGTGAGAGAGGGAACACAAGCAGGGGGAGTGGGAGAGGAAGAAGCAGGCTCCCCAAGGAGCAGGGAGCCCAATGTGGGGCTCGATCCCAGGACCCCGGGATCATGACCTGAGCCGAAGGCAGGCGCTTAACGACTGAGCCACCCAGGCGCCCCTGGAACTCACTCTTCTTTATTCTGCATCTATCATAGAATGTCTCCCATGTAACAGATTCTCAAAAAATTGTTTGTTAAATGCAAATGAAGTATTTAAAAGAAACGGGTTTTTTAAACTACCAATCTTTTCAGTGGGTAAGATAGGTTACATTTGTGAAATCTTTTTTTTTGTAGATTAGCAGCAAGGAAATTTGTAGGTGCAGCAAATTATCGGGAAAAGATTCATAGTACTTTGACACCATGTGGGACTTTTCTCTTTGCTGGAAGTGAAGATGGTATAGTATATGTTTGGAACCCAGAAACAGGTAAATATTTCACTGATCTTAAAAAATTGGGGGTGTTTGTTTTTATTTTTGAAGAAGTGTGGAAACTACCATTTTATGGAGTAATTTCAAGAAAATTCTGATTTCAGGTTCTCAGTTATGTTTTTCCAAATGGGAGAACTGATAATGGGACTCAGTCTAAATTTATATTAAATTCTGTTTTTATTGTTTTGATATCTTCATGGATTTAGAATTTCACATTATAATTCAAGGTTTATTCTTTCCTTGCCTATAAGGTATTAGCAATCTTAAGAGAAGTATTTTTTATTGTGGTTGACATACAATATTAGTTTCAGGTGTACAACAAACATGATGATTCAACAGTTATATACATTTCAAAATGCTCACAATGGTAAGTATAGTTACCATGTGTCACCATACAAAGTTATTACAGTATTATTATTGACTATATTCCCTATGCTCTATTAAGAGAAGTGCTTAATTAAGATTGTAATGCAAAATACAGAATATTTATAACCTGAATTTGGAATGTAAGTGGGTATACAAATGGCTAAATATCGGTAATATATTTTTTATTAGAAATAGGGGCGCCTGGGTGGCTCAGTCGGTTAAGCGGCTGCCTTCGGCTCAGGTCATGATCCCAGGGTCCTGGGATCGAGCCCCGCATTGGGCTCCCTGTTCAGCTGGGAGTCTGCTTCTCCCTCTCCCTCTGCCTGCCTCTCTGCCTACTTGTTCTGTCTCTCTATCTCTCTGTCAAATAAATAAATAAAATCTTAAAAAAAAAAAAAGAAACATATTCCTGTCAAAGTTTTGGTATCTGAAACTTAATAGCAATATACCTGGGTCTCCTGACTGGCTCATTTGATAGAGCTTGTGACTTTGGATCGTTGGGGTCATAAGGTCCAGCCCCACACTGGGTATAGAGATTACTTAAAAGTAAAATTCTTAAAAAAGAAAAGCAAAAGCAATTTACCTCAATTACTGTAATTCATGTTTTCCCAATACAATAAATCAGTACATTGGGAAGTTCATTTGTGCCTCACCTTTGCTTTCCAAAAGAAAAGCTAAAACCACAAACATTTTTTTAGCAATAAATTGAGAATTTTATAAAATATAAAATATCTCTAATCAGTAGTATTTGGTTCACTGTGTTTATTCTCTTGATTTTTTCCCCTAAGTTTTTATTTAAATTCCAGTTAACGTACAGTGTAATACTAGTTTCAGGTGTAGAATTTAGCAGTCTATCACTTTACATATACAACACCTGGTGCTCATCACAGCACGTGCTCTCCTTAATTGCACATTCTCTCCATCTTTCCTTTAAGCGTTTTTGACTAGTTGGTTCACTTAGGGTTTTTTTTTTCTTACTGTGTTTTGATACTTTAGCGTCAGTTTGGAAGTGTTAAATCTCTTTTCTCCTTCAATAAATTGATCTTGGTTCTTTGATTTTTGAGTTCCGGTTTTCATAGTTTCCTTAGACCTCTGCTGTAAGGCCTCTTTTAGCCATTAATAATCACATGTATCTTTAAAGCAGGTGGTATCTCAGTCTCTGGAAAAAAAATATAAAAATGAATTCCCCACCAAACCTCCTTTAACCAGTGTCTTCAGTTTTAGAGCCTGCAGTTCCTCCCAGAGTTCTCCCTGAGTTCTTTGTTATTAGTTGGCATTTGCTCAGCTGTCAGATCTCAGAGTCAGGTACTTCTCTCCTGCCAAGCTCCTTTTTTTTTTTTTTTTTTTTTTTTGGTTGCCTTGAAAACTTCAGTGAAGAGGTTGGGATGAGAAGTAGAAAGAGGAGGTCCAACAGGATGCAAAATAATTATTTAATATATAAGAGTTACTCAACTATTTTTAAGTAATCAGTGTTTTCATGTAAATAATGCGAGCTTTGTTATTACTATAACTGTTTTTAGTAAGTTAAAGAATAATCTAATGAGAGATATTTGAGACAGTACAAATTATTGCATGTCTTTTCTTATTTAGGAGAACAAGTAGCAGTGTATTCTGACCTGCCATTCAAATCACCCATTCGAGACATTTCTTATCACCCACTTGAAAATATGGTTGCATTTTGTGCATTTGGGCAGAATGAGCCAATACTTCTATATATTTATGATTTCCATGGTAAGTTCACTGCTGATAAGAAAAGAATATTTTAAGTAACCTTTACTTTTAGACTAAACCAGGAATCATGAGCTTTGTGAAAACTATCAACCTTTGTATTAATAAAGCTCTCTTGAATATATTTTAAGAAACAAATTAAATAGATTATATTATGTTATAACATTTTACTTTTCCATAAGCACTATTATTATGGAGTTTAAATATCAGCAAAGTTACACATAAATGGTTGTGCCCTTTTGTTGGAATCAGAGAAAGGTAATCATCACTTTCTAAATTTAAAAAAAATTCACCTAAAAATTATTTGGGAATGTGTTAACTAAATTTAAAAGGTAAACAACATTTAGGAAGTAGGGATCTTTAATGTTTTCTGTTGAATATTTAGTTTCTTATTCCATGTTTTTGTTTTTCACTAAAGTACATAGTTGTAATAAGCTATAGTTTTAAGAATTTCTTAGCCTAAAAGGAAGGTTAAAAACATCCAATGTCAGTGAAAATAAGATCTGGAATTAGAAATTTAAAGTCTTTTTCTGCTCTAAAATTACGCTATTCTCTCTTTCTGAGAAAAAATAAGGAAATAAAGACTGGACACAATTTTTTCAGGAATAAGATGGTATTCTTAGAATTATTTGGATTTATGCTATTTTTAAACATTTCTTTAATTATTTAATTTCTGTCCTGAAATTAGGATTTCATTGTTCTGCACTCTATGTACTCATGGTGCTGTCACTCCCAAAACTGCAGTTCCTTTTCTTTACATATTAAGTATTGTTCAAAAATAAATGGTCATCATTAGTCTCTGATTTGTTTAGGATGTCATGTATCATCATTCAGTGTTTTTGCTAAGCTAGGTTGGCTTACATACAATATCTTAAATGCCTAAATATACAAATACATATATATATGTATATATACACACACACACATACATATGTAGGTAACATTAACGTGGGATTATTTGGCAGAGAGTCTTAAATTTAAATGAAATGTGAGTGGTTATTGTGTTAATACAAATATTGGTTAACAGTTAATTGGTTATTGGTCAATGGTTGTGAGAAGTGCTAAATTATTAGACAGTTAAGTTCTTTTTTTTTTAATTTTTAAAATTTTATTATGTTATGTTAGTCACCATACAGTACATCATTAGTTTTTGATGTGGTGATCCACGATCCATTGTTTTCATATAACACCCAGTGCTCCATGCAGTACGTGCCCTCCTTAATACCCATCACTGGGCTAACCAATCCCCCTCCCCTCTAAAACCCTGTTTGTTTCTCAGAGTCCATAGTCTCTCATGGTTCATCTCTTCCTCCAATTTCCACCCCCTTCATTTTTACTTTCCTTCTCCTGATGTCCTTCATGCTATTCCTTATGCACCCCAATGTTCATAGCAGCAATGTCCGCAATAGCCAAACTGTGGAAGAAGCCAAGATGCCCTTCAAAAGATGAATGGATAAAGAAGATGTGGTCCACATATACAATGGAATCTTACTCAGCCATCAGAAAGGATGAATACCCAACTTTTACATCAACATGGATGGGACTGGAGGAGATTATGCTAAGCAAAATAAGTCAAGCAGAGAAAGTCAGTTATCATATGGTTTCACTCTTTGTGGAACATTAGACAGTTAAGTTCTAAACCTGAAATTGTTGATCATTGTATGGATTATATTATGCTCTTCCAGGCAAATTATATTAGAAAAAAAATATGTAAAATTGAGATTTATTTTGAAAAATTTTACCGAGAAGAAATACCAAATTTCTCTAACACATATTCAAACCTGGTGTCTAGTTCAAACATGTGTCCTGAAACAGGCCGTTCTTTGTGTGCACTCTCACTGTTTACATGACAGGGAGTCACACCTAGGCACTGCATCCGCATCACTGGGCCTGGTGTACGGAAGGAGGCAGCTCGGTTATTTCCTCAGAACCTTTAGAGCTTTCACAACAGTCTCCATTCAATTCCTAATGTGCTTTGTAGGCTTTTGAAATTGTCACTGCAAAGGCAAGTAGAAGTTCCACTCTTTATCTTTCTTTCTGCAGTATTTTTTCTGTCATTGATCAAGGCTTTCCATCATTAGTTAGCCCAGTTGGGTTTGCCAATTTGGTTTTTAGACAGTAGGCATTTAGACCAAGAAGTCCATTCTAGAAGCGTAAGCAGAAAAAGCAAAGCATTTTTAGGAGTTCAAAAGCAGAGGTTTTAGGTTCAATTCTGTTTCTGTAGTGACCTTGTGCAAGCCTCTTGCCTTCCTGAAGCTCCCATTTCCTCATCTGGTAAGTGGCACGGCTACTCTCCACACCTGTGCTGCCTCAGGGGGTCATTTCTGAGGTTACAGTGAGGCGGGGACTGTGAAAGTACTTTGTAAATTGATAAGGACAATAATAAAACAAGGAAAAAGGTAAAATGGGTGGTTATCATGCTCATTTAACCCGTATATACTTGGCTTTATGGGAACTGAGGTTTTAATATGCTGATAAGCCCCTCTATGTGAAAGGGAATTGAAAAAAGGTTTTTTCCCCCCCTCTTTATTCATTCTGTTGGCAGCCTTTTTTTTTTTTTTTTTTAATTAGAATGTGTACCTTTCTGGGTCAGTTGTATTAGAAAATAAGTGCATGAAGTTAAGGACATTATATCTGTACTGTATTAATGTAGAAAAGGATGGAATTCAAAGTGTTTCAGAAATTAAAATGTTCAAATAATACACATGAAATTAAAATTATTTTGTGCCATGATTTTAGAACACAATTTTCAGTATACTAACACCTTTACAAACAGAACTCAAAATGTTTCAACACATTTTCCTAACTCTTTGCTGCCTATTTTTAAAATGAGGAAGCTTAGGAAGAAGTTACATAATCCCAAGCAATCCAAAATTTAGCACAGTTCTTGTGTATGGTATATAGTCATAAGAAAACAAAAAGTTGTTTTAGACTCTGAAGTATTTTACTCATTAAATGCAAGCCATAATCATCAAGTCAATAGTATTTAGATTTTTCATTAAAACTTACAATATTTATTATTAACTTGTTAGAGGTTTGCCTTATATCTTACTTATTTTTAATGCAGGAATATTTTGCCCACACTTTCTTGGCTTGAAAATAAAGTTTACATGTTATCTTTACATAAGTGTTTTTAGTGGTATAAAATTTGAAAGATATAGAACAGTTACATGATTTTTAAATAGTATTTATCAGAGCTGCTCATACATTTAGGTATTTTTCAAGGAAAATGGAGCAAACTCATTTTTTTTTTTTGTAAGTTAAATAAGCTGCGAATGAGACCACAATGGTAGCTAAATGTATCATCTATCTTTCAGTTCTAGCAAAATCTGTGAAGAGTCAGCAAGCATCTTTCTCTGTTAAGCATATGTTCAGGTTGTGGTCTTTTGGGTCTTTCATTCTACTGACTTTTTGCTTTTTTTGGTAAGAAATACAATTTTTACTTTCAGAAGGCAGTTTTATTTGCCTGATGTTGAAAGGGTTAATCATCTAGTAATACAAAATTTAGTCACAGAGTACCACAAATAATGTACTTTTAGGATTCCCATAATAACAGAGTGCTAGTCAGAAGAAACGGCTTCTGCTGAATTAAATTTATGAAGCTAGACTTTAGCAGTTAATGTTCTGTTATTAATATTTGTCTACCTCCATCTCTAGGATCCTGTTCTAAATGTAGTGATAATCATAACTAATACTTTCAAAGCACTTTCTTTGTTTCTGCTACTGTTTAAAGCACTTTACATTTTTACATATCATTTTTCACAATAATCTTAAGAGTTAGGTCCTATAATTATCCTCATTTTACATGAGCCAGAACTTGGATCCATACAGTCTGGACTTGGAGACTGTGCTCTTACTTGCTACACTAACCTGCCTTTTTAGCAAATTTCCTGAAATACTAGCTTTTGATTGTCTAATAAGCAAGGCTTTTTCTTTTTTTTCTGCAATACCATTTATTTTATGCCACTCTGTGGAGTATGTGATTTCTTTGTATTATCTGTACTTTGAAGGCAGTAGAGATGGAGGCTTATTCATCTTTTTATTACTAATACTTAGCCTGAATACTGACACACAGTGAATATACATGTAGTATTTTAAGTAGGATCAAGTGTTAATTTGGGAAGTTGTCAGCATTATTTGATAATCCCAGGTGATGAGCCTAATTTTCCACTAGGTGGTAGTCTCTTCTCTGAATCAGTGTTAACTCTGGAGTACTTTGTCATAGTATTTTAGGCAAGACAAATCTTTATTGAGCATCTACTGTGTGCCAAGTTGAGCAGGGCTGTAAAATCCAGGAATCAGACCCAGATTACCATGCTCTTTTCCAGTCTTTTGTGCTTCCCAAGTAGTTGATTAAACCTCTGGAAGAATTTTAGTTACACTGAACGGCAATCTCAACCATTGATACTAAATGTGATTTTATTTAAAGAATTCATATTCATTAAGAACCACCTACATTATTGTTGTTGATAGCTTTATTTTTCACACTGTGACATACTATATCAGAGTTCAAGGTAATGAATACCTTTATATTCCTATAAAAATTTTGTTATATAACTTGCTCATTGACCAAAAGTCCATGGTGTTTGCAATTCCTTGTCTAACATAGTACCTGGTATATTACTGATGTGCAATAAGTGTTTAAAATAAGAATTATAAATCCTATAGATAGCATTTTCCCCTTAAATTTTATAAAAATATAGAATGAAAGCCATGATCAGTGAGTAAATTGGGGGCTAATAATAATAGTGGTAGTAGTAGCTAACATTTATCAAATATTTACTGTGTGTCCTCTGCTCTTATGAGCATTTTACGTACATGCTTCCGTACAGTCCTTTCAAAACCCCACAAGGTAGATGCTATTATTATCTTCATTTTGCAGATGATGAAACTGAGGCACAGGGAGAATGAAGTAATTTTCATAAGGTCACACATTTACCCAGCTGTCTGAGTCTAGAGCCCATACTCTTAAAACACTAAGGCTACTTATTTAGTCTTTGCATTTCCTATTTCATGAAGTAATTTAATTAAAAAAGTAGCCACATATTCCTGTGATGAAGTGTATTGTTTGTTTTCAATTTTAATATTTAGGAGGAGCCCTTAAGACTAAAAGGAACTTTGGTTATCTAGTATCATTAATAGTTCATTCTTTTACAAATGTTGGGGATAATTATAATGCATTAAGCAGTTGTATTCTCAGTATAATCCAAAATATGAATTATCTTTATTATGTAGCATTCGATTTTAATGTAACTAACTTTATAATATTTTTGCAACAAGATAATGTCTAGTTGAAATTAATTTAATATGCATAGTTGTCTGTATAATTTAATAGTGTTCTTAAAGTACTAATGATGCATGATTCAAAGACAAACTCAGGGGGTGCCTGGGTGGCTCAGATGGTTAAGCGTCTGCCTTCGGCTCAGGTCATGATCCCAGGGTCCTGGGATCGAGTCCCGCATCGGGCTCCCTGCTAGGCGGGGAGCCTGCTTCTCTCCCTCTGCCTCTGCCTCTCTCTCTCTCTCTGACTTTCATGAATAAATAAATAAAAAAAATTAAAAAAAAAAAAAAAGACAAACTCAGTTACTACAGTTCTCATACTTGGATAAGATTATACAGTAACATACATAACTGATTGTAGGTCGTAGTTTAAGTATCTATTTTTAGCCTAGTAGAAGAATTAAGATATAGAAATGCCATATTTGAAGACGTGCTTAAACTACCTATTTCTTGGTCATATCCTGAAGTCTCTATTTTAATATTCTCCACATAATAGATACTTTGATTTGAAAGGCTGTGTCATTCAAGGATTCAGGACAAATAAAAAACTGGCTTTGAACATAAATCAGAGCCCTGAATTCCTCATCCAGGCGTTTTTTTTTAAAATGCTTACATTCTTGCTTTTTAAAGCGCACCAAGAAGGAAGAGTGATAACGGTGCAAAATAGCAGTGTGGTGGGAAAGACTGGAGTAGGAGTTAGCTCACTGGGGTTCTAGGCAGAGTGCCATCACTTTCTGTTTGACCCTGGTCAAGTAACAGTATTTTGGCATCTGTTTTTTTCACCTGTAAAATCAAAATACCTGTCCTGTCTTACCTCAGTGTTTCATCAAAGAATAAAGCATGGTATGGAGCAGGGATGTATTAAGAGCTCCTGAACCAGGCTGCAGCAGAGAAATCCTAGCTGTTTTCTATAGCAATGCACACGTCACACAGTTGAGTTGAATAGCATGATGTGTGAAAAGTGATTGATAATGGAATAGGAAATCAACATAAGGACAATAGCATGTACTTCAGGGATTTGGAGATAGTTTATTATATTTTGGCGTTCACCTAACAGATTTGCTGAATGATGGTAGATGCTCTCACTTTTGGTTGACTTTGAGACATGAATCTGTTATACTTCCTTGTTAGAAAACTTTGGACAGGGCGCCTGGGTGGCTCAATCGTTAAGCGTCTGCCTTCGGCTCAGGTCATGATCCCAGGGTCCTGGGATCGAGCCCCGCATCGGGCTCCCTGCTCCGCGGGAAGCCTGCTTCTCCCTCTCCCACTCCCCCTGCTTGTGTTCCCTCTCTTGCTGTCTCTCTGTCAAATAAATGAAAAAATCTTTTTAAAAAAAAAAAAAAGAAAACTTTGGACAGTTTCATTAGTAGCACAAGTTCTCCTTAACATATTAAATATCCCAAGGAAATACAAAATAACTAACAGG
The DNA here is from genome assembly GCF_054177405.1 of Leptonychotes weddellii. Taxonomy (NCBI): domain Eukaryota; kingdom Metazoa; phylum Chordata; class Mammalia; order Carnivora; family Phocidae; genus Leptonychotes; species Leptonychotes weddellii. The sequence goes on along the minus strand of NC_138376.1, from coordinate 104,200,264 downwards.
CCCTGAATACACCCAGGCTACTAAAGTTGAAGTGTTACTCAATAGAACTTCTCTGGCCCATCCACACAGTTTCTTAAGATTAGGTGAAGCAGGAACAAATCAGGCCCCGTAAAATACAATTAAAAAAAGAAAAAGTTTTAAGCCCTTGAACATTCTTGTCTTAGTCCATTCTGACCACTATAACAAAATACCAGAGCCTACATGGCTTGTAAACAACAGAAATTTATTTCTCACAGTTCTGAACGCTGGGAAGTTCCAAGATCAAGGCTTGGCAGATTCGGTGTCCAGTGAGAGCTCACTTTTGGGTTCATAGATGGCACCTTCTAGCTGTAACCTCACATGGTAGAAGGGACAAGGGAACTCTCTGAGGCCTCTTTTATAAGGGGATTAGTGCCCTTCCCATTCATAAGGGCTCTGCTCTCATGACCTCCCAAAGGCCCCACCTCCCAGTACCACCACTTTGGGTGTTAGGACTTCAATGTGGGAATTTCAGGGGGACACAAACATTCAGACCACAGAAATTCCCTACACACATCAAACACTAGAGGAAAGCAAGGAGCATGCTGCATAACTGCTGAATGCTGGGAACCTAGCATGGTAGACCTACCAGCTTACAGTAATGCTATAATTAGAAATAGAATCATTTATAAGTAAAAGAATTAGGTATCCAGTAAAATGACAGTACTCATTAACAGAACTGTGTCTCATAATAGGTCTTGAACAAAGGGATTAAGTGTTGAACCAAAAGGAAATCTTACTGTTAATATAGTATAAGAGAAAGAATATTTTGATTTTTTTAGTTGTACTTTGTTATAAAGTCAATAACATAAGTAAACATAGGTTTTAATAATAGCAAATCTTGTATTCACTTCAAATGCAAAGGGCTCTGCATTAAAATATCTTATTTCCTCTGTTCTTTCTCCTATAAAGATAAAAGTCTCCTGAGAAAACCACGTTATTTCTTATAATGTTTAAGGCCAGAACATACACAAAAGCACTGAACTTATTATAAATCAAAATTTGATTATCAATTATGAAAACACCTTATGAATTTTTTTTAGTTGTATAAAATTTAGAATCCCCAATTATAGCCAGTTGTAGGTAGATTTGGAAGTAATTTGATGGGTATAACGTTCCTTTAAGCAAATGTACTTGCCACCTCTCTGTTCCCAGCCCCTTGTGGATACACCTCTGCTACGCCAGTTAGCACATAGCAGTAATTTCTTGTTGACCTCCAAAAGATTCAAACCCCAAGAGGGGGCCAGTGTCTTTGTATTCCCAGAGCTGGCTCTAGTGCACTCCTCAAAAAGTGGTGGATGGATGGGGTGAGACTGTTAAAATTTTGAGTTTTATCAGGTTAGGTTAGAATTTTAAATGTACAAAGTTAAATAAGCCAAAGAGGAGAAAACGACTAAGTGAAGAAATACAGTTTGTTTAATTGCAACATCATACTCCAGTCGTGGTCTATGTAAAAATGTTTTAGAAAGCTTTGAAATGTTAGAAGCATAAAGCTTGAAGGAATTTCAGAAAGCATCAATTATGACCTATTTTACAGTGAAATAATCTGTATAGTGTTATACAGATAGATGTATATATTGTGGAGGGCTAGGGAGGGGAGGAATGCAAGAACTTGTAAGTAGCTTCTGTTTCCAGTATCTGAGAAACTAGGTCTTTGTGAATATTTTTGCAGATTTCTTTTATGGCTGCCTTCACAGTACTAGGAGTGTTAAAGATAAAATAGGGTGTTAATGTGACTCCTTGAAATCCAGTCAGATGGCTTTTGTATAGAAAATTCCCCTTAACCAACAGAAACAAATATTCATAATTGTTTGAGGTTTATTTTTGTTACCTGCATCCATGTGGGCCATTTTAATTCTTTCTGAAAGGCATCGTAATACCGCAAAAAAAAATATTTAGGTGCTTTTTGTTATTTTTTACCAGTTTAAAAAAATTCCTTTTTTTAAAAAAATATAATACATGTTTAGCATAGCATAATACTTAGAAAATACAGTTTGGCAAAAAGAATAAGATAAATACCAAAATCCTGCTATCCTGTATAACTGTTGCTTATATCCGCATTTATATGCTTCACGTGCCCACTCAGAGCTTAATGTGAAATTGTGGTTGGCAGTAGATAACTAGCAAGTACAGAAAAACAGGGAGTCAGAAAATGCCATTAAATAATCAAATCCAGCTTTACTTTCCATTCATAACAAAAAACAATGAAATGTTAAAAGGACAGTTTTGAAAAAAATAAGGCAAAGATCGTGAGACATAATTTTCGTCTGTTGATTCATTCATCCCTGGCTCATCTACTACTGTTAAGCTTTCCGATTTCCAATTCATAGAGCACTTTTCCTTCACAGCTTCAATGTTCTTTAAACAATCTTTGAATATTTGGGAGTAAATTGTCAGAGTGCTATGAAAGGAAGTCCAAAATATGTACTGAGAAAACGCAGTCAGACCCATGTAGATTTTCCATCTGAGAACAGTACAGCTACACTTCCATCTGAGGACAGTAATTGGTACTGAAGAATGAACATCTATCTCTGACAGGGTGGATTGTAAGCAGGTCTTCTCCCTCAGTAATGGTCCCTGGTACTTACATTATCAGGGTCTGCAGGGAGAGAGTGCCCCTTATTACTGAGCTGTGCTTTATTCAGAGTGTGTAAATGAAGTGAGGCATGAATATAGTGATCAAGGACCCAAAGTTCTTTATATGTGCTATCTTAAATTCATGGTTGGTGAAACCAAGGTTGGTGACTAAAAAAAATGATCATCTTTTTGTATATTCATTATATTGCTTTATAAATTATTTGCCTCTGATTAATAATATATTAGCAATATTTCATCATGGCAATTATACTTCTGTGTATAATCTTAGTGGCTGAATTCCCTTTCATTAAATGAATACACCATAATTTATTTAAATGATTGTTGTACAATTCCACTGTTACATATTTTTTCAGTATTTTAAGCAGTACTTCACTACACAGCTGGCTACTCTTACTCAATTTGTTTCTTACGAAAAAGTATCTTGAAGTACAGTGGATCAGTTAAACAGGCAAAAAAAAAAAAAAACCCATCACTTTCTAATTTTCCCTTTTTTTCCTCCTTATTCCTTCCTATTGGTGAGGTTGAATATATTTTTTTTATTGGCCATATAGTTATTCTTTTGAATTTTCTGTAGTGGTCCTCTGCCCATTTTCTGTTAGATTATTTATTTATTTTTTATTTTTTTATTTTTTTAAAGATTTTATTTATTTATCTGAGACAGAGAGAATGAGAGACAGAGAGCACATGAGAGGGGGGAGGGCCAGAGGGAGAAGCAGGCTCCCTGCCGAGCAGGGAGCCCAATGCGGGACTCAATCCAGGAACTCCAGGATCATGACCTGAGCCGAAGGCAGTCGCTTAACCAACTGAGCCACCCAGGCGCCCAGATTATTTATTTTTAATTCATTTTATGGGGACTCTTTGCATGTTAAGAATATTAACCCCCAGGCCACCTGGGTGGCTCATTTGGTTAAACATCTAAGTTTGGCTCAGGTCATGATCTCCCAAGTCCTGGGATGGAGCCCACATCTGGCTCCCCGCTCAGCAAGGAGTCCTTGTCCCTCTCCCTCTGCCCTTCCCTCCTACTTATGTGCGTGTGTGCGCTCTCTCTTTCTCTCTTTTTCAATAAATAAAATCTTTAAAAAAAAAATTAAACCCTTTTATCACTAGCTTGTCATTTGCTTTTTTTAGTGTGAGCAGCCTTAAGTATAATTGACATGCAATATATTTAAAATGTACATTTTGATAAGTGTAGACATATTTAAACACTTGTGAGACCATCATCTCAATGAAGATAATGAACATATCCATCATCTCTAAGTTACTTTGTGCTCCTTTGAAATCTCTCCCTACCTCCTCTGTCCCCCAATCAATCCCTACGAATTAATTTCCATTTTCTAGAATTGTATATAAGTGAGACCATTTATACCATGTACTCTCTTTTTGTCTGGCTTCTGTCACTCATAATTACTTTGAAACTTATCTATTTTAGATTTTATCAGTAGTTCATCCTTTTTATTTCTGAGTATTGTTTCATTTTATGATAGATCACAGTTTGTTTTTCTCTGTCCACCTGTTCATGGGTGTCGGGATTGTACCCAGCTTTTAGCTATTAGAAATAAGCTGCTAAGAATATGCATCTACAAGTCTTTGTATAAACATGTGCTTTCATTTCTTCTGAAGAAATTCCTAAGAGTAGAAGGGCTGTATCCAATTGCAGTTGTCCATTTAACTTCTTAAGAAGCTGCCCAACTGTTTTTAAAAGTGGTCAGGCCATTTAACCTTCCTACCAGCAGTGTGAAGGTTTCAGTATCTCCATAGCCTTGCTAAATTTGAAGTGGTCAGTCTTTTTAATTTTAGCCCCTCTCATAGGTGTACAGTGCTATTTCACAGTGCTTTGAATTTGTTTATCTTTAGTGACTAATGATGTTGAGCCATCTTTTCGTGTACATATTTGCCATCCATTTATCTTCTTCAGTGAAGTGTCTGTTCAAATTTTTTGCCCATTTTTTAATTGACTTGTTTCTATTGACTTTTAATTAAGAGTTAGGTTTTCTCTATACAAGCGGTGCTCAATTAGATACATGATTTGCAAACATTTCCCCCAGTCTTTGTCTTGTCTTCTAATTGCTTTCTTAACAGTTTTCAGGAACAAATGTTTGAAATTTTGATGAAGTCCAAAATTACCAATTTTTTTCTTATATGGATTTTTGGTTTTGTATCTACACATCTTTGCCTAATCCAAGCTCACAAAAAATACTCTCCTGTGTGTTCTATGAAGGTCTCTTATGGGGATGCCTGGGTGGCTCAGTCGGTTAAGCATCTGCCTTCAGCTCAGGTCATGATCCCAGGGTCCTGGGATCGAGTCCCGCATCGGGCTCCCTGCTCAGCCGGGAGACTGCTTCTCCTGCTCTCTCTGCTGCTCCCTCTGCTTGTGCTCTCTGTCAAATAAATAAAATCTTTAAAAAAAAAAAAAAGATTTAAAAGAAATTCTCTTACGGTTTTACATTAGATTCATTTTGAGTTATTTTTTGTACGTGGTATAGTGTTTAGATTCTTTTTTGAGTTATTTAGATTCATTTTAAGTTATTTTACATTTAGATTCATTTTGAGTTATTTTTTATACATGGTATAAAGTATGTATCAAAGTTCGTTTACTCACATAAGAATATCCAGTTGTTCTAGCACTATTTGTTGAAAAGATTGTCTTTTTTACATGGAATTCCTTTTACACCTTGTCCATACATGCTAGACTCTTTTCTCTTAATTTGTTTATCTTTATGCCAATAATGAAGTGTATTGATTACTGTAGCTTTATAGTAAGACTTGAAGTCAAGTTGTTTAAGTCCCCTTTGTTTTTTTCAAAGTTGTTTTAACTCTTCTAAGTTCTTTGCATTTCCATGTGGATTTTAGAATTTGACAATTTCTCCAAAAGTGACCTACTGGAATTTTGAGTGGGATTACACTGAATGTACAGGTCATTTGAGGAGAACTGATGTTTTAACAATATTGATTTTTCTAACGATGAACATAATATATCTCTTTATTTTAGGTTCTTCAGTTTCTCTCAGCAGTTTTGTAGTTTTCAATATGCATGTCTTTCACATCTTTTTTTTTTTAAGTGTTTTTATTTATTTTTGTGGGGGGGAGAGGGGGAAAAAAACAAGTGGGTGGGAGGGACAGAGAGGGAAGCAGACTTCCTGATGAGCAGGGAGCCCAATTCAGGACTCTATCCCAGGACCCTGGGATCATGACCTGAGCCGAAGGCAGACACTTAACCGACTGAGTCCAGGCGCCCTCGCATCTTTCATCACTTTTTCCCAAAGTATGAAATATTTTTATAGCATTGTAAATGACATTTTTAAAAAATTTCAGTTTCTGACTATTTGTTACATGAATATAGAAATACAGTTATTTCTGTATGCTGATCTTGTATCTTGGAACCTTGCCTAAAGTTGATTATTAGTTCTAATGGCTTATTGTTTAGATTCCATTCAGATTTTTTACACAAAGTAGGGCCAGGACCTGAGATCGAGCAAGTTTCTCCTTAAATTTTCTTCCTCATGTACTTCACTTGCCTCAGTGTCATCTTAGCTCTGCATAGACGATTCTATCTGTAGAGAAAGACAGTTTTATTTCTTCCTTTTATACATTCTTTTTTTTTTTTTCCTTTTATACATTCTATCTGCTTTTTGGTAGTGTCAAGCAGGAGGGCAAATCTGGTCCTTTTTACTCTTAGTTTGGCCAGAGATAGAAGAACTATATTACTTGTCATTTGCTTTTTAATTTTGATTATGATAGTTTTTTATTTTAATGAAGACTCTATAAATGTTTATGTAGCAAAATCTGTCCATCTTTTATGTTGACAATTCTTAACATTTTCTGACTCATGCAGTCCTTTGACAAATAATCTGATAAAAGTTATGGATCTGATTTCCAGAAACATTTATACACATTCATATTTCTGTATGTAACTTCAGTAGTACACAGAATCCCTGAAGGCTGGTCTGTTGAGTCCCTGTTACAAATCTTGATTATATCAGTTACTCTTCATGTTATATTTAGAAAGGCCTTCAATTTAAAAGTATATAATTAAGGAAATACTTTTTAAATGATCACGGTATGTTTTTTCTCCTTTGTATATTCAAACGGGTGCTTACAGATTTTCAAATTCCTTAATTTTAAATGATCAAATGAAATAACATATGTGAAAGCCTTCTAAAACCATGAAGTGCAGTATATATACCGTTGTCCTTGTCATCATCATCATCATCAAAAACATTCACCCTTTTGACCATCTATTCCAGCCTGAGGATTAAAGCCAAAGAAAGAATTATTTTAAGAAATAATTTGAACTATGAAAGTACTCCTACACACATGGTCTGTAATGAGGGAAAACAGAAAACATTGTAAATATTCAGTAATAGGAGAATGCATGAATAAATAATAGTGCTTCATTAGATGAGACGTTGTAAAGGATTTAAAAATGGTAATTACATAGTAATAAACATATGAAAGATGTCTGTATTTAAATTGAAAAACTTTACATTGTATTCCTATTATGGTGTCATGCATAAAATGTACATATGCATAAAGATTAAGAGGGATATAGAAATATGAAAACAGTTGTTTTAGGGAGATGGGTTTGTAAATAATTATTTTTATTATTCTTGCCTTTCCTTTAATTCTACTCTGTATGCCTTTGAGTTTTTATATTAAACGTTTTCTGTATACATATATTTAAAGTTAGGCTCCCATCCCAGTTTGTTGTTTACCAGACCGAGAGATTGCCATGGCCTTGAAGGCTCAATTATAATACTGCCTGACATAAATTATCTGTGAAATTATTTTTTTCCTTTTTTATGTTTTTATAGTATTTAAAAACTTCACATTTTGTCAGTCATGTTGTCTTATTATTACCCAGTTTTTAAAATGTATTATGTAGTTCCTGATCATTTATTTAATGCTACAATTTCATGGCTTAATTATTTCATTGTGCCTTTGTTGTGTTGACTTGAACTAATTATAGATTTATTTTTCCAGTTGCCCAGCAAGAGGCTGAAATGTTCAAGCGCTACAATGGAACATTTCCATTACCTGGAATACACCAAAGTCAAGATGCTTTATGCACCTGTCCTAAACTGCCTCATCAAGGCTCTTTTCAGATTGATGACTATGTCCACTCTGAACATTCTTCAATGAAGATGCAGCAAGTGAAACAGAGACTCGATTCTGTCACAGTATGTTTAATGATTTTATGCAGTTGAGAAGTTGGAAATTTTAAAACCATTTTGATTCTGTTTTACATTGCCGTGCCAATAAATATTAATTCAACAAAGTAAGTCAGTTACTTAAAAATAGACTTTCTTGTGCTTTTATAGTTCCTTTGTGGTGTTTATTCTAACATCACTCACTGCAGTAAATAGACCAATTTAGGATAATCTACAGGCTTTCCTGACCTGATATTCCTGTAAAAACCAACCCAAGACCTGTTTTGCTGTTTAAAAATGGAAGTGTGTTTATGTGTGCATATGTACAACACACACAAACACAACAAACACCAACCTGGGAAAATATTTACATAAAATATGTTAGGTTCAGCCTCCTTAATGTGCAAAACTAAACAATAAAGAAAAATAGACCTCCACAAAGAAATGGATAAAATTAATAAGCATGTACCTCCAAAAAGAAGACACAAATGTTCCTTAAGCATATTTAAAAGGTCTGTTATCTCACTACAAGAAAAAAAGTGCCGTAAAAACCAGGTATTGCTCATAAAACTGGAAAATAGATTATGAAAATGAGGAGGATGCTTAGTTAAAAATATTGTGCTATTTATTCTGTTATAAATTTCTACACAGTCTTTCTCAAAGATAAGATGTATTGAGAAGCTTAAATATCCTTAAAAATATTTATGCTCTTTGACCATAATAGTTCTTTTAGTTAGAGTTAGCCTTGAGCTCCTTGAAGACAGCGACTGTGCAGACTTGTTCCTTGTTGTGTTCTCACCTTTTGGCACAGTGCCTGGCAGTTAATAAATATTATCCCTTTCTCTCCTCCTTTGATAGGAATCTTGACCAGTTTTAAACCAAACATATCAGGAGCTACACTGAGGCACCTTTAGTTATGACTGTACTTACTTTCTCTCCTTTTCTTTCTTGAGAAAATTAGAATTTCAGGTATATCAGACTGTAGGTTTAGTTGGAATATAGGAGAAATATTTTATTCTTCTCAGTATAAATTTTAGAATATATATTATAAATTAAGAAGTTTATTTCAGTGTTATAATTCTGTGTATTTTAACATTTTATTTTATTTTTTTTAATTGAATTATGTATGGTGTTCCAGATTTTAAAAGGAATAGATAAATTGAGTTTTGAAAATTAGAGAAAAATGTTTCTTCACTAGGAAAAAAAAATGTGTCCCTTGTCTAAAATTTTACATGACAAAATGACTTTGCATATTTAAGAGAAACTGACTCATAGATAAATAAAAGAACAGGTTTCCTACAATCTGTTGATCTTCAGACTGTAAAACTTAACATCCTGGAATCAACTCAGTCTTGTAGCTTTTCTTTTCCATCATCTTACATAGCTGTCATCTTCAGATAAATGGAAGGATATATGAACAAAAGAAAGCGGATGTAAAGGAAATATCAGAAAGATATTTTTTAAGATATGAAATCAAAGGCATGGGGAAGCACATTGGTAATTTATTATAAGAGAAAAATTTATTTCTCTTAGAATCATTAATTTATTTAGCTTTTACCACATCTTTTTAAAAATTATTTGGAGTTTCTGTTTGCATTGGGATTGAGGTAGATCAAAGCTGCCTTTGGAAATGAAAGCTTTGTTTGCTGTGTTTTTGAAAAACCATATTTTTCCCATGTTGAGACAATTCACTGAACTTTTTTTCAAATGTTATCTGCAGTGGTTTTTTTTCATAATGTATATAGTATGTATGGAAATAAAAAACAAAAAGTCATCTTTATTCCCATGGCAGCTCTATTCTTTTTATATTTTACAAACATTTAGGTTGACTCGATTTTTACCTTTTGTCACAATGCCTTTTTCTTGTTTCCTATAATTTATTTTGGTAGATCCCCAATTTTTTTTTGTCAGGTTATTACTTAATCCATTGAAGACTATAACACTGGTATTCTACAGAGAAGTGTAATAGAGAAGACTTGATTACTTCTATATTATAGAAGACTGTATTACTGGAGATACTTCTTTCTTTGTAACCACAATAAGAATTTTTTGAGGGTGCCTGGGTGGCTCAGTTGGTTAAGCGACTGCCTTCGGCTCAGGTCATGATCCCGGAGTCCCGGGATCGAGTCCCACATCGGGCTCCCTGCTCGGCAGGGAGTCCGCTTCTCCCTCTAACCCTACCCCCTCTTGCGTGCTCTCTCTCACTCTCTCTCTCAAATAAATAAATAAAATCTTTAAAAAAAAAAAAAAA
>NC_138376.1:104176579-104189750 GCF_054177405.1 Leptonychotes weddellii | reverse complement strand
AAAAAAAAAAAAAAAAAAGAATTTTTTGAATAAGGGGCGCCTGGGTGGCTCAGTCATTAAGCGTCTGCCTTGGGCTCAGGTCATGATCCCAGGGTCCTGGGATCGAGCCCCGCATCAGGCTCCCCGCTCAGCGGGAGGTCTGCTTCTCCCTCTCCCACTCCCCCTGCTTGTGTTCCCCCTCTCACTGTGTCTCTCTCTGTCAAATAAATAAATAAAAATCTTTAAAAAAAAAATTTTTTTTTAAATAAAATATAGTGCAAGCTTAGGGTGTGGGTGGGTGTGTGAATTGCATAACCAATTTAATTCAACAAGCGTTTAATAGGCATTTACTCATTAATGAGTAAAGGATGCAAAAATAGAGGAGTCTGTGTTCTCTGTAGCTTTACCGTGTAGTCCTTTTGCTGTTTCCTACATAACAGGTTTGACTGTATGTTGCTGCTACAGCAGGTCCCTGGAAGGCATACTGCAGCCCAGATAGGCTCTCCTAGCTAGACAGTGTATTGAGAGTATTGACAAAATTCATTCTAAGGTTTTAAAATTTGATCCTCTCAGTGCATCCAGACTTGCTCAGAATCTGGGGTACCTACTAGGAGTAATCAGTCTTACAAAAAGTTGATTTATAAACCTAAAAAACATCTTACAGTGAAAGGTATACCTTTCCAGCTGCCTGCCCACTCAAGACCACTCTCCCTTTTTAAAATTAATCTAAAACCCAGGTTAGTGATTACAGAATTGATTATTAAGCAGAGTCATAGGAATAGGGATTAGATGGGTTTAAGGACATTTTACGCCAGCTTTGAAAAAAAGGTTAATTTTCTCTGCCCTATAGGAGATTTCACCTAATAATGTTTGTTTGGTGGTAACTAACATCTATATAATTACGAGTAATAACTGACGTAATGAATTATGGGTAATAACTGACGTAATCTGCTAAATGCTTTACATGTTCATTGTATTTAATCCTCAAAACCATCAAATGGTGTGGGTGCTAGCATTACCCCCATTTTACAGAAGGTGAAGCCGAGGTTTCCAGAGCCCATGTGGTATCACCCATGTCACACGGATGGCTGGCACTGGAGCTGAGATTCAGTCCAGGCGGGCAGACTCTCATGCCCAGGCAGTTTCACTTTCTCCTTTTAGGAATCGAATTGCTAATATCCTTTAGACACAGTGTCTTTCCCTTAGAAATTTCTGGATAAAAAATTGGTGTTCAGGGCGCCTGGGTGGCTCAGTCGGTTGGGCGACTGCCTTCGGCTCAGGTCATGATCCTGGAGTCCCGGGATCAAGTCCCGCATCGGGCTCCCTGCTCGGCGGGGAGTCTGCTTCTCCCTCTGACCCCCCTCCCTCTCGTGCTCTCTGTCTCTCATTCTTTCTCACAAATAAATAAATAAAATCTTTAAAAAAAAATAAATAAAAAATTGGTGTTCCTCTTTCAGTTCTCTTTTTTCCTAAACTCTACATTCATCATTACCATTTTTCTTTTCTCTAGTTCTGCTGTAGGCTGATGATACATGCTAGCTAACCTTTTTTGGACTTGAGTATTTTTTGTGTCTCCTTAGCAGCAAATTTTCAAATCATTCCTTATGTGTTGACTTTTACTAGTTTCTTTTTCAGAAGTGATCCTCTCTTGGCCTTGTCCCATGAATTATAGGCAGTTCCTTTCTGTAGCTCTTTCTTTTTTTCTTTTAATTTTTTTTTTTTTAAGATTTTATTTATTTATCTGAGAGCGAGAGACTGAGAGAGAGAGAGCATGAGAGGGGGGAGGGTCGGGAGGGTCAGAGGGAGAAGCAGACTCCCTGCCAAGCAGGGAGACCAATGCGGGACTCGATCCAGGGACTCCAGGATCATGAGCTGAGCCGAAGGCAGTCGCTTCTGTAGCTCTTTCAATACTGATCATATACTTTGCCATTCAGTAGGGTTTATTCTTAGATTTCCTCTGAAATAAATTATTAATGTGGGAATTATATTTGTGGGCATTGTTATTTATGGAGATAGTTATATATGGCAATTAATTCTGGGTGTGTCTTTGAGACATGTTAGTGCTCTGGTAGAATTTTACCATTTTACCAGTTTATTATTAAGTTTGTTATTAAGTTTATTGAGGCCACATGTTTTTCTTGAGACAGATACATGTGGGCCCTCCACAGTCTTGTTCTCAGTGCCTTTTGCTGCGGCAGGTTAGATTTACTAAGAACACATTGAGTCTCTTTAATTCACAATGCAGTGTGACAGGTACAGGGTGAGGGTGATAGACACAGAAACTCTCCCAAATGTTGATTTTGGTTATTAAAAGATTAATATCAGGATATGTTGAGAAGAGTTGATAATTTTATTAAAATGAAATTATGACTATTTCCTTACTTTGTTGTATTTCTTTTAGGAGGTGATACGAGCCTGTGCTGCAAAGGTAAGTAATTTTTATTGGAAGGAAGATAACTTTAAAACCGTAGCTTTCACTCTGATGTACCAAAAAATTGAAATGTACCATTTGTACTTTTTAATAGGACTTTTACAAAAGTTAATCAGATGTGTATTTTCCTTATTTGAGCTTGAATTTATCAAGGAATTATCTATAGGAATCTGAGAATTAACAAGTACCTTCATATTTTTGAAGATTTAAGAATATTAAGCAATAGGGATATATTTTCAGTAAAGGACCAGCACAGTCATTTGATCCTCTGAGAAAAATATATACGATACTTAATAGGTAAGAGACACCAGTACAGTTCAGTGGATGTATGCTGAGTAAATTGTATAAGCCTTGAAATGCATGCAAGGTGCACAGGAATAGCAATGATACACGGTGCTGATAATGCTCTTGATCATTTATACCAATGTTTCACACTTCTTTTTCCATTTAGCTGTGTAGCAATTCTGAGGCACAGATTAGATATTATTGTTATTCCAATTTTAGAAAGGAGGAAGCTGAGGCTTATTGAAGTTAAGTGATTTGCTCAAGACCCCAAAGTTAGTCTAAAAATAGTAGCATATAAAAAGGCTTTGATTATTAAACAATTTCAACGAAATTGTATCCGAGATGCTTTCAACACAGCACCTTTCTTCCTTTTACAAGCAAGGTTATTTTATATCCAGCCTTTAATTCAGTCATCAAGAAAATAAATGTTAATTTAAAAGAGTTGGAATGGCATGCCATGTTTGTCCTTCCCTCTTCTTCTGTCCACTCCCAAAATTCAGTTGAATAATTAGACGTTCATTCATTTATGAAATGTAATTATATCTGACACGAGATGAAAGGGTGAGACCTTCAAAAGGGAATTAGAATGGTGTTTGTATGTTCAAAGACTGCTTTATGTAATAGTGCAATGGAAGTATTTTTTTATTCACTAGACATCTACTACCATGTGGCAGGCACTTGGAATACAGAAGTAAGTAGTAGGCTATTGTTTCTTTTCACATGGGGCATCTTATGGAGGGAACATGTCAGAAAACACTGGGCTTACTGAGCTGTCCAGTATCAGTGACCCATTACTTTTTTACATTTTATGTAAGTGAAATCAAATAATATGGGGTCATTTATAACTGGCTTCTTTCACTTAGGATAAGGTTTTCACAATTCCTCCATTTGTTGCATGTTATAAATACTATTTTTTATTACCATATAAGATTCCATTGTATAAATATATTACATTTTGTTTACCCATTCATTAGTTTATAGACATTTGGGTTGTTTCCACTTTGGGGCTATTAGAAATAATGCTACTATGATCGTGTATGTGCAAGTTTTTGTGTAAGCATATGTTTTCATTTCTCGGGATATATATCAAAGAGTGGAATTGCTGGGACATATGATAACTCTGCATTTAACGTTTTGCAAAACAACTAAACTTACCCCAAGCGGCTGCACCATTTTATATTCCTGCCAGGAAGGTATAAGTGTTCCAGTTTCTCCTCATTTGTGCCAATGTGAATTTTCTCTCTTTTTTAGGAAATAGCTATCCTAGTGGGTAAGAAATGATACCTCATTGTGCTTTTGATTTCTGTTTCCCTAATGACTAATGGCATTGAACATTTTTGATGTGCCATTTGTGTATCTTATTTGGAGAAATATCTGTTCAAATTCTTTAAAAAATTTTTTTGTCTTCCTGGGGGTGCCTGGGTGGCTCAGTCGTTAAGCGTCTGCCTTTGGCTCAGGTCATGATCCCGGAGTTCAGGGATCAAGCCCCACATCGGGCTCCCCGCTCAGCGGGGAGTCTGCTTCTCCCTCTGCCCCTCACCCTGCTCATGTTCTCTCTCTCTCACTCTCTCTGTCTCTCTCTCAAATAAATAAATAAAATTATTTAAAAAAAAAAGTTTAAAAATTTTTTTTGTCTTTTTAATGTTCACTTTTAAGAGTTCTTTATATGTTCTGGATAGAAGTCTCTTATCAGATGATTTATTCCACTTCGTGAGTTGTCTTTCCACTTTCTAGATGGTGACCTATAAAACAAAAAGGTTTTAATTTTTATGAAATTCAGTTTATCTGTTTTTTTCTTTTGTCACTTTGCTGTGGTGTCATATCTAAGAAACCATTGCCTAACCTGCATTCCAAAGATTTACTTCCTTTTTTAAAAATTTTAATATGTTTAACTCTAACATTTAGGTCTGTGATTATTTTGAGTACATGTTTTTATATGTATAATGCGATGTAGAGGTCTGATTTTATCCCATTGCATGTGGCTGTCTAGTTGTCTCAGCACCATTTGTTGAAAAGGCTACTCTTACCCCATTGAATGGTCTGAGCACCATTGTCAAAAGTCTTTAATCTTGAAAGCAGAGTATATTTCTGCAGTTTCTCATCTATTACAACCAGGATAATAAATTTTTACCAGGTATCTAATTTTCTTCTTCCCTGAATCCCAGCCAAAGTTTTATGTTGTTGAAAATTCACTCATTTTTTCTATTAACATTATTTAATCCTTGCCTACTAAGGATTGTGTGTGTGTGTGTGTACGCGCGTGCACACACGTGTGCTTGGGCTGCCCTCAAAGTATGCTCCTAAAAGGCCTCTCAAGAGAAACACTTGACAAGGAGTAGGTCCTGCCCTGTAGAAGTCCTCATCTAGAAAGATAACTGGCATGCTGGAGAGCAGAAAGAAGAGCACTGTGCGTAAGTAGTAACAGTGAGCAAGCAAGGGGAAACAGGGTTTGATGGCCAGGTTGGAGAGGTGATCAGGAGATTATGCATGCCTGTTAGCATGGAAGTGCAGGGGAGGCATAATTTCCCTTCTGTCCAAGGTTCTGTGGCTGGTCTAACAGTTAAATTGACTTAAAAATTAATAAAAGAAAAATAATTATGTACATATGGGAGCCCCACAAAGAAGGAGACTACAAAGCTGCCAGGCAGTTGAGGCTTTTCTACCATCTTTACTGGAGGAAAGGGATAGGGGTCTAGGGCTTCAAAGTGGGACGGCAGTTCAGGGGAAGGTGAGAGGAGGAACTGTTTGGTAAACAAAGGCTTCCCCTCCACTGAGGTGAAAAGTTCTCTCTGGACACAGCTCTCTTCCTAGTAGAGGCCCCTTTTCTAATGTAAATTTCCCTTATTAAAGGGCAGCTTCTATACCTGTTTTCAGAGCTTCTCCAGTATCTGCAGTTTCTCAAAATAATCCTTATGCCAAAGAGGCATATTTGAGGGTGACATGTTCTGCTAAACCTTCAGTAAAGACTTAGATATTGTTTCAATCAGAGAAGCAGTGATGGAGGTATTGTATTAAGCTGGGGAGAATGTGAGAATAGATTTTAAAAGGGGAGCAATCCAAGAGGAGTTGGTAGCCTGGACTAAGGATGGTGTAAAAGATAAATGGATACCTATTAAAAATTTTAATAAATAAGTTTATTTGAGCAAAAATTGATTTGAATGGCATAGTCCCAAACTGGAAGTGGTTAGAAGTGCTCCACTGGCAGGAACTGAAGAAAGACTTTTATAGAGAAAAGGCTGAAGCAAAGCAAGGACATTATAAATTGACTATAGTTTAAAGCCTAATCGGCTGTTGGTGATTGGTTGTCCTTAGGTTTCGATTTTGTAACCTTGAGGTATTTACAGTCTTAGATTTGGGCTTGCTTCTGTAGGCTGTAAGCTCAGCCGCCATGGCATTAGAACTGCGTCAGACTCATGGCCTCATGTTTAACAGTGACAGTAATGAAGATGCAGGCAGTGGACACATTTGCAATGTATTTTGGAAGTAGATGTAACACAGCTCGGTGATGGATTGGATGTGGTGTAAGTGAAGGAATGCAAAGTCGGTGCCACTTCCAGCAGGTGTACAGATGCTAGCAGTGGCAAGAGGAGGTAATGAGATGAGGAATGCTGGAGTGGGGGTAGCAATTTTTAGGAGTGGAGTTTTGGGTAGGGATGTAGTTGTATACTAGGCAATTGGATTTCTGAGTCTTGAGTGCAGGGAGTAAGTCAGGGCTGGTGTTCTATATTTTTAATCTGTGAAATTGAGTAAGATCCCCTGGGGAGAGATAGCTAAATACCTGAGGCACTCGGCCAGGAAAAGGGGATGTCAGGGAAGCCTGGGGGAGAGTATTTCAAGAAAGAGGGGTGGTAAACTGTCACATGCTACTGAGAGAATGAATAAAAGAGGATAGAAAATTGAGGATTGTATTTAGCTAGGTGTCCTTTGGTTACCTTAATGAAAACCATTTAAGTGGCACAGTTGAAGTGCGTTGAGGACAGAATGGAAGTCCATAAGTTTTGACCGGGGAGCAGAGAAACAGGACCTGAAGAGGAATCTCAGATGGACAGTATTAAAGCATACTTATTTGCTGATTGGAATAATCCAGTGGAGATGGAGAAGTGGGTAATGTACCATGGAGGTGGTAATTGCAGGACTCAAGTCCT
Source organism: Leptonychotes weddellii (assembly GCF_054177405.1). Lineage (NCBI taxonomy): Eukaryota > Metazoa > Chordata > Mammalia > Carnivora > Phocidae > Leptonychotes > Leptonychotes weddellii. The sequence goes on along the minus strand of NC_138376.1, from coordinate 104,182,910 downwards.
TGAAAAAGTGAAAGAAGTTGTAGTCCTGAATACTAATGGAGACACTGGCCTTAAGAGAAGGGATTTTTCACCCCTTCTGATAGGCATATAGGTAGAAACTGGGTAGATGCTTAGATACAGATGTGATGATGGGAAGCTGAGAGTTCTCATCTGATTGCTCCAAGATAGTAATTGGTATTAGAAGTCTTGCATTGCTCTGAATTGTTATAGCCCTAAAATATCTTCATATGAATTTATAATTTACAAATTTCCTCACTCTTTCCTTTGCTTGGGGTTGGATTGAAGCATATCAGAAATGGTATTACCTGGAGTCTGTTTCCATTAAGCTTTGTATTCCTCACAAATGGAATTAATTTGTTTTTCTCATGTTCCCAAACATATTTATGTTCATTTATATTCATACCTGGCATCATAATTGGTCCCATTCTTCTTTAAATGATAATTAGTTCTGCCTGTCTTTTCCAGAATTAAATTATGAATTCCCTCAAGGAGAAACATCTCTGTCTTTCTGCTTTCTCTCCTTGCTTCCTTCCTTCCTTCCTTTTCCTCCCTGTTTTCCCTCCTTTCCTTCTTTCCCAGCTTTATGTAGTATTGACTCCACCTCTGATCTTATATTTCTGAATTTCTACATTCCTCTGCAGCTTAACGCCATGGAACTCTATTTGTTTTTTTAAATTATTAATATCCCCTACCCTAGATGAATATAAAGGCAGCCACGCTAAAGTTTATTGAATTATATTTAGTAGAATAATGCTATAAAGGTAAGGTAATAACTAAATTATAGTTAAATATATCCTAGAACATACTATTCACTGAAAGGTAAAAAAAATTAAAAAATAGAGAATTCAGAGAAGATAATTTTTTAATCTCCTAAAAAAAGTTTGGATATTTGAGATTTTGATATTTGAGATTTGAATAGAATACCGGTTTGCAGTTTTTTGGAGAGTTTCTTTTTGATAATTTTTAATTTGTTTTTAATGCTCGTAATCATTTCTTCATGTCATTTCAAAACTGTGTAAAAGCGAATCAAGTGTTGTTATTTTGACAATATTTGGGAGACTGGCTTGACTGTAGGAGTGTACAGGCCACAGTAGGCCACTGAAATTATGGAATTTCATTCCTGGAAATTTTAGAAAACAGGAAAAACTGCTTGTGATAGGAAAAGCCAATTTTTCCCCCATGTGTTTCCTTTACTCTTGCACTACTATCAGTACTCGAAATACTTCTGGCACCAGATGTGCTGTGGTTTTTCCCACACCAAGCAGTTCTCTGCAATACCAGCTGGGTGTCCCACAATTTGACTCCGTTGTGACACTGTCTACCTGGGGATGGCGGCAGATTGGCAGATCCCACAGGTTAAGGACTCAATCCCACAAGACTTCACCTGCCCCCCTCCCCCAACCTCTACCATTTCCGATGCCAGTTGCAGGTCCAGGTTGTTACCTGTGTTTCTGACCAATCAGCTATAAATAGAAGGTTTCCCATGACAATTCCTCAGGCTCAGTTCACTGGAGCAGCTCACTAAGAACTCGGGAGAACAGTTTACTTACTATTTGCCAGTTTATTATAAAGGATACAGATGAACATCCAGATGGAGAGCTGCACAGGGCAGAGTATGTGGGGAGGGGCCTGGAACTTCCATGCCCTCTGCAGGCACACCACTCTCCCGGCATTCCCACGTGCCACCAGCCAGGAAGCTCTCCAGACCCCATACGGCCGGTAGTTTTATGGAGGTTTCTTCAGGTAGGCATGATCAGTTATAATTTCATTTCTAGCCCCTCTCCGCTCTCTGGAAAATGAGGGATGGGCTACAAATTCCAAGCTTCTAATCATGGCGTGGTCTTTCTGGAGAGCAGCTCTCATCCCAGAACACACCAAGAGTCACTTCAGGAGAACAAAAGACATTTCTGTCACCCAGGAAATTCCAAGGTATGTTAAGAGCTCAGTGTCTGGAACCAGAGTCAAAGACCAAATATTAGAACAAAAGATCCTCCTAGTACTTCACTTAGGAAATTACAGGGTTTTAGGAGATCTGTGCCAGGAACTGGAGCTAGAAACCAATATATTTTTTTCTATTATTTCACACACTAATTTCTAGATGTAAATTTGAGTATTAAACCATGTAATTTAATGTGTTCCTTACATTTAAGCCCTTTATTCTCTAATTTTTATCATTAAAAAGTTAGATTTGGGAAGTCTGAAAAACAAAAAGGTTTAAAAAAATAGTCCAGGGGCGCCTGGGTGGCTCAGTCGTTAAGCGTCTGCCTTCGGCTCAGGTCGTGATCCCAGAGTCCTGGGATTGAGCACCGCATCGGGCTCCCTGCTCAGCAGAGAGCCTGCTTCTCCCTCTATCTCTGCCTGCCTCTCTGCCTACTTGTGCTCTCTCTGTCTCTCTGTCAAATAAATAAAATCTTTAAAAAAAAAAAATAGAGAATCCAGAGAAGATAATTTTTTTAATCTCCTAAAACAAGTTTGGATATTTTTATCATGAAGAGGTAAAAAGTAAGTTGAGATTTGAATAGAATAGTGGTTCAACACAAACACCACCTTAACTTTGGGCAAGATTTTAAACATACTCCTTTCACGTGTATATTAATTCATTTGACCTCTATGCAGTTCTTATTAGTGCTATATGAGTTATATACTAAAGAAAGATGAACAAAAACTGGTTCTTCACTGTCAAGAAGATTATAGTCTGGTGCATGGAGATTAACCAAATAGATAAGCACACTGAAATGTTACCAGTGTTGTGATAATAGAAGATAGAGGATACAAGGCATAGTGGAGAGACAAAGGAGGGAGACGTAAGTTCTCCTGGGAGAATCTGAAAGGCTTTTCACACATGATGTAATACTTGAGCTAAAGCTTGAAAAAGGAGTTGGCATCCACCAGGAAGATGGAGCCAAAAGGAAAGCCCATTCCTGGAAATGAAGCAGTAAGACCTAAGTCACAGGTTCATGAAACAACCTGGACGGTCTGCAGAGCTACACATATTTTGTTGTAGCTGGAAAGTAGGAAAAGGAGCGATAAGGTTGGAGAGCGAGGTAGTTATTAGAATATAGAAAGCTTTGTATGCCAGGCTAAAAACTATGGACTTTATCTAATGGAACAGCTGATGCTGGGTTTTAACAAGAAATGTTACTCAGTAAAACTAGCATTTTAGAAAGAGCTTGTTAGCAGTGTAGAAGAATTAGAGAAACAGGAAATAGGGAAAACAAATCAGGGGACGATTGCAGTAGTTTGCAAGCAGAGAGGAAGGCCTGACCCAAAGCACTGACTGGAGAAAGAGTGGGACCAGATGTCAGAGCATTTAATTGACTTAGTGACTAATTCTCTGTGGAGGGTGAGATGGCAATGTAGGATTCCCACCTTTCTGGCCGGGGCAACTAGGTGGATAGAGATAGCTTTCCCTGAGGAAGTAAATAGTCGAAGAGAAGTTAGTTTAGTCTTGAACCTAGTGATTGGAAGAGTTTTGGATTTAAGAAACGTCTTGTGATGAGCACTGGGTGTTACTGAACACTACATCAGAAACTACTGATATACTATATGTTGGCTAACAACATAAAAATTAAAAAAAAAAAAGAAGCATAGATGGCAGATGAAGTGATGCAAACAAACGTTACTGCCCAGGGGAACCACACAGAGTGAGGGAAGAGAGGGTCCAGTGGGTCTAACAAACAACCCTGATAAGCAGTGGCAGGATAAACCAACAGAAATAGTTTTCCAGAAACAAGAGAGGGAGTGATGGGCAGTGTTAGAGATCGCAACCGCTTAAATGAATCTGCTAACTGACCATTTGAAGTCTTGGGTGTGGTGACTTTAATTTCAAATTTAGTCTTCTGGTGGAGAAAAGCATAGTTGTATTTGGTTGAAATTGAATGGTTAAGTTATATGGATAGCAGTTATGTGCTGTTTTTCAAGGAGTTTAGCTTTCAGTGAAGCTTAAGGAAATTATGGAATCGTGAGAATTTTTGATTGTTTGCTATTTGTTTTTATACTGAAGTAGAAAGATCTCTGCTTATATACTATAGGGAAACAGCCAATAGAGCATTTGAAAGTAGAATTTGGAAGAACTTTAGGTATTCCCAAGGGAACAGATGGAGGGATTAATCTTGAACAGAAGGACACTAGAAGAAAAGAGATTGGGGGTGGATGCAAGAGGTATATTCTTTCATAGGTTTGAAAATGAAGATTTCAGAGGGTTGAAGACCAAATTTTCTCTGTGAAGTAAGGAAATATATTAAGAAAAGAAGCAAAGGTTTGGAGAAAACCAAAATATATTGAGGTTAAATTGACTTTGACTAAGGCATGTTGTTGGATAGGTGGTTTGAACCAGCACCAAATCTTAATTTTAAGCTTTGCACAGGGAATCCTGTTAATCATCTTTGCACTACCAGTCCTTGGTATATATATTAGAGGCTCAAAAAGTCTGGATTAAGTGCTGCAAAATAAAACTTCGTTACAACTGATTCAAATTGGAATTCTGGTTTTTTAGTTCATGTAGCAGTGATGAACTGACTTGGGGGAGATTTTCTGGCACCTCACCCCACTGTAGAAATTTCTCTTCCAATAGGAAGTGTGTTTCTTCCTAATCCCTCACGTCACTGTAGTAATTTATAAGGAAAATATATAGAGACGCAGAGCTCATGTTTGAATTTCTCTTTATGATACCATAGGCTACTCATTTGTTAGGTTTTACTTACCTAGAAATCACAGGAACTTAAGCTGCTTTAAATTTATGGTACGAGAATGTTGATACCTGGCTTCAGTTGCCCTGAATCTCTGGCTCAAGTTTTCTGTTTCACTTGTTCTTTAATTATTGGGATTCTAATTTTTATAACAGAAGTTTGATTTGCAACAGAATGTTTCCTGGGCATTGGGGGTTTTTTTGCAACCAGAACCATCTTCAAATTGAAGTATTATCTGCATTGTTGTTCGATTTTAATGGAAAAAAATAGCCTTCTGGAGGAGGGAGGGAGACAAATTCACAAACATAAGTATATAGACAGTATTATCATCTTTCAGGTTATAATTTAAAACCAATTTGAGATGTCTTCACAGCTTGAAATTTTAAAAACAATTCTACTTTAGGTGAATGTAGCATATAATCTAAAATGAGCGAAGATGATTAGGCTTGCAAATGTATATGAAAATGAATGTTATATATCTCCCAAAGGTTTCATGGTTTAGCTAACCACTAAAAAAGAAACTAATTGTTAGCTTGTTCAGTGTTGTGCACTCAGTTTTAGATCCAGTGACTTTTTTAATAGGAAAATAAACCTTCTCAAAAAAAAAAATTAACCTTCTCTTAGGGAATTAGAATTTGCGTATTTTATACAAAGCTGCTTCTGCTCTGAAAGAGTAGGCAAAAACATTTTTGTGATTAACGTGACACGAAGTTCAGGTGATACTTTTTCTTTTTTTCTATTATGAATTTCATTAAATTTGTATGCTTTTCATTTTCCCCAGTTTGGAGGTATTAAACTGACTTTGGCAGACTGTGGTTTTTGCATGAAGCAAGCAGAAGAATGTGTTGTGAAAAGAGGGCAGATTCGTGTAGGGTAGACTATCTTAGCCAACCTCTCTGTTGTTGTAAAATTATTAAGCAATTCTTTTCCACAGCATGTATTTCAAAAATAGATATTGCTTCACTCTGTTTAATGGTTATTATTATTTTTCCCCCTCTAAGTAAAGTAGTGCATATGTATAGGCTAGCTCTGAAAATACTTTGAGTGCTAATTTCAAATCACTGTAATAATTAACAACTGTCCAAGACCTTTGAAATCTGCTGTGTTGTCACTTACCACTTCATAGATATTAGTCTCTCAAGAAATGTGTCAAGAAAGAGCAGAGTTTTAAAAATGCTTAGAAAAAAACTGTAAAGTCTTTCTGTTTGAGCAGAGACATTTAAGTATCCTATTCTAGCTTTCCTGGTGGTGTTTTTGGTTTTAGCACAAGTAAACATCTGAAGAGGAAGATTGAAAAGCCTAGTGTGTGTGTGTGTGTGTGTGTGTGTGTCCAAAGCCTATTTGTGTGTGTGTGTGTGTCGTTGTGTGTGTGTGTGTCGTTGTGTGTGTGTGTGTGTGTGTGTGTCCTATTCTAGCTTTCCTGGTGGTGTTTTTGGTTTTAGCACAAGTAAACATCTGAAGAGGAAGACTGAAAAGCCGTGTGTGTGTGTGTGTGTGTGTGTGTGTGTCCCATCCCCAGCATACACCTGTTCTGAAGAAGACTGAAAAGCCTAGTGTGTGTGTGTGTGTGTGTCCAAAGCCTATTGTGTGTGTATGTGTGTCCAAAGCCTATTGTGTGTGTGTGTGTGTCGTTGTGTGTGTGT
>NC_138376.1:104148705-104176479 GCF_054177405.1 Leptonychotes weddellii | reverse complement strand
GGTGGTGTTTTTGGTTTTAGCACAAGTAAACATCTGAAGAGGAAGACTGAAAAGCCTATTGTGTGTGTGTGTCCAAAGCCTATTGTGTGTGTGTGTGTGTCATTGTGTGTGTGTGTGTGTGTCCTGGTCGTGTTTTTGGTTTTAGCACAAGTAAACATCTGAAGAGGAAGACTGAAAAGCCTATTGTGTGTGTGTGTCGTGTGTGTGTGTGTGTCGTTGTGTGTGTGTCGTGTGTGTGTGTGTGTCGTTGTGTGTATGTGTGTGTGTGTGTCCCATCCCCAGCATAGTGTGTGTGTGTGTGTGTCGTTTGTGTGTGTGTGTGTCCCATCCCCAGCATACACCTGTTCTTTTGCACCAGGTTTCAAAATGCAGATGATTGTTTGACATGTAGGATAAAAATTTTTAAGAACACAGAAGTAAAACTGAAAATGATTCTAAAAAGAGAAGTGGATTAGATTGTTAAGGGATAAATATATCATTGTATATAGTACTTCCATTTAAAAGCATAGTACTCTGAAATATGTACTGCATCATCATGTTAAATTACATGTTCCTAATTACTCTGACTTCTAGTGATGTTAATAATAGTAACTAATATTTCTATAGAACTTTATTTGTGTAGTAGCCTATGGCTTCCCTTTGCCAACATACTCTACTTAAATCTATTTTTTACTTAATACGTTATTTAGTGCTTTATGTATTCGCATATGCGAATGGCACTTTATGATACCAGTCATCTTTATTGTTCCTCCAGCACATTCCCATTGAAGCATACCTACTTTTTAAAATTTTTATTATCTGCGTTTAAAGATGGAAATAAAGCTCAAAGATATGAGATGATTTCGTTGTTACTTTAGGTATTGTATTAATATAAATATCACCATTAATTTTGGTCAGTGTTTAATAATGGATTCTGATAGAATTTTTAAAGCTAGATAGTTTTTTTAGCACTGGTGTGGTATTTGATCCCATCTAACTACTTTGAAAAATATTTGTTTTTTATAAAATGATATCACAACAGTTTACCAACTTTAGAACTATATTGTCATATGGTCTTAATGAATGGACTTTTTCACCAAATATGTAAAAGCCCTTTGCTTTAAGAGAAAAAGCTTAATCTAAGATACACCATTTACTGTCACTGTTTGAAAGAAGAGAAGCATTTACAAACATTATGTAAATGATGAGTCAGATAAAGGACATGTAATAACCACAGTCCACTACTATGTAGAGCACCAAAAGGGAATCTTTAAATGCTAATACAGTGGTAGTCCTGAGTGGTTTCGATTATTCTTTAAGAAGAGAGAAGGCAGCTATTTTCATATATTAGTATATATATGCCATAAACTATCCTTTAACAGTTGGCAAGTCACAGATTACATTTTGCAGTAAATTAGAAATTCAAACTTCCAAATTTTTCAGAATTAGATCACATTTTATGATTTCTGAAGATGAAGATATTTCAAAAAATAATAAATATATAGTGAATAATTTAATAATTGAACAAGAGACTAGATCATTGCCAAAATTAATTCTAAGTTACAAGATAAGTTTACTAATATAGATTTAAAACTTTTTTGTGACCTGTTGTTGTACTTGTTACAGGTATCATTTTTGGAAGACAGTATTGTATTCAGACAGTCATAGTAAGCTTTTTGTGTTAATAGAGCATCGTATTTACTTACAGAAATTTTGCTTGATCATTGTATCAGTACTGTTTTTAAACAGTGTCTTAAGAATAAGGGTTTTGATGCAATGGGAGCTATTCCACTTGGCAAGTGAGGTTACAGCTCTGTTACCTGGGTCCCCATGATGTATGTAAACATAGATATTATAGGTGTTTTCTGTGCATTCTCTGAAAAGGAAGGACCTGCTGGTTCACAAAATGCTAAAGAAATGTGGCTGTGAAACATTTTAACTTTCTTAATTGAAAGTCGGGGGTGGGATCACTTTTAATTTTCACGTCTTTGCATAACTTGTAAGAATACTCTATTTTAAGTTAATAATGTCAATTCTATGAAAAGCACATTTGATTTTGTAAGGCAGATGTGCTTTCCTATAGTGATGCTTTCGTTACCACTGTACTCCTTCCTTGATAAAAACTATTCTGTTTCGTAAACTTTTAAAACTAAGCATATAAGTCCTTACCATTTGTTTTGACCTACCATGTGGCCTGGTTTGCATTGTAAGCAAATATTTCTCATCCAGTTTTTGCATCAGTAACCCAGGAAATTACACTTTGGTTCTGATTTGCCTTTCCTATTACAGGTCAACAAAAATCTCTCGTTCACTTCAACATCAGCCTCCTCACAGCAGTCTAAGTTAAAACAGTCGGACATGCTGGCCGCTCATCAGATTCTACATCAGTTTGGTTTCACTCAGACCGGTGAGCCCCTTTCTTATTTTGAGTATTCTTTTAAATGTTCAGGTGATTTTTTTTTTTTTAATGAATGTCATTTATTTCACTTCAGGAATATAGCCCATAGCTTTGTAATGATCAGTTTTCACATTTGAATGACGTTCTAGCGTCTTTTTTCTTTATAATCACTAAAGTTATTTCAAAAGTAAATTTGAATTTGGTAACGTTAATAGTGGATACTCTCAAGCTCTGTTTTATTGAACAGAAAATAATTTTAAAGTAGCAAAACATGTGAGTTTTAAATCTGTGTAATATTAAATCTGATTCAGTTTCCCTTGGATAAAGGAACCATAGTTGATGGGTAATCCCATTTTAAAACTCATTTCAAGAAAAGCCAAGGTAAAATGCATTTGGGAGAAACAGGATACAACCTGCCAGTGACACCGTTGTTTCTTCAAAGTTGGCAAATTAATAAAATATGCAAAGAAGCTAGTTACAAAAATCTACATAAATCACTGAGTTGAAACGAATGGTACAGTTGCAAATTTTTAGGCTAATGTTTTAAATTTATTTGAATAAGATTCTCAAAGGACGTCAAAGAAAAAGCATCAAAGTGAGAAACGTATATTTTGGGTAGTTAAAGATGACTATTTCTGTTCATTTAGCTGTCTGTTTTCACAGTATTTTTTCTCTTGAATTCTTTTAGAAAGATGAGACAGCAGAGAACAAAACAATTATCTTTGTCAAAGAGATTATAATAAATTTGAGCTTCAAAAGATCAACATAATTTATTTAGAAATTTGGGGACCATATTACTTTTCTACTTTAAAAGTGTTTGGAGTTTACATACACAAGCTATTTTAATATTATTGTATTTTAATATTGCTGTATAAGTTACACATTACAGAGAGAGCATACTGGGATTAAGAATTCTTATATTCAGTCCTGGCTGTGCCTTTTATTACCCTTATTATCTGAGAACCTTAAATCTTCATTTGAAAGTGGAAATGATGTTTACATTAGATATTGTTGAAGTTCAAGTCACATAGCACATAAGAAAACACTTGGTAAACATAAAGTACCATATGAATATAACATACTTACAAACGTGATGAGTGTATGTATGCTAGCTTTGAACATACTTTCAATTCTAATTGCAAATCACTATAATAATGAAGTTATCCCAAACCTTAGAAATTTTAAATTTCTAGTGTTTCAGATGTGTGTCGGAAGTTGGAACAATGGCTTTGGTCATTCTTATAAACAGTAGAGGGCACACTGTGTGCCACCCCTTTAGACTCTTATTCTCTACACCCTACCTAGATACTTGGTTTGCCTTCAGATCATGTCATTTTAATGACTAGGAGGGAGAGAACCAGTCTCCACCACTTGATTCCTGTCATCTCCCTGTTGAGGTCTAAAATTCTTCTGGGAACAAATCCGTGATTCCACACTTCAGGATCAAAAGCATAGAATGTAAATGTCTGGTTGAGTTAATATATTGATTAAAATTCATTCAAGTAGTGTCTTAAGTTTGTCAGAAAACAAGGTGAAGATAATAGATACAAAATTCTTTCCTATTCCATAAAGGGAAAAATAAGGATATATAGGAAGCCTTTTGAAATGGGAAGAGGGGTTACCACTGAGACAGATAAAGAATAAAGGGAAAGCCAGATATGATAATGGCAAGTCTTACAAACTTCACCATTATGCATAGGCTTTGGTCCATCTCACCTTCAGCTTTCCATGGCCATATAGCTCTTGAGTGTAGCATTTCTATCATGCATGTCTATGTGTGTGCACTATCTCGGAAGCACTACCATTAAGCCCTCACTTGACTATTTTAGTTATTAATATGCTTGACCTCATTTTAAGGCATAGCCTTCCTATAAAAGTTGTTGAGATATCACTGTATAGAAAAATTATAAAAGCAGAATATGTAGTTCATTGCAAAATGGCCAAATTAATCCATTTTATTCATTAAGAAGTTTATCTTTGTGGAAAAGAATTATGCAGTAGGAAACAGGTGAGGTAGTTTCTACACCTGGTTCCATTTCTAAATGACTGTAGAATCTTGAGAAATTTTTTCAGGCCTCAGTTTTCTTATCCCTACAGATAAACAGGGGCTCTGGATTTAGTGAGTTTCTGTCTTAAAAATTCTGTGATTCTAGGGGCACCTGGGTGGCTCAGTCAGGTAAGCATTTGCCTTCAGCTCAGGTCATGATCCCAGGGTCCTTGGATGGAGCTCCATATCGGGCTCTGCTTCTCCCTTTTCCTCTGCCTGCTGCTCCCCCTGCGTGTGCGCTCTCTCTCTCCGTGTCCCTCTCTCTCTGTCAAATAAACAAAATCTTCAAAAAAAAAAAACTCTGTGATTCTATTCAGTATTCAAATGAGCTTTAAAAAGGGATAAACAGTTAAGTGTTCCTGACTGTACAAGAAATCTATTAGAATCTGAAATACAAGAATCTATATATATTAGAATCTGAAAAATAAGACTGTAAAAACTGGGGTGCCTGGTTGGCTAAGCCGGTTAAGCATCAACTCTTGATTTCTGGTCAGGTTGTGATCTCAGGGTCATGGGATCGAGCCTCCCCCACATCCTGTGGAGCCCCACGTGGGGCTTCACGCTCAACTCTGAGTCTGCTTGTCCCTCTCCCTTTCTGCCCCAACATGTGCATACAGTCGTGCTTGCTCGCTCGCTCTCTAAAATAAATAAAATCTTTAAAAAAAGACTACAAAAACTAATGTAGATAGGATGTTTAAAAATAAAAATCTTACTTGAAAACCTATGTAAATATTTAAGTCATATCTGTAAATGTTTGGCTTTGTACAGTATAAAGAAAAGCTATTTAGGGGCACCTGGGTGGCTCAGTTGTTAAGTGTCTGCCTTCGGCTCAAGTCATGATCCCGGGGTCCTGGGATCGAGCCCCGCATTGGGCTCTCTGCTCCGCGGGAAGCCTGCTTCTCCCCCTCCCATTCCCCCTGCTTGTGTTCCCTCTCTTGCTGTGTCTCTCTCTGTCAAATAAATAAATAAAATCTTTAAAAAAGAAAAGAAAAGCTATTTAGGGGTGCCTGGGTGGCTCAGTCAGTTAAGTGTCTGCCTTCGGCTCAGGTCATGATCCCAGGGTCCTGGAATCGAGCCCTGCATCAGGATCCCTGCTCAGTGGGCAGCCTGCTTCTCCCTCTCTTTCTGCCCCTCCCCCTGCTTGTGCTCTCTCGCTCGTGCATTCTCTCTCTCAAATAAATAAGTAAAATCTTAAAAAAAAAAAAAAAAAAAGAAAGAAAAGCTATTTGACATAGAGCTAATCAGTATGGGCCCCCTAGCCCTCATGTTAGGAGGCTGAAGAGCACAGGTTGATTTGATATATGTTATATATGAGTTTCCATGCTGGAAGGCTAGACTCCAAGGCAGGTTTATGGTCTGCAGTAACTTCTGTTAACCCTGATTTGGGGTAAGTTCTAGATGATGGAGACTGCTAGAAAAGTAACTTTCTTCCTAGGTTTGCATTCCTCAGAGTTTCTAGAACAGTACCTTTATTCATTCTACAGTCACTTTAAGTGGCTGCTTTGTTGAAGGTCCTCTCTTAAGGATATGGACTAAATATTACAGTCTCCGCCCTCAAGCAGCCAGTCTGACTAGAGAGAGTGATAAGCATGGAACAAATTCTGTAAGCATGTGATAGATTATAAAATCACAGTATAAACAGAGTGTCACTGGAATAAAGAGGGATAGAGCAACCAAGAGCTGTCTCAGATTTTTTTTAAAAGATTTATATATTTATTTGAGAGAGTATGTACATGTGCACACACACTGGGGAAGGGGCAGAGGGAGAGAATCTCAAGCAGACTCCCCCTCCCCTGCTGAGCGCAGAACCCCCTGCAGGGCTCTGCTTCACGACCCATGAGATCATGACCTGAGCTGAAACAGAGGCGGATGCTCAACCACCTGAGCTACCCAGGCACCCTGAGGTTTCTCAGATTTTATATGTCCAAACAAAACTCATGCCCCAAACCCCTTCTTCAACCTCTAATTTCCTTCCTACACACCAAGGCTTCCTAATCCCAGCACTCTAACCACATTTACCCAGTTGTTCAGGTTGCAGCCATTTTTTAGTCATGTTTTTCCCCACCACTTCCCTACTTCTACTCTTGTCTCTTAGCTTATTCTCCCCATAGCAGCCAAAATGATTCTTTAAAAAATGAATTAGATCATGTTACTTCCATGCTAAAAACTCTTAAATGTCTTCCTATCACAATTAAAATGATTCTCAGAGTCCTTACCCCGTCTTATAAAACCTTCCATGATTGTGTCTCTGTTTTCATGTTGGCCTCACCAGTAGGTTGGTGGGGGTGGGGTTTGTTCAGGAGGCCATGCCAAGTGAGCCAAGAAGTAGGTAACCAGACATACACTTTGACAGCTTGACTTGGCTAGGGGTCAGGTTGACTCTTAGTTAGCTGGAAGAAATGCTGAGGTGGATGTGTTTAGGAAGAACTGAGTCTGTAAAGGTAGATTGAGGCCAAATTGTGTCCTACTGAGGAATTCATATTTTATTTTTTAGATAAACTAAAGCTGTCTAAAGGTATGAGTATGAAAGACATATGATAAAAGTGTTTTAAAAAAACACATCTGGTAACTAAGGAATGGGTTAGAGAGGAAAAAAGCTGGATACAATTCTTACGAGATACTTACTTCCAGAACTATTCTTTAGGCTATTACTCTGGGTTCTTAGTTACAAAGGAATCAGTCCACTAATCCTATTAATTCTATTAAAGTTAAAACTATAAATCTCTCCCCAAGTAACTTTTATGAGAAAGAAAATTTTACAGTTTTGTCAATTATACTTTAATAAAGCTGTGCAGAATAAAAGAAAATTATAATTTTAACATTTTAGGTTAAATTGTAGGGTGTAGCTCATAATGCCTCACCATGTAGAGAACATCTAATACTGCATCTCAAAACTGTGTCCATACTTCCTTAGTATAATGAAGATCTCTAAAATAATAACAGCAATTTGTGTTTGTAAAAAAAAATGATAAAGTGCTTTCATGTACATTCTCATTTGATCCTCAATAAAACTTTCTAAGGAGTAGGGTAAACATTAAAATCACATGGAGTGGAATCTTTCTAGAGCTTCTAGGACCTTAGAACTTGCTACACAGCCGCGTTAGAGTGAAAGTGAGAGGCTGAGAGGCAGGGAGGCTGGCTTGTCAGAGTCCATATAGCTGGTGGTGTATAAAGCAAGATCTCCTCACTCAGTCCTTCTCATCCTACAGAACCAAACTGCCTACTTCTAGAGGAGGGCACAGGTGCACGAGGTGGAGTGGACTGACCCTCCGTGAGGCTGTGCCTGGAGCCACTCCTTCATTCCTGGCCCAGTGACCTCCCACTCTGCCCCCTGGTCCCTTTGGCTGGGGTGTTATCTTTTGTTACCAGCTTTGAAGGTCTATGATCTACTGTAGAGTAATAACCTGAACAGTACCGCGTCTGTGGAACAGGTGCAGGTGTTAAAATTGAGGTGTCAAGAAGGTATTTCCTGAGGATTAATGAATTTATATTTTTCTTTGACCTTTAAATATAATTCTGTGTTTGCTAGTTATTAGATTTTTTTTTTTAAGGTTTGGTTCCAGTGAGACTGTGGTATTTAAGGCCACAGTCAAATCAAGAGTTTCTCTGCAGGGAAATTTTGTTCTGTGATCATTTGTCTGAATCTCAGATCCCACTGAAACATCTCAAGAGTTTTTATGGAAGTAAATTTTAAGATGTGGATTATTCAGTAAAAATTAGAATTAGTTACTGTTATGGAGGGAGCAGAAATTAGCAGGAAGTGCATATTTGTTGGCGGGGGGTAGTTGTATCATCTTTTCATGTTTCTATTTGAAGGACAGCATGTTTCATTTTTATGTACTTAGTAGGTCTTTTCACAGCATGGTTCGAAATTAAATTTACTTCATATTCAGTAGATAACTTGCCATACAAAACATGAATCATTTTATTAATATGTCTTTATTAATGTAATTTTTATAGCATCTTTTTTAATTGTGGACTTGGAGTTTGATGGGAAAAACAGAGTGTGACATGGTTTTTAAAAATAATAGCTTCTGTCTTCTCGATATTTTGTTTGTACTTTCTATTAGCCTATATAAACATATATTAAACTTTATAGCCAACCATTTAATCTAACTTTTTATCTCATCCTAAATAGTCCAAGTATTTGATTTAAACATAATCATAAAATGATTCAGATGACTTCAGTATTGGTTAAGAGATGTCAAATTAACTTCTGTGCATCTACATGTTTAATATTTGAAGAACTCTGTTTTTCCATTGAGTTTTGCATGTCTTTGACAATTACACACTTATTCCTTTGACCAGCTCTTAAAATTAGGAGCCAATTTCCAGTTAAAGTTTATTTTTATTGTTTTCAAGGTTTCAGTATCTCTTAAGGTTTTAATTTTTTATAGAAAAGTACAACATTTTTGGAGTGCCTGGGTGGCTCATTCGGTTCAACGTCTGCCTTCAGCTCAGGTCATGATCCCAGAGTCCTGGGATCGATCCCCACATTGGGCTCCCTGCTCAGCAGGGAGTCTACTTCTCCCTCTCCCTCTGCTCCTCCCCGCTGCTTGTACCCTCTCTCTCTCTCAAATAAGTAAGTAAAATCTTTTAAAAAAAGAAAAAGAAAAATGTAAAACTTTGAAAATAATATCACTGAAATCTAAAATGAATCCTGGGTCATAGTTTCACCAGAGATTTTGTGATATCCTTATATAACTCATTGTAGGAGGTAGATTACATCAAAGTTGGAAACATGATGCTTCTTGTATTTCAAAGGAAGGGAAAGAAAACATTTTGGCAAAAATTAGGAGTTCGAATGACCCTGAATAAACACAGCTGATGGCAAAAGGGGGTTTCCATTTTAAGGAAGGTAAAATGAGCTTCAAAGAACTTTCTCATATTTTCAGAATTGGCAGTTTTCTGATAGTATTACTTAATGAAATTTAAACTGTTAGTTGAAAAGCACATTTTATTCTGATTTCAAACTTCCAGAATTCCAAGATTTCAGTTCAGGTGGTGGGATGAGTGAAAGGAATCAATTCATTGTCACAGATAAAAATGTCTACAGAATTGATTTTCTGTAGACAGATTGTCCTTAAATGTGCTTTATGGTACTAAAAAGAATCAAAAATGTTTTTATTATACAATTTTTAAAAGCAAGAATTTGTTTTCCAGAACAACCACTTTTCTGAATTCAGCATGTGTGCTTTATGGTGCAGAAAGTACTGGACCTGGGGTCCAAAGAGACAGGGGAGCTGGACCTGAGCCCTAATTGTGCCACTTCCCAGCTGTTACCTCGGCTAACTGCCTTTATCTCTCCAGGTGTATTAGCTCTGTATTCTACTTCATATGAATTTTCTACTTCATAGAATTATGAGGATCAGAAAAAATATTTTAATACTTTGAAATCCATAAGAAACTGTAGGCATAAACAACATGAGCTTTCCTAGGAAATTCTTTTGATTTTTTTTTTTTTTAAGTTTGAAATTGTGCAATTTGTATTGTGGTCAAAGGAATGGAGGAAGTCTTATTTTAAGACATGAATTAATAAAATGTGTTAAGTGATAGTATAGAAAAAAGAACATGTCACAGAGGCAAATAATGGATCTAGAATTTTCAGAAGCATGCCAAAAAAGACATTAAAATAAAGTAATTTTAAGACGAAAGTTTCCAAACAAGCATCTCAGACTTAATCCACTGGAACCCACTTAGCTTTTGAAACTTTGGCTTTCCCCGTAAGTACCAGTCAACACAAAAGCCCTGGAGGTGTGGGACTATTTTCATTATTTGGATTTTTCTGGACACTGAGCAAATGACCTTGATTTCATGGATTTTTTTTCTTTAACACATCACTATTTTATATTCCCCTTCCACAAAGACTGAGATTTCATTTGTTAGATTTTTTTGTTGTTGTCGCTTGTAATTGCGTTCTCTAAAATTGATGTTTGGTACATGAAAGATACAAGGTGCCATTTTAGCCACCAGTATCAGTATTTTACTAAGTGATTCTCCAGTGATCCAACTTAAAACTAAAACTTATCCTCACTTGTAATAGAAGCTCCTATATTTCCTGAATAATAAATATTACTTGAATTATTAAAGTGTTTCTGTGTTGATAGAGTATATCCTATATATTTATCATTTACTAATTTAAAAATTATTCTATCAACTCTAGTAAATATTAGTGTACTTAGTGGTTCATCATTCACATGGATATACACTTAGTATTAAGGTCCCCATCTAGTTACTAAATTTCTCCTATTACCCTCTGAAGAGAGAATATGAATACAAACTTTTCTCCTCATTTAAATCTCTTGATTTGAATGAGCTTAAATTTGTCCACTATTTCCTACCCAATTATTTTCTAAGAAGCTATTTTACATGATATTTACATGGTGTATAGGTTCCAACCTTACAATTTTCAACCTTTTCCCCATCTGTTAAAAATAGCCACATTTCTCTGTGTGTGGGTGTGTGTTTTGTTTAAGAACCTATTAAATTTAGTCGTTGACATATATTGTAGCATTTGCCCAGTAGGTTAATTTTAAAGGTGAAATAATTATATTAATATTCACTGAATAGTAAAAAGAAGGCAATGGAAAGCCATTAACTACAAGAAATTAAAATGAGATCCTATTGATTTATTAAAAATGGAAACTATATAATTTTATCCTAATGCAGCCAGATTACCTGCCAGACCACTGAATTTGCATTTTATAGATATTCTGATGGTTACCTTTTCTAAAACTTTCCAGTTGACAACTTCTTAATTTGTCTTTTTGTATATTTTGAAGATTTATAGACGGTATTTGCATATAGCATCCTTTTTTAAAAGATCGTGAGTAAATCTTTTGAGAGCATAGGCAAAGTTAAACAGAGCTGCTGTAGCACAGATGGTTCTGAAATACGAAAACTAATTTCAGAAAAGATATTCAGCCGCAAGCTTGTATAGCAAGATGTATGTAAACTAACCACTTTTGTCATATATGTGACAGAAACGTAATCATCGTCATGCATGAACTTTAATTTCCTGAAAGAAGCTTCTGTATTTTACTCTCCTGTCTCATTTCCGATGACAGCATTACCATTTTTCAGGTAGAAACTGTGGACCCATCTTTGACTCCTTATCCTTTCCTCTAACTAGTTAGTCTCAGAGCCTTCTCATTTCTTTATTCTAAATCTTAATTCACCAAGAGTCCTTTTGATCTTTATGATCTCTTTCTTATCTTGTTTGTTCCTTTTTGCTAGTGTCAGAGTTTTGTGGGTGTCATTACATCTTCCTAAATCTCTCTAAGTTCTTTTCTCTGAATTGATATTTTCCTTTGTGCTCAGTTTTTTCATCTATTTATGTATCCTATCTTTTTCTTTCATGCCAATGGTTTTTCCTCTATATCAGATGATCCTTGGTGTCTATCTCTTTTTAAAAATGAAGGACTGGGTACGAATATAGTGTCCCTCTTCTGTTGTGTAAATAGCTCTATTATCTCACTGTTTTGTTTACTTTAGCAGAAATCTCTTGAGAATTTTGTATTTATGGCTAAGACATATTAACTGGCAGCTTATATTTAGGGTAAGGGAGCAAGATAAATGAATCCACCTGTCAGGCTATCAGACTTATTGCCAGAATGAGAATAAGGGGACAGTAGTATTCACTGTAGAAGTCTTCACTCTTCCCAAGTGGTGTGTCAATAATATTTTTAGGGACAATTCCACTGATTTATTTTTTAATTTTTAATCTTTTTTTGGCTATGGTTAGTGCTCAGCAGCATCCATTTTGTGTGGGATCTGCAGCCTGTTTGGCCTAAGTGTTTTACATACTAACGTTCAGTTATTTCTCCTGGGTTTTGTTTTGTTTTGCCCCCTACCAAAGATGCTGTTTCTGTGTTCACAGGTCTTGACTTTCATTGTCCAGATAGATTCTGTATCTACTACAGCCCATCATAATGTTTTCAGGCAGATGTTTCTAATCACTTTTCATCTTCTATAAATTTGTTGAAATCTCTAACCTGTTTTTTTCAAGCTCACCAGTGACTTTCACATTGCTCATTCCCATGGTCAACTCTTTGTGTTTATCTTCCTTATCAGCAGCCCTTGACACATTTGATGGCTTCTTAATACACTGGTTTCTGGGACACCACATTCTTGGTTTTCCTTTTATCTCATTAGCCACCACTCTGCATTCTCTTTTGCTGATTCTTCCTCTTTTCTTCTGTGTCTTATTAGATTGCTCCACTGCAATCTGATCCCCTTTTATTTCATATATATGTGTATATATATATGAGTATGTATATATATATTCATATGGAATGCGTATATACACATATATATCCATTTCCTTGGTGATCTCTTGACTTTAAATTAAACCTATATGCCAGTGTTTTATCTTCAGCCCAGACCTCTTTTCTGAACTCCAGACCTGCAGAGTCCAGTACAGTATTCTCTAGCCTCAGGTAGCCATTGAATACTTAAAATGTAGCTAGGGTGACTTGGGAACTAAGTTTTTAATTATATTTCATTTCAGTTTTTAAATATAAATAGCCACGTATATTGCCAGTGGTTATCCTGTTGGACAGTTCAGACTTACAGAATCTACTTCTATATGAATCTTCATTATTTGACACCAGACTGATCACATGTTACAATATAAAAAATAGATTATCTCTTTTTTTAATACACGTAATGCTTTTAATATTAAAACTTCCTTAAATATAATATTGAAAATTTCATAGTTTTTCATCATTGTAACTATAGAAATGTTATTAATAAGCAGTATTGAGGGGCAGAGCAGCTGGGTAGCTCAGTCTTTTAAGTGTCCAACTCCTAATTTTAGTTCAGGTCATGATCTTAGGGTCATGAGATCAAACCCTGTGTCAGGCTCCCCACTCAGCAAGGAGTCTGCTTGAGATTCTCTCCATCTTCCTCTGCCCTGCCTCCCGTACCCTAGAACATGCACATTCTCCCCCCGAAAATAAATAATCTTTAAAAAAAATAAGCAGTATTGATATTAATTTGAATAAGAGCTCTACAAGTTTCTTATTCTTCATATTTAAATCAATACATGACATTCTGCTTGCACTTAGTTGAGAAGTCATATACACCTGAATTTAGATCCAGATTCTGTTAGTTATGCTATGACCTGGAGCAAGTTATTTCATCTTAGTGACTTGTCATTTGAAAATAGAAGATGGGAAAGTGTTCACTGCAAGTGAAAGTTTTTAAATACCAACCTATGCTTGACTTAAAATGCACTAGGAGTTATAGATAGTATCTTTATGACTATATTCCGAGCTATTTTAATCATTGAGCTTTTTATTTTAAATTTACCTTACTTCCCACTAAATTTTAGAAAGAGAAATCACTATGTTCTTAGAATTAGACTTAGTAAATGTCTTATGTTAAAATCCAAATTCCTCCAGTACATATATATTTTTTCAAAATACAATTTCTAGGCATGCTGGTTAAATCATTTCCATAACAAAAGTGATTTTTATTATATAATTCTAAAGTAGGAGAGGTGGAAAATTTCACCTTCTTTATCAGAACATAATTTACATCATGATGAAAGTAGTCATTGTTTGTGATTTACTGCTGTGCCTCCAGGGTAAAATCAAACTGTCAGTAATCAATTCACTCAAAGGTGAGGATTAAAGGAAGAATTACAGCTTTATATGGCTGTATCCGGCAAGGGGAGAAGGGCAGGTTATAAAATGGATAAATTACTTTTGACCAGGGATAGCTTTATTCTTATATAGTTTGAGAATAAGACTGCATTTAATGTTATTTAATATCAACCATAAGATGCATTTTACTATTTTTATAATCACAAACCGAAATTGACAGTTTTTCCATTTTTAAGGCAGTGAAACATACAAAATGAAGTTATTGTTGGGTATATTTCTATATATATGTAGTTTTTAAAGTAGATTTTTTCATAACTTTTCTGATAATAAGCTTAATGCATGGTTTTGAAGGAAATAAGTATTCCATAATTTTGACATCTTTCTCTAAATGTAGATGTTATTTTTAGTTTTTCAGTGTTATAGTAAATATATCTGCATATCAAAATGTTGTGCATACCTCTGATGATAAAAAATATTTTTAATTCATGTTTAAAATAAAAGGTCAAATTTGACTCCTCGTTAATCATGTTTGCTCATTCCTGCCCTTGATGTACCCGCATATGTTCCACATCACTTTCATTTCAGCCTCCATGTTCTGTGATTCTGGGAAGAGTGATGAATTTTAACAACTAGTAATCATTCTTTTATTTATTAATTTTGCTTAGGGTGGGCACTGCTTAGAACCAAGGAAGCAGTTCCCCATGTGTACTCCCTTGGTTGGGGGAAATGAAATATCATTTATAGCATAACAGTAATAACTTTTGTTTCCTTTGTAAATTCCAGTGTCCCTAAGTAACTTTTAAAAAAATTAAGTCTGTGACAAGACATACTTCAGTTTTTAAACATTTTAGTTTGTGTCTACTAAAGGCTCTAGAAATTTAGAGGAAGACTGGAAATTTGGAGGAAGAGGGCTATCTGAATTAAGTTCTCATTCACTCTTAGGTTATGCTTTATAAGACTATATTCAGAATAGCCTTCAGGTTTCCCTTAGACTAGCTAAGTGCATACTTTTGCATTTTGTGGTTTAGTCAGTTTGGTCTGGATAGCGAACAGTCTATGATATCATAGAATTTACTGGTAATGTTTTCTGGAAATGAATATCCATCACTTATTGAAAATGTCACCTAACAATGGAAATTAGGTTTAGGAACCAGTCCTTCCGGTAATGATAGAAATGTCTAGATAATGTTGATTTGTATTTTCCAGAATTTTAAATGTGTGTTTTCAGGAAGCTTTTTCCTTGAATGAAAAGTGAATGAAAATGTGAAGAATCACTCTCTGTGTTGTTCTTAGTCAGCAACTTGCCTACAAGTCTGAGAGCAAAGTTGATG
The DNA here is from genome assembly GCF_054177405.1 of Leptonychotes weddellii. NCBI lineage: Eukaryota > Metazoa > Chordata > Mammalia > Carnivora > Phocidae > Leptonychotes > Leptonychotes weddellii. The sequence goes on along the minus strand of NC_138376.1, from coordinate 104,161,116 downwards.
ACAAATATGACAACTAAGAAATGACTAAATGGAGTGACTGGTCATATTTTAAAAATAATTTAAGAAGTTTTTACATTGTAAATGTCCAATAAGTAAAAAGTAGAGCATTGTTCTAATGTTCTAATTTCAGGCAATTTACTTTTTTTCTCAACTTTCTCCCCTGAAAAATATTCAACTATAATTTTATAAAGAGTAAAAATTGAGAATGGTTTTTTGACCAGTGTCCATCTTTTTGAGCAGAACCAGAAAAACTGCATTTTAGCAGAAATATCCTAACAAAATCTGTTAGTTTAAAAAATTAAAAACCTTTGTATACTTTATCAAAAGCTAATTCATGCAGTTCATCAACCAGTGTTTATGGAGAGCCTACTGTGTGACAGGGACTGTGCCAGACTCTGGGAGAAATGGAGATGAAAGACTGCCCTCAGAGTCCTCCCAGTCCAGTTGAAGAATCCAGTGGGCAGAGAAATAGTTATACTATAATGGGGTTGAGTTCAACAGGAGATAAGCGTAAAACGCTAAGGGAGCACAGACAGGAAATCAGTCTGCTTAAATTTATTATCCCTATGAAATGCACTTAGTTTCATGGCCTTGCTTAGCATTCCATGTTGCCTACTCAATATGGAACTATATTGTCTATTTAAGACTCCTCCAAACAATAGTTTAGAACTAGGAGTCTGAATTTTGATGCTGACCTTTTACAAAGCCAGTGTGTCACAAGTCACGTAATAACCTGCATTACTGTACTGTATCCTTCAACTCTGCTTCCCAAGGGTGTTCTGGGAATAAGTGAGTGAATATTTATAAAGCACTCTAGTTTCTTTCCTATTAATATGTGTGACTCTGTGTGTGTGTGTGTTGTGTGTTTTGTGTGTGTTGTGTATATTCACCCTTCTTTTGAAAGGAATCAGATCACATCTCACAGCTATTAAGTTTTGTCAAAGCAAAGTAGGTAGTGAGCAGCTGTTGCATTTTGGCCAATTCAGAGTCAATAAAGTTTGGGGTGTTTTTATTTGGTGCAGAGGTAGGGGTCTCTTGTTTTTCTTCTTTATTTCTATTTTTGTAGTAACATTATGAGGGCTTGAAAATGTCATCTCAATCTTTTTAATCTGTGTTTTTTCAAGTGAAGATTTAACAGAATTGAAAGTAAAACAAATTAGCAGCTAATGTTAAAGGCAGTTATAAATGAACAATATAACAGGCAAAGTAATCTGGTTAATATTCATGAAGCTTTTATAAGGAAAAAGTTGATACAGCATAATAAGCATATTTTTTAAAAATGACTTCTCTTTGCTTTGAGTTATGGAAAATGTCTTCTAAATCATCATGCTTATGTTCAAAATCTAAATTTAGTACCTCTCTCTAGAATTTAAATTATATATTTTATGGATAGACCAGAGAAAATGAGTTCTCCCCTTCCTATATTCTCAATACTGTAACAGTGTAATAGATGAAAATACTTTTTCCCTTATTAAATCTTTTCTTGTTTTAACTTCGTTCTTTTGGGGTTTTTTTGTTTTGTATTTAATTCTAAAGGATGTCTAATTCTTAGATATGCAGATACTGGGAATGCACGGTTCATTCATACATTTAATAAGTACCCAGTGAGTACTTACTTTGTCTCAGGCACTGTTATAGGTGTTATGTAAATGTATCAATGAACAAAACAGGTAAAAATCCATACCCTTGTTCAGCTTACCTTCTAGAGAGAGAGGCAGACAATAAGCAAATAAGTATAGAATAAATAACAAGCAAAAGAGGGAAGGGGGACAAAGTGAACTCGGGAGTGAGGTTATGTTGATGTTTTAAATAGGGTGGTCAAGGAAAATGTCACACAGAAGCTGACACTTGAGCAGAAGTTTGAAGATAAAAGAAAGCCATGTCATCTGAGAGAATATCATCCCCAACCAAGATCTCAAGTCAGAAATATGCTTGGTGTGCATTTTGAAGAGCAAAGAGGCCAGTATGGCTAAAGTAAAGGAAATGAAGGGGAAGTAGAAGACAGTGAGGCCAGAGAAGTAGCAGGGGGCCAGATTGCACAGAATCCCATCTAAATGAAGTGCAAAACACTACCCATTCCCTAGCACTGGCAGAATTCACAAGAGACATATTTTTTAAAGGGGGGGTGGGGTATGGAATCTTACAGTTTGATACTTTCTAAATAAGAAAAATGAATAAAGTGAACTGGAGCGTATATATGATGTAGTGACAAATCCTCAGAGAAGGCATTATTTAAACTGTTACCAGATGAGAAGACTAATAATCATAAAAGGTGTTGGGGGGCACCTAGGTGGCTCAGTTGGTTAAGCATCTGCCTTTGGCTCAGGTCGTGATTCTGGGGTCCTGGGATCCAGCCCCGCGTTGGGAATCCCTGCTCAGTGGGGATTCTGCTTCTCCCTCTGCTCTTGTTCTCTCTCTTTCTCTGTCTCTCAAATAAATAAATCTTTAAAAAAATAAATAAGTAAAAGGTGTTAGGGCATTCCAGCTAGGAAGGTCAGTTAAAAGGTGATTTTACAATTGAGGTGGGAGAATGAGACTGAAGTAAGAAAATAGAGATATTAGGTTATTAAGTATTAGAGATTTGGAGTGAGAGTGGTAAGGGATAGAGAAGTAGAATTTAAGCATAACTAAGCCTTCTAATTTTGGTGAATAAGTGGATAGCAATCCATTGACAAAAATAGGGAAATCTAGAAATATTGGGAAAAGATAATTATATTTTGGATATATTGAGTTTGAGATGCCTGAAAGACATCCAGAGCGAGATATCTAGTAGCTTGCTCATTCATTTGGACCTCATTTATTAACTGTCCTGCTATGAGTCAGGCCCTGTGCTAGGAACTAGACTGTGTGCTTTGAAATATGGGGTTGGAGCATAAGTAGAGATTAAGGAGTCAATGGTATATGTGTAGTCCTTGAATCCACTGGAATTAATGAGATAAACTGGAAGAGGCTATTAAATGAAAAGAGACCAAGAGACTAAGAACCATTAGGATGACCATGAGATTGATGGCTTGGATGCTCACTACCCAAAAGACAGCCAAGGAAAAATTGAGGACACAGGCAATTACAAGAAGTTTCTCTTGGTGCTGTATGTCTTTTTTTTTTTTAATTCTTCACTGCAGTAATAAATTTGAATTTTAAAAAAATTGAATTATGATAGTATACACTTTATCTTTTTTGTAGCTTATACTTGTGATTTTCAAGATTCTGTAACATTATTGCTAAAATAATATTAGTGTTAAAGACTTACAGATATTAAATTATATTTTAAGGATTGAACACACAGAATTGAATATTTTGGCTTTGTGTATATAATAAATATGTAACATAATTATATTAGAAACATAGCTATTCTCAGATTGAATATCTAGAGCATGTCACAAAGGATATGATTTGGACAGACTTCAGTTTCCTGTTAGAGTTTACTGAAGATATTTGTCAAAAACTAAAAATTGTGTGCAGTTTTTGGTAGTAAATAACTACTATAGGATTTTGAGTAATTATTGGTTAGCACAATTAAATTATTTAAAAGTTAAAGACACACTAACATTATATATTCATTGGATCAGTGAATTTCATTTTGATTAATATTTGGGAGTAATAGCACAGATCAATGGAGACTGAAGAGACCTTCCCAAAATGTATGAGGCTTAAACTGAAGCACAGAAAGACTAAATTATCCTCACTTTTGGTAGCGGGGCTAAAATCAGGAGCCATGTTGCCTGATTGATGCAATCCACACCATAGAGTTATTCACTTTTCCCTGCTTGCTTTGTACTTTTTCAGAAGCATTAATTTACCAATCTCAAATGTTAGGGACCCCTTTCCCTCCTTCTCAGTGTTCTACCTACTCATTCATGTTTACATACCCTTGATGAGTGGGTCACCACCTATTTCCATAACTAACACAGGAAAGCCTACTGATTTGTGGTTTTGTATATTCGCTGTGCTTTACCTCTGTGGTCTGTATAGACATCCAAACTTTGTAGACTCAGGGCCCTCAGCCTTTGATGTTTCTGAGTTTGGGAGAATTTTTTCATATAATATATGAAACATATTGTTCAAAGAATGTTCTCTTTCCACAGTCTGAAATATGTACCCAGTAAATAGAGGGCTTCCCATAGCATCCTGAACAAGTCCACTGTAAAATAAATATTAACATTTTACTGGGCTAGATGAGGAAAAGTCCCTTTAAGATTCACATTTACTAAAAATTTATTTTTAGATGAATATTTAGAAAAATATTTAGAATGTGGAATGACTGTACCACTGGAGAATCTTTTTTGCCACAAGATGTTTTTAACTCTCATTTTCTGTATTTGTGTATTCCGGCATTCAACAGGCCTTTATTGAATGTGAACTGTATGACACATGCAACTAAAATGCTTGATAGAGGATTGCACAGGAATGCTGATGAATCACAGTGGGGTCAAGAGAAGAATATCATAAATGCTTTCCTAGAGGACACAGTGTTTGACCTGAGCTTTAAAGGATGTCTAGGAAATAATTAAGCTTGGAAGGAGGTGTCAGAGAGGGAGAGGGCTTAGGTACACTCTGATTAGAGGAAAGAACAGCTGGAGGAATGGCTAGGGTGAATGACAAGGGATGGTTATTAGTGAGCTGGGTAGTAGCTACGCCCTGAAGGGCTTTGTGTGCCATTTTTAGTTAAGCAGTTTGAGTTAAACACTCAAGGAGGGTGATTTTTATCCTGAAGATTATGCCTAGAATGACAGGATAACAATTTTTCCTTAGAAGAGCTATTCTGTCTGGCAGTGTGGGATATCATTGGAAAGCCCATGGAGCAAGTCAGCAGGTTTGGTTAGGAAGCTATTCCAATAATCCAAATGAGGAGAAAGGGTCCGAGCTAAGGAGTGGGATAGAGAGGAGGGGCAGGTTTTTTTTATACATATATATACACATATATGTATATATAGGTATGTATGTATACACATAATACACATATATGTCTGTATATAGTTTTTAATAAATTTTTTAAATTTTTTATTTATTTGAGAGAGTGCATGAGAGAGAGTGAGCGAGGTGAGGAGCAGAGGGAGAAGCAGGCTCACCGCTGAGCAGGGAGCCCGATGCAGGGCTCGATCCCAGAGTCCTGGGATCATGACCTGAGCCGAAGGCAGACACTCAATGACTGAGCCACCCAGGTGCCCCAGTTTTTAATAAAAATATTTTTAAGGTATGATTATTTTCACCTCAGGTTGTATGAAACAAGCCATTAAGTTTTCTTAAGCAGATCTCACTATTAGAATGTCTAATCTTTGTCATATAAGTATTTAATCATAATGCTTACTGTATTTTATTCCTTTAAAACTTCAGTTCTACATGTATTTAAAGGCTGTTGAAAAAATACACAAATATAGGATATTTTAAACATCAAAGTCAAAATAAACTAATATATATATATCTCAAACATACATAGTATGCCAGGTATGACTTAAAGTGTTTTTTCCTATATTAGTAAACTAATTAATTCTCCCATCAACCTATGAGATATGTATTGTTTCCCCTGTGCTGGAATGAGGAAATGGAGGCACAGAATGGATAAATAACTTGCCCAAGGTCACATAGCTAACAATTACCAGAGCCGGTCTTCCAAAATATACAGAATGGCTCCAGAGTCAGGATATATTATACTAGTTAAATTGTCCTTTGAAATGCATTTTTTTGGGGCGCCTGGGTGGCTCAGTTGGTTGGGCGGCTGCCTTCGGCTCAGGTCATGATCTTGGAGTCCCTGGATCGAGTCCCGCATCGGGCTCCCTGCTCGGCGGGGAGTCTGCTTCTCCCTCTGACCCTCCTCCCTCTCATGCTCTCTGTCTCTCATTCTCTCTGTCTCAAATAAATAAATAAAATCTTAAAAAAAAAAAAAAAAAAGAAATGCATTTTTTTCATGGTAAAGAGACAAAAACTAATAATAGAGAATTAAAATAACTCACACTTCTGATTTGGGACAGGAATTTTCCCTGAAAAATTTTTTTTTAAAGATTGTATTTATTTGAGAGCAAGAGAGAGCACAAGCAGGGTGAGGGGCAGAGGGAGAAGCAGACTCCCCACTAAACAGGGAGCCTGACTTGGGGCTTGATCCCGGAACAGAACTCCAGGATCATGACCTGAGCCTAAGGCAGATAATCAACCGACTGAGCAACCCAGGCACCCCTGCCCTGAAAATTATGATTTCTCAATAAACAGAGATTTTTTGAGTGAAGCTATCAATATGTAAAATATAGATATATGTTATAGTAGCTATTTATTCATTTGTGCATTAATTTTGGAGCCTTCTCTTATTTTTAGGAAGATACTCCAATAAATCCAGAGTTGGGAGAAGTGTTTGGTTTTCACTGACTGTTTTTAAATAATGCTGAGAAACTTTTTTCAGTGAAAACCTAAACCCTGTTTACTCTGCTTACATGGAAGATTTAGCAATATTCAAAACCATTGAATATTTGCTTGCCTGCTACACAATCATTAAATGTCTTAATAAGGATCTATAGTCCTTTCCCCCAAGTGTATTTTGAAATTTTTAAAACCACAAAGTTGAAAAAAAAAGATAAAACTCCTAAATTTGTACCATTTGCTTCTTCCCCTCAAAAACTTCATTCATATATCTGCTAAGAATAAGGATATTCTCTTTATAATCATAGTACTATTATCACATCTAGAAAAATTAACAATGATTCTATAATATCTAAAAAACAGTTTATATTCAGATTTTCCTAATTGTGTCTAAAATATCTTAAGTTTTTTGTTTGCCTGCTTATTTTGTCCAGCGTCCAGTCCAGATTCACACTTACATTGGTTGTTACGTCATTTTAGTCTCATTTAATCTCTGCTAATCTAGACTCCTTTGTTGTTTTTCATGACACTGACTTTTTTAAAGAGTCTGGCTGAGCCAGTTCTATAGACTATCCAGTGTTTTTTATCTATTTCACTGTGATTAGATTCAGGTTAAACTTTTTTTTTTGGCAAGAATGCTATAAGTAATACGTACTTTTTTACATCACATCAGGTGGCGTGTAATGTCAGGTTGTCCCACTACTTATGTTGCTAAATGCAATCCTTGATTAACATAGTGAACACAAGATCCTGTTGTAAAGATAAACTTTTCCCTTTGTAATTGCTGGGTATTCTGTGGGTCATTACTTTGAGACCATGTGAATAGCCTGTTCCCCAAAAAACTTACTTAATGGTTTCAGCAGCCATTAATGATCCTTGCCTAAATGAACTGTTAACAATGGTTAGGGGATTCGACATGGTGGGTTTTTGGTTTGTTTTTTTTTTAAGATTTTATTTATTCATTTGAGAGAGAGAGAGCACAAGCAGGGGGAGAGGCAGAGGGAGAGAGAGAAGCAGACTACCCACTGAACTGGGAGCCTGACATGGGGCTTGATCCCAGGACCCTGGAGATCATGACCTGACCTGGAGATTATGACCTGAGCCAGACGCTTAACCATCTGAGCCACCCAGGCGCCCCTGCATGGTGGGTTTCTAACGTTATCATTGCTTCTACATCTGTTGGCTGGTGTTTGGTCAAGAAGAGAACCTCTTTTTTTTCTTGCCTATCTCTTTGAGTATTGTGGATTTTTTTTTTCATTTAACTTATTATACTTCTTTACTCTCATTTTCTTTGTGTTGCTGAAGTTGTCCACTAATCTGGCAAAGGAGAGCCCCTTCCTGTCTATTCCTGTATCCTTTGATATGAACCATTTAGTTTAGAGTACTTCATACTTGCAGTATCCTCAGTGCATCGTGTAATTTCCCTGCCCTAACACTGGAATCAGTCATTTCTCCAAGAAGCCCTGGTACTATTTAGTGGAAAGTGGAATTTAGAAACTAAAATTGGGGGCTAAGTATACTCATTACTATTGGGATATCATTGCATCTTAGACCTTTATCACTGGACATATTTAGGAAATCATCAAGTTTTAAAAAATCAGTGAATTCATACTATGATTTCCAATTTAAATTTTAAATTACCCTTATTGTATATTTGTATGTTTTTTCTTTATATATTAGGGAAACTTATCTGTCAATAATTTGCAGATATTTTCTCCAAGTTGAACATTTGGCTTTCGACTTCACAGCACAATATTTTTAGAAAAGCTTTCGTTATACCTGGGTTTGTAAACAGATTACTTCGTTTTCTTCTAAGATTGATATAGCTTCATTTTTAGCGTTTAAATCTGACCCACTAAGAATTTATTTTCCTTGTTTATGGTGTGAGATACGGATCCAGTTTCTTTTTTTTTTCTTTAAGATTTTATTTATTTGAGAGAGAGCATGAGCGGGGTGGGGGGAGCAGAGGAGAAACAGACTTCCCACTGAGTAGGGAGCCCAATATGGGGCTTGATTCCAGGACCCTGAGATCATGACCTGACCTGATGCTTAACTGACAGAGCCATTCAGGTGCCCCAAGATCCAGTTTGTTTTTCAAAACGGCCATTCCTTCCCAACACCATGTATTAGAAAGTATCTCTTCCTCTTCCCATGTGATTTCCATATGTAACTGGATCTTTTTCTGAACATTTTAATGTATTCTGTTGGCCTACATGTCTATTCCTGTGTCATTACCACATTGTTTTAATTGTAGAGGCTTTTTATAATATAAGTTGATATTTAGTAATGTTTATTTCCAATCATTGCTCTTTTTATTCCCCAGAATTTTACTAGGTATTCTTGCATATACTTCTATATGAATTTTAGAATCAGCTTGTGCTGGGGAAAAAACTTTTTATCAGAATCAAACGAAATTCATATATTATCTTGGAGGGAATTGGCCTGTAAGTTACATTGTCTTGTTGCAGAATAAGGGATGTCTTTCTATTTGTTCTGTTGTTTGTTCAATTTGTTGTTGTTCAAACAATAGAAATTGTTTCTATTTGTCTTGAACAAATGTCTTTTTTGTCTTCTGTGTCCTTCAGAAGTATTTTAACATTCATATTGATTCTTGTATTTATTCACGAGTATTCTTTTATATTGCTCTTAAAAATGGGGTATTCTTTTTCATATATTGTCTAACTAGTTCTTTGAATATGTAAAGGATATTGATTTTTATATATTAAACCTTATACTATGATAACTTTCTGATGTATTAGTTCTGTTATTGTGTTATTTTTAGCAGTGATTCTTCTGTATTTTCTAGGTATAAAATTATATTATCTGAAAAACAATTTTACTTCTTTTCTAGTCATTAAGAATGCTTGCAAGCTTTGCACAGACAACTTTATATTAAATTTGGCAGGAAAGAACCCTGCCTCCTAAAACTGTATTCTACTGGAATATAATAAATTTTATTTCATTTTTTTCCTAGCCAGAAGTAATCAAAGCATAATTCTCTCTGTCTTATATAGAGATTAATGGTGATCTCCAAAACTCAAATAGGATGCATAATTATAGTGTAGCCTGAAGCAGATGACTCCTAAAAGAGATGTCATGAAAGAGAGAATCAGGGTTCTCTTGTCCCTAGCACAGTGCCTTGTGCTTAGTGGGTAGCCCATAAACTTTTGGTGATGATACATAACGTTGCTGGATATATGTTCTGGCTTTAGAATTTGGCATATATTCCTGCTTTTTTTGCTTTTGCAATAAATCTGATCATCTTTGTTCTTTTTTTCCTTTGATCATGGTCTTGAGTTAAGTTTGGTAGAGTTTAGGGAAACTAAAAAATATATAATTCTCCTGTGTAGGTCAGTCAAGTACAATGGGGTAAAATGTCATGTTCTAGTTTTCTGCAAAATAAAATACCTAACCATCTCCCAAAAAGCATAAAATTTTTTCCATTATCTTCTCTAGAGTGTGTAGTATCTGAAAAATTAGGGAACTTTTCAAGTAACATATTTCAGTTTTACAGTAAGTTTAGACACATTACCAAAGGAAGTAGTAAATTAACAGTTTTGAAAATAGTCATAGAAGATTAACTCAAACATTCTGATCACTAATGCACACAGTTAAAAATGCATTGTAGCACATGAACTCAGCGGATATGGCATAGATTCCATTTATTCAGTTCAAGAGTTGATGGCCTCCTGGGTTTTAGGCATTTGGACTAGGCACTATAGACGGAAAGATGAATAAAATCAGGGCCTTACCACAGGGGCCAAACACACAAATGGGTCTGGAGTGTTTATGACTTAGATGCGTAGGTTTCAGTCATGGTATTGCTGCTCATTGGTTGTGGGACTTTGGGAATATTACACATCTTCTGATTTACTTTCTGGAAGCTACTACCATTTCCTTCCTTTAAAATGGAGTTACCTTTGTGGTTTGTTCATTAACTCTCTTAAAATCCTTAATAGTTGTTGAGTTTTGTTTGTTTTGTGATGTTTTACTTTAAAAGATATTCTGATTCTTCCTCTGTCATCAGTGGCACTACCAGTTCTAGAAGGTTATTGGGTCATGTTCAGTTTACTGAAACTCCCTATGTGAGTTGCTGGCTTTCTGTTCATGCTCAATGGTTTGTGGTCCCAACTATACTGATAGAGGTCTGAGCTGTGGCAAAACACAAAAACACCTCTCTGCCGAGGCACAGGGTAAGCTTCTCCTCTCAAGTCTTATCAGTTGCAAGTTACAGTCATCTCCCAGTGCCTGGGCCTGGGACTAGGTACCTCTAGCTATGTAGGTCCCTTTGCATGTAGGCCCCTTATAGGTCCATTGTGGTGCATAGGGTCTGCCAGACCCTCATTATACTACAGACATTAAAATGACAGAGCCAGTTACCCAGAGCATTTATAGCTTCTGCAGGTTGAGAGCCCTCAGTGAACTCTGAAAAACCCATTTTTTGCCTACCCCTTTAGAAGAGACCTGCTTTCCCTGCACAGGTCCATGCTCAGCACCAGGGAGAACAGAGCCCCCCCACACTCAAATCCTGCCACCCACTCCCATTCATGACGCACTGATACTGAGATTCCAGAGAAAAACTTTTGTGTTCTGATATATTCTCCAGGGTTTGCCATCCCACTTGCCCTAGTCCTTGTAGGCCTCTAGAAGAAACTAAACTGAACTGCATGATTTCAGATTTTAAAATCATTAAACAAAGTGAAAAAGAAGATGCTCACTTAGAAGATTAAGTGGAATGGTTATCATAAAGATAAAAGTTATGAAAGTAAAATAAAATGAACTGCAAAATTTAAAGAAATAATAGGATAAAATTCACCTGAGCAGATGATAAGACTCTGCAGATTAATGGGTTTTTCAAATCTCAGGAAAGATTAATTATAGCCAAGACACAGTTAGATATACCTTGGTGAAATTCCTGATTTCCCAGATACAGGGAAAATCTCACAAGCCTGTACAGAAGAACAGGTTCTTTCCCTAGAAAGAGAGTTGAATGGGTATTGGACTCCTCATCTAAAACTCTAAAAGTGGGGTTCAGTCATTAAGCGTCTGCCTTCGGCTCGGGTCATGATCCCAGGGTCCTGGGATCGAGCCCCGCATCGGGCTCCCTGCTCGGCGGGAAGCCTGCTTCTCCCTCTCCCCCTGCTTGTGTTCCCTCTCTCGCTGTGTCTCTCTCTGTCAAATAAATAGAATCTTTAAAAAATGAAAAATAAATAAAAGTCTAAAAGCTGGCTGATAGTGGAATAACCTGTCCAGACAACCAAGATAAAGGATTTCTTATCCAAAAATCCATTATTCAAACAAAGCATCATAGATCTGCTAACAATGGAAGGCATATTTCAATATACAAGGATTTAGAGAGTACTCTAATCAAAAGACAACTGTATCCTCAAGATACATGGAAAAACATTAAATTTCTCTTTTAGGCATAAAAGAAACTTTAAGTTTTTTTCTTACAGTATTTTTTTGTTTTATAGATTCATACTAAGCACTTGTACAAATTCCTATGCACTTTTATCCATTTAAATTTAACTATAATTTTTTTTATTATGTTTATCACCATACATTACATCATTAGTTTTTAATGTAGTGTTCCATGATTCATTGTTTGCATATAACACCCAGTGCTCCATGCAGAACGTGCCCTCTTTAATACCCATCACCAGACTGACCCATCCTCCCACACCCCTCCCCTCTAGAACCCTCAGTTTGTTTTTCAGGGTCCATAGTCTCTCATGATTCGTCTCCCCCTCCGATTCCCCCCTTTAATCTTCCCCTCCTGCTATCTTCTTTTTTTTTTTTTTTAACATATAATGTATTATTTGCTTCAGAGGTACAGATCTGTGATTTAACAGTCTTGCACACTTCACAGTGCTCACCATAGTACATACCCTCCCCAATGTCTGTCACCCAGCCACCCTGTCCCTCTCAAACCCCACCACTCCAGCAACCCTCAGTTTGTTTCCTGAGATTAAGAATTCCTCATATCAGTGAGGTCATATGATACATGTCTTTCTCTGATTGACTTATTTCGCTCAGCATAATACCCTCCAGTTCCACCCACGT
>NC_138376.1:104094398-104148205 GCF_054177405.1 Leptonychotes weddellii | reverse complement strand
TGCAGCATAAGTCATAATCTCTGAGTCTTTTCTGTTTTGGGGGCTCCTCCTCCTAGTCATTCTGTTGATGGGTGTTTGAGGGAATGTATAGAGTCCAAATTATTGACCAGAACCCAAGCAAGATGCACCTGTTTTCTTGGGACCTTAGGGTTGCTGGCCTCTTGTTTTCCCAGCCTGTCTTCTGCGGGAGGGGCCTGCCACGCTGTTACTCAGGCAACCCTGTTTGGGCGGAGTTGCCCTGCCCCTGTGGCAGGGGATGGGCTCAGTGGGAATCAGTCTTTGGGGCTTTTGTTCTCTGGCGCCTTTCCCTGGCGGCTTTCCGCGTCTCTTCCGCGAGTCAGAGCCGAAGAGACCGTTTCCAACCCTCTGCCTCAGAGCAGAGAGACCTCAGTCTGTTCTTCAGTGAGCTCTCCAGGCCACACCGTCTCCGTTTCTGTCCGTGCTGCTATACACTGCAGCGTCCTGGGTTGTGCGCCCCTCCGCAGCGCTCCCAGTCCTGCCTCCAGGTCGGGGCACGTCTCTGCCCTTTGTGCTTCTAAAACCGCCAGCCCCTCCCAATTCGGGGGCGCGCACCCCACCGCTTGGGGTTTCCACCCCCGGGGGTTGCAGTTCACCGGCTCGACCCGGGCGCACCGCGTTTCCGTCTCGGAAGCTGCAGTTCGCGTGCGTGGGACCGTCGCTCCGGTTTCTGTTCCGGGGGCCTGCAGTTCACGTGTGCGTGACCCCGCCGGTCTGGTTTTCCACCCTGGGGGCTGCCCTAAAGTTCTTTCCCGACGCTTACAGGTCTGCGAGTCTGTGCCCCGTCCGCAGCGCGCGAGGCTGTCGCTCACCGGTGGTGTAGGATCCCCACGTCCAGGCACCCTCCTGCTGCCGTTTATCCTCCGATATCTGCCCGCAGGATCATGGCTCTCCGCTTCGTACCTCAAAACCAACCGCCTGCGATATTCTGTTTGTAGAGATCCAGATCTTCTTACATCTCAGGCTGGTTTCGTGGGTGCTCAGAATGGTCTGGTAGTTATCCAGCTCAATTCCGGGGACCAGTTGAAATAGGGTCCCCTACTCCTCTGCCATCTTTCCCCTCCCCCTGCTCATATTTAAGAGTACATTTTCAGGTTATTTTTTTAAGACTTTATTATTTATTTATTTGACAGAGAGAGAGCGTGAGCGCCAGAGAACACAAGCGGGGGTCGGGGAGGGAACAGCAGAGGGAGAAGCAGTCTCCTTGCTGAGCAGGGAGCCTGATGCGGGGCTAGATCCCATGACCCTGGGATCATGAGCCAAGCCAAAGGCAGATGCTTAACAGACTGAGCCACCCAGGCTCCCCTCAAGTTATTTTTTGAAAAAATATCAAGTTAGAGGTATATTATCTGAGTCTACATATTTTAAAATATCTCAGTTGTCTTTGAATAAGATAGTTTGCCAGAGTTTTTAAGTATTTGGACATAAACTTTTCCCCTGAGAACATAGTGGAAATTGTTCCTCTTTTGCCTTCTGGTATTTAGTGTTTCGGGAGAGACATTGGACATCAGTCTAACAGTTCTTTTGCATTGGTAGCCTGTTTTGCTCACTCATGTGTTGTAGATTTTATTTTAGTTTCTTTGTGCCTGATGTCCTAGTTCAGATTTGATGGTTAAATGTGTGTCTTTCTTTTTGTCCTGAATTAGGTATTTAGGACACTGAGTTTTTGTCCTGAATGGTATTCACTCAAACACTTTACTATTATAGGAAAAGCAAATAAGACATTAGACAATCATAATACTAGGTTATATGAAAATAATTAGATCATGCCACTTTAAGAACTAGTTGCTGTTAAGTTAAAGATAATATCAGACTCGAATTAATCAGAGGTCATTGTCTGAACCCTGAAAGGCAGGTGTAAAAGTTAGTTAATAGTTAAGTAGCACAGGCTTGAGTCTCATAATTTACTTTACATGAAAGACTCATTTGCAAATCAAAGAGAAATAGCAACTAGCATAAGGAAGTCTCTGTACATATTTGTTCTTATTTAGGTTATTACAAATCTGCCTATAACCTGCTATATGCATAAGAGTTCCCATAGCTTTTTATATTTTCTGGTGGAATTAAAACATGGTAAGCCATGTTGAATATATACAGAATTTTTAGTGATTTGAGAAGAATTGTTTTCAAGTCTCTTCTAGTGAAAATTGGTATGTTAAAATTCAAACAACATCAGCATGGCCTCTTGTAATCAATTTCTGATTTTTGTAAAGCTCCTGCATTCCAAACCTGTAACACTAATATTACTCCTTTCTTCTTCTTTTACTCTGTGATCCCACAAACCCCATTAATGAGAACAAATTTTCTTTTAACAAATGGATTTCCTGACAGTTTATAAAGTTACAGCTTGCATTTTCACAGAAGCCTACACATCTATCACAGCAAGTTGAAACAAAATTCAGGCTCTCTCATTAAGGTTATACCAGTTACGGGATACTTTTGCCTTTCATCTAAATATTTCATTAGTTATTAGGAGTTAAAATATCCTAGGCTGATTGGAAATTTAAATATTGATTCATTTTTCTTCAATGTTAAAAGTTGAAGTTATACTCCTAGGTTTCTGAGGGTCTGACTGATAAATTTTTGTCATGTGATTTTCATCAGTAGTAAACTTTAATATGTTTTACAATATTTTATTCTATTTACAATATTACAATATTGTATCTGAGATGTTCATGATGTTGCTTGCCCTTTAAACTTATTCATAAAGGTATTGATCTGAATCATACAAATTAAAATTTATTCTGAGACCCTTTTGGATTATATAATCATCTGTACTTATTCTACAACATTTTAAGTTGTCTTTGTTGTTAGATTCATATCACTGTGTAGCCCTCTGTTAAGTTCACAAGACTGCTACATATTCTAATATTACACACTAGTATAGTATGCCTTTTACATATATTTATGTAAAATATGTCTTTCACACAATATTTGGGGCAGTTTTTTATGGATAAATACATGAGTTCAGTGAAATGTCTTTGATCCAAAGGAAGCACTACAGAATTTTCCAGGAATTCATAGTATGCAAACTGGGGTGAATGTGCCCCTATAAAACTCATAAAATAGAACCTATGACCAATCTCTTCCTGTAGATAATTGCAGGGTGGAGAGGGAACCGATAAACTATAAGCTTTTATAACTTGTCATAAAAGAACCTGTTTTTACTTATCAATAAAGTAGCAATTCAAAGCAGTCCTGTTGAAATTCAAATACAAATGCAGAATAGGTTTTCCTTTAAGATGGTTTGTGAGTTGTCCATAATGTAACATTTTTCTTAAGTACGTAGACATCGGTTGTTTCTCCAGATGTTGTAAATTATGAAGTTTTATGTAGGTTTCTCCTGTTAGCATATCCACTGACATTTATGTGTTTCTTAGACTTTTTTTCCCTAATTCTCTTTAGACTTTATGATTTTTAGAGAATAATGGATTCAGTTTTAGACATGTTAAATTTCAAGTAACTGGAGACCACGAACAAGTACCAATGTTCAGAGAACTGGGAACATAGGCTTGGATTTTAGAAGAGAGGATGAGTGTGGGGATCTGACTTTGCTGTGCCTGACAGAGCCACGCTTGACAGCTCTGACGTCCGGAAGGGCGATGCGGGCGTCAGAAGGCTCAGCTGTAGCTTGTGGAAAGTCCTGTGTTCATGGGCAGGGAGCAAGCAGATTCTTTACAACAGGCATCCAGAAGCCCTGTGCAAGAAAAAGGCATGTATCCAGTCTTTATAATATAAGCTGAATCAGAAACGAGTCTCCTCCAACTCACCTCTCAAATCCATTCTCTACAGAGCTATTTATCCAACATGCAAATATGGTCACACATTTAAGATCCTGCGGTGAGCCCCATCTCCAACCAGTTGAAAACTAAGCTATTTAGCATATAATTTGACATCCTTCTACTATCTTTCTAAACTTATTTCCAGCTTTTTCCCAATACTCTGAGCTACTTGCAGTTCCCTAGACACATCTGTGCCTCTCTCGTTGCAAAACAGTATTAGAAGAGGGGCAAGGAACACTTGAGTTCAGAAACACATTACCTAGCTCCACATCCTGGTTCAGTTACTTTTGCTCCACATGACTTTAGACAAGTTTCTTTTGCTCTTTGTGCTTCAGTTTCCTCATCTATATTTGAGGATAATAATACCTACCTCAAGGATTGTTGTGAGGAATAAATGAGTTAAGATGCATTACATCCCACTCAATATATTTTTGTATACCAGGTATTGAATATTATTTCATCACAAGAGATGGCCAGATGTTAAAGACCAGAACATATCCCAAGCCTAATAAGTAAAACTAAGTCTAGAATCAAAGGGAGGACCCCAGGGTCCCAGCTGGGTCAGGGACATCAGGAACAAGGGAATCTTTGCCACAATGGCCTGCCTGTGTCTTGACCAACATTCTTTGTTTTTCTGTGTTCATTTTTTAAAGTTTGTTTTAGTATGTATTTATTTATTGTATATTGTGACTCGCAAGGAGTTGATGTGGAAGTCTAGTTACACCAGGACAAAAGGCCTAAACTGGGACTGTTAGGCAGCTCTCAGTGTGCAATCACCTTCTTCATCAGTTCCATAAGTCATGACAGCCAGGGTAATCTTTTTTTAAATGTGAGTCATAATGGCGTATCCTCCTGCTTAACACTCTTCAATAACTTCTCCTATGTTTAAAATAAAACCCAGGACCTGTAGGGCCTTGCATGATCTGGTTTCTGCCTACCTCCTCAGCATAGCCTTACGATACTCTCTGCTCTGAGTTTCTCAAACACAGCCAAGCTCTTTCCCATTCACCAATAGGCCTTTGGACATTTGGTCTCTCTGCCAGGAATATACACAGGCTTTTTGCCTAACAGTCTTTTTCTTTAGATCCCAGTAAATGTCAACTTTTCAAAGGATTTTCCTTTACCACTCTATCTGAAGTAGATACTCCCCTTCTTAATCTTTATTATTGTACCTCGTTTTTTCCTTCTTAGTATTTATCCCCATTTGTAATTTTCTATTTAGTTGTTTTCTTGTTTATCACCTGTCTTCCTCAATAGGATATAAGTTCCATGAAAGTAGGGACTATGTCTGTCTTACAGCATTGCTAGTAGACTGTCATTATTTACTGCTTAGATGAATAAATGAAAATATGCTGATACTCTAAGGATAAATGAGAGCAAAGAGGCTGGACCTGAGGGATGTCCATGTTCAAAAGGCTGGAAGAAAAACCTTCGCAGAAGACAGATAAAGAGAGAAGAATGTCATAAGAGATCAGGAATAACAGAGCATCTTGGAAGCCTAGAGAGTACGGAAACGGAGGGAGTTTTTATTCTATCACAGGTAACAACTTTTGAGAGAATGGGAACTGTGCCCTAGAAAGGAAGCCAGATGGTCATACGCGGAGGTATGATGAACCAGAAGAATTCAGGAAGCCTGTCACAAGAAGAGGATGGAAAATAGAATACAAATTAACTCAGCCTTGTGTGTATGTTGCTGACTTATTTCACAAAAGAAAGCATTTAACCAAAAGGGCTGCCACAAGATGAACCTATATAGAGTGCAAAGTAAATGTTTTTCCATGTTCTTCAAAAGTGAAAAATTAAATTTGGGTATTTATGCAATAGTATTACATTCAAAATAAATATTTCTCAGATAGAAGAAAAGATCCAGCAATATAAACGGGGCAAGAGAAAGATGCAGGCTGGATTTTAGCGTTTGGCAAAGGAGTAGGGTAGGGCAGTGGTGGCAAGACCCCTTGCCAAGAGACTTATCTAGTTGGTAAAATGAGGAAGGTTGAAGAAGTCCACTTTTGGGTCTAAAGTTCTATGAATCTTTGTCAGCTGCCCTTACAGTTCGAAAAGAACTAATAAAGCAGAAAATCTAAGCAAGTCTGTGACAGTCACCCCTTAAGCTCTCACTCATCATTTGTCTCATTCATCTCCTTCTCGGGATTCAGTTAGAATACACTTCCTTATATTCCACACATGGCATTTGTACCCACCAAGTCATGTAACAAATGCCCATCACCATCATTGCTGTTGGAAATTTCCTGCCGCTTAAGTGGTGGACACAGCTTAGTTGTCTTCAGCAGATCAAAAACTAAGTCCCTTCCCTATAGGACTAAATCTCTCCACCTTCCCAAGCCCAGGGCATGGTGAAAGGATGCCAAGCAGTAGAAGATGGCATCCAGGCATCTGTGCAAGTTAGCCAACAGGTGGGCTAGGGAGTGTGTGCAATACAGTGGGGGAGAGGCCCTGGCCAGGCTGCCTAGGGTTCCGCTGGAACGTTACCCTCTAGTCTTTTTGGTCCACTCTGTTTTTCCTAACACAGAAAGAGGCACGTTCAGTTATACAAACTGGGGGAACTTGAGGAATAGGCTAATCAAAACCATGACTCAAGGACAATTCAAAAGAGCCTAAACATTTTTTATTTACTTATTTATTTATTTAAAGATTTTATTTATTTATCTGACAGAGAGAGACAGTGAGAGAGGGAACACAAGCAGGGGGAGTGAGAGAGGGAGAAGCAGGCTTCCCTCGGAGCAGGGAGCCCAATGCGGGGCTCGATCCCAGGACCCTGGGATCATGACCTGAGCCGAAGGCAGATGCTTAAGGACTGAGCCACCTAGGCACCCCGAGCCTAAACATTTTAAAACAGTATATACAATCTAAAGCATTTGAAAACCAAAGAAATTGAAATCATTTTAGCTTAGACTCTAGATGAGGTACTTTCTTAATTAACCCAATGAGATATCTAGAAGTATGAACACATGGTTCCCATAAGACCTTGCTCCAGAGGAGTTGTTTTGGTCATTTTTCCCCTGCACGCAGCAAAAAGAGCAAGCGCTAGAAGAGTGTCTGCTCCCTTACAAACTTAACCTAGGAAGACAGGAGCCAGAAGGCGGGAGCTCCGTTTAATGCCATAAAGGGGAAGTGGTGATATGCCCTGCCCAAAACATTTGCTTAGCCCCCTAACCTTGTTTCTTTGTAGTACTTACCGCCATTGTAAGTGCAGTCTGTGTTTCTGCGATATCAGTCAGCCTGTGTGCATTAATAAGTAGATGAATGATGTCAGCATGAAAGCAGAGGAATTCTTTTCTGAATGGTTTAAGTGTTTAAGCAATCAGAGGCTGCCTTTCTCACAAATGGAGAGACACAGCAATTTCTTAAAAGCTAAAGTAGCTCTTTTAGTGGCTACTTTAGTCGCTGCTAATACAAATGAAGAAGCTGCTAAGACATTTCTCCTAATTTCAAAAAATTTTGTTTGATGGATGAAGTCTAAAACCTGGATTGGGTTTTTAATTTTGATAAACTGGTCTCTATTGAAAGTAAATCTGTTTAAGTACCTACCTTTCAGACGAGGTCTATGGATGCTAGGGTGTAAGGCTGCAGAGTCTCAGGACTGACTGAAAATAACACTGGGTGCAAATGCACAGATTTAACACCACATTAGTACTTTGGTTAGGATTGTGACTGTCAGTGCCCTAGTCCAAGAGCTCCAGAGATTTTAAGTAGTCTGCAACAACCAGATTTTTTCCATAAACCCTGTTACATTTAATTCACAATTTTACAGAATGTGAAGCCTTATAGCAGAAAAGCATGTAAGAAAATAAAGGAATTTATCTCCCCTACTAAAATATATAATCCGTCAAGAGAAGGAGTTTGGTGTTTCATTTTTTGGGTTTGGTTTTGGTTTGGGTTTTGTTTGTTTGTTTTAGTACCTCTCCCTCCAATTTGGCATTTTATTTTATTTTATTTTATTTTAATTGAAGTGTACCTGACACACCATGTTACATTAGTTTCAGGTATACAGCATTGTGATTCAACAACCCTGTAGTTACGCGGTGCACACCACGAATGTAGCTGCCTACCATCTGTTACTATAAGCACTATTACAGTAGCATTGACTATATTCCCTGTGTTGTACCTTTTTTTCCCATGATTTATTCATTCCATAACTGGAAGCTCATACCTCCCACTCCCCCTTTACCCATTTTGCCCGTCTCCCTACCCCCCTCCCCTCTGGCAACCACCAGTTTGTTAAAAGAGGGATTTTGTATGATCTTGTTCAGCACTGCAGTCTGAGTACTCTACAGGGCATTGCACATATTATTACTAGCTATTATTATATTGCTGATCCTAATAATCTCCAAGAATTTGATCAAATTATTATTTAATTTATTAATGCTTTATTGTGAACATTAGTGGGATATTGTGATAAAAGTGTTGAGACATTTCTAATCTCTACATATTTGTATTCTTTTTTTTTTTTTTAAAGATTTTATTTATTTATTTGTCAGAGAGAGAGACAGAACACAAGCAGGGGGAGAGGCAGGCAGAGGGAGAAGCAGGCTCCCTGCCGAGCAAGGAGCCCAATGTGGGACTCGATCCCAGGACCCCGGGATCATGACCTGAGCCGAAGGCAGCTGCTTAACCAACTGAGCCACGCAGGCGTCCCTACATATTTGTATTCTTTAGCGTCAACATATGAGAATAATATGCCAGCAATTACTAAAGAAAGTCTCTTTACTTATTTCCTGGAAAACAAGTCTCTTGATAAAGAAGTCTCTTTATGCTGTTTGCAGGATACATTGTTTCCTCGAAACTAGTTCTACCTTATAAACATTGTGTTTTCATTAATTATTCAAGTTTTGTGCTTTTGCTGCAAATAACTAGTATCTTAGCTCTGCTCTGCTTCTAGATCATCTTAGGCCAAATCAGCTTCCTCTTCTATAAATGCAGCTCTTAAGACGCTCAAGAGCATCGATTTTATCTTGATCTTCTCTTTTTTAGCTTAAGTATATCCATTTTCTTCTACTTACCTTAATCGATGTTGATTCCATTCCAGTTTGTTCCCATTCTTAGGAAAAGTGGTATCCAGAACTGGACTTAATATTCTAATTGTAATGAAAAATGTAGTGGTTATTATTGGTTTCTGTAATCTGGATATTGTGTTTGATACTGAACTGTGACCTACCATAACTCCTTGAAGCTTTAAAGATGCGCTGTCAAAACATATTTCCCATTATTTACAGATCTGTGTCTCAGTATCCTCATCTCTAGAATGGAGTTAATACTAATACCTACCTCATTTAGTGCTATTCTGTTGTTTCAGGTACTGAGTACAGTGTCCAGCACATGGTAATCTTTCGGGTATTAGCTTAATATTATTTAATCCTAAGTATAGAGTTGTTCATTTATCCTTGTTGAATTTCATCAATTTATTTTTGACTTACTATCCAGCCTGCCAGAATTCTTTTGAATTCTGAATTTTTTTTATGTATGATAATAGCTCTTTCCCAAACTCTGTAACATTGACAGATTTTATAATGCCGCTTATTGATTGTATTTATTCAAAACATTAGAAAAATATTGAACAGTGAACAAAATCAAAACAGCAACAATTTCTTTACATGTGGGCAGTTTAAGTTTTTATTTGTAAGTCATTTTGTTTGGGACATATTATTATTTAAAAGCAATTTCAGTGTTACATTGCATTATATACTTTAGCAAAGCATTTACTTGCACGTCTTTTAAAATAAGATTTGGTGATTACTTGAAATTTTCCTTCCAATCAGTATAAAATTTGATTCTTAAGGAAGCATTAATATAGTCCATAGCAGAAACCAAAACTTGTGTTGATCATGCCATAAAATGAAGGAAGCAATCATTTAGAAAAGAAAAAATTTAACACTCATCATCTAACAATATTATTTTCCACTTTGGGGGCAATTTAATCAAAAGTTATCAAACTAGTGCTCTGTTTTTCCTGCCTAGGTGGACATTTATTACATCTGCCACTATTAATATTCCATAGATCCCTTTTTTTTCTTGATAAAATATCCACATTCCTCTTCTGGAATTGATCCTGCTCTTTATCCTGCCGTTACCTCAGGGTCCCCAGAGATCAGTCTTCGGCAGAAACAGCAGGACAGCATTCAGTAGCACGGACACCTCCTGGTATAACCACACGATTGGGTCCCAGATTGGCTTGATGCATAAAGATTAAGTGAGATAAATTCCTAAAAGAAATGAAACTTCTTGTTCTGCGTCTTTAATGAAACTTCATAAAGTTTTCATATCACCATACGTCTGTCTGGTATTACATATCTTATGGCAACATGAGCAGACTTCTCTGAGGGCACTTTCTGGATTCAGAGCTTATTTGCCAAACCTAGAAATAAATTTTTGTCTTGGGAAATGGAGTTAGTAGATCTATATTTGGTTTAGAAAACGTGGTCACATTCATAGTTGTTGGTGTTCTGCAGAAATATTTTACTAAAGACACCATTCCTCTATGATAACTTGAAGAACTTTAGGAGTTGCATGATAGTAAATATACCTGTCATTTATTGGGCATTGACTGTATGCCAGGCACTGTGCAGAGTGTTTTATGTAAGTTCTCTCACTTGAATGTCTTAGAACACTAAAGGTCTTTAAGCATCTTCTAGAAACATTTAAATTGAATATGTTAATGAATTATGGTAGCTGAAGCAAAAATATAAACTCCCTAAAAGCAGAGTCAGTTAACGTGAATAAACCTTTACATACTAGTGTCACTCAGTGGCACAAGGCAGACTCTGGAAATTGGGAGCAGTTCAGGTAATGTTAACATCAGTTAGCACTTATGAAAACAGTTGATGTACTGTTTATTAGGAGCGCTGCTGTGTACTGTATATTATTTCATCTGATCTTTGTGTCATCACTGTAACATTTAACAGGATTGGCCAGGGGTAATCATGAAGGGCAGCTGAGCACTGCTGGAAAGGCTGATCAAAATAACAGCTAAAAAGGGTTGTGAAGGCCTGGATTTGAGGAAAGGACTAGCCATATAGGACCCTTCCCTCTGAATAAATCTAATATGGAAGTTACCTAAGAAAACCAATTTCAAAAAAAAAATATTTTGGAAAATATCCATCTACCCACCAGGAAGTTTTAATCAGATATGATTTGAGGTTAGTGGATGGAGTCTTAGTAGATTTTCTGGAAATAATTCAATTTTAATAGCTGTGAATGAGTTAAAGTCATATAAGTAGCAGAGAGTAATCTGGATGTGAGAAGGGGATCTTGGGGTTTGGTGGGAAGAAAGGGGCCCAGAAGCTGTGGTTTATCGAGTACACTGGCAGAGTCACCTGTGACCTTGAGAAAGGAAATTACAAACACCTGCTGCACTTCAAACTGTGCTACCCACATGCCACAGACAGCTGTTTGAAGAACTGGAGTGAAGGAATGAGAAGGTAATTGTAACTATTACCCAAGAATGAGGTGATTGGGCTTCATCGCTTCTTCCTTGAGACTTATTGTAAAGCTCATTGTATACACACAAGTTTCAGCTGATACCTAAGTATGACTGATTCCTCAGTTGATGTTTCTGATCTTATTCTTTCCTTTCTCCATTCTGCTAGAAAAATCTTTATAAGAAGTACTTAGGCTGTTAACATTTAATTGTTAACCCAAAGAACCTAAAACCTAACCTAAAAATGAGTACAGCTCAATAAAATTCCTGTCTTCCCAGACTTTCATTGGGCCTTTCCACTGTAATTTTCTATCCCTGGTGCTTACCAGCAAAACCTTGGTAATATACATATTCCGCTTAGCTCTCTCTCTCTTATGTCCCACGTGTATTTCTTTCTCTTCCATTATATTTCCACAGTCAAACCTCTCTTGGCCATTTCCATAGCCAGAATCAGGGCTCTCTGCTCTGTCATGGAGAACTGTGGTCTCTGTATTTTTGCTTGAATCTGTTGTTTTATTCGTCGTAACCAATTTTACTTTCCATAACCATAATTTCTGTGATGCTCTTTGTTTAACCACAGCTTTTTTTTTTTTTTAAGATTTTATTTATTTGACAGAGAGAGAGCGTGAGAGTAGGAACACAAGCAGGGGGAGTGGGAGAGGGAGAAGCAGGCTTCCTGCCGAGCAGGGAGCCCGATGTGGGACTCGATCCCAGGACCCTGGGATCATGACCTGAGCCGAAGGCAGACGTTTAATGACTGAGCCACCCAGACGCCCTAACCACAGCTTTATTTGGATTTAATTCACATAGCATAAAATTTACCCTAATAGGGGCGCCTGGGTGGTTCAGTCGGTTAAGCGCATCTGCCTTCAGCTCAGGTCATGATCCTGAGGTCCCAGGATCAAGCCCCTCATCCTAGTCAGGCTCCCTGCTCAGTAAGGAGTTCTACTTCTCCCTCTCCCTTTGCCCTTCCCCCTGGTCCTTCTCTCTCTCTCTCCATCATTCATTCTCTCTCCAAATAAACTAAAAAAACATTTACCCTGTTAAAGTCTGTAATTCAGTGGGTTTTGGTATATTCACAGTTTTACAACCATCACCACTCTGATTTTAAAGTATATTTGTTACCCAAAAAAGAAATCCCATACTCATTAGTAATCCCCACCACCATAGCCTTCTCTCTCTAGCCCCTGGCAAATACTAATCTACTTTCTATCTCTATAGATTTGCCTATTCTTGACATTTTTATATAAATGCAGTCGTATCATATGCGACCTTTTGTATCTGGCTTCTTTCACTCTGCATAATGATTTCAAAGTTCATCCGTGTTGTAGCATGCATTAGAATTGCATTCCTTTTTATGGCCAAATGATATTTTGTTACATGGATATACCTCACTTTATCCATTAATCTATTG
The DNA here is from genome assembly GCF_054177405.1 of Leptonychotes weddellii. Taxonomy (NCBI): domain Eukaryota; kingdom Metazoa; phylum Chordata; class Mammalia; order Carnivora; family Phocidae; genus Leptonychotes; species Leptonychotes weddellii. Next base: position 104,135,556 of record NC_138376.1, on the reverse strand, counting down.
TTGAGCATTTGGGTTGCTTCCATTTTTAGCTATTATGAGTAATACTGTGTAAACATCTGAGTATAGGTCTTTGTGTGGACATGTTTTCGGTTCTCTTGGGCATAAATTTAGTAGTGGAATTGCTGCGTCATATGGTAACTCTCTGTTTAACATTTTGAGGAACTGCCCAAATATCTTCCAAAGTGGCTAAACCATTTTACAATCCCACCAGGCATGTATGAGGGTTTAAATTTCTCCATATCCTCACTAACACTTGTTATTGTCCTTTTTATTGTAGCCATCCTAGTGGGTGGGAAGTAGTATCTTGTGACTTTGATTTGTTTCCTTAGTGACTAAGGATAGAGCATCTTTTGAATTGCTATTTGTGTATCTTCTTTGGAAAATCTATTCAAATCCTTTGCCCATTTCCTAATTGGGCAAATTTTAATTATATTTTACTATATTATAAATTAAAGATTTTTTAATGAATATGTTATATATGTATATGTATATATTGGATTGAGAGATTATTATGCCAAATGTAGAAATGAATTGTTGTTTTTACAGATCAAGTTGAAGTTAGCAAATCTATATTTAATTTGGAAAATAGGACCACATTTATAACTGTGGGTGGGCATCCTCAGAAATATTTTATTACAAAAAAAAAAAAAAAAGAAATATTTTATTACAAAATCCCTCTATAATAACTCAAAGAACTTTAGGAGTAAAATAGTAATAGTTATGCCTAATGCTTACTGAGTACTTAACTATGTGCCAGGCATATGATGTATAAATATATACATATTATGTATACATCAATTGCATAACTATATAAATTATACATAAATATAAATATGTAAATAGATTTGTATTACTTATATCTAATTGGGTTTGTCTTTTTATTGACTTGTAAGAGTTTTTTATATACTCTGAATACAAGTCTCTTATCAAATATATAATTTGCAGATATTTCTCCGATTCTATAGGTTGTCTTTTCTCTTCCTTGGTTATGTCCTTTGAAGCAAAACATCTTTTAAAAAATTTTTATAAAGTCCAGTTTATCTACTCTTTTCTTTAGTCACTCAGTGTTTTGATGTCATATCTAAGAAACCATTGCCTGATCCAAGGTCACAAAGATTGACTCCAGTTTTCTTACGAGAGTTTTGTACATTTAGTTCTAGAATCCGTTTTGAGTTAATTTTTGTATATGGTGTGAATTAGGAATGCAACTTTATTTTTTTTTGCATGTGGTTATCCAGTTTTAGCAGCACCGTTTATTGAAAGGACTGTTCCTCCCCCATTTAATGGTCTTGGCACCCTTGTCAAAAATCAGTTGACTGTGAATGTGAGGCTTTATATCTGGGCTATTAATTATAGTGCATACAATTCCATATGCCTGTGTTTGTATCAGTAATCTACTATTTTAATTACTATACCTTTGTAGTAAATTTTAAAATCCGGGCATGTCCTCCAACTTTATTCTTCTTCTAGATTGTTTTGGCAATTCTAGGTTCTGTGTTTCTATATGAATCTTACAATCACATTCTCAGTTTCTGCAAAATTTTTGATAGGGATTCTGTTGAAGCTATAGATCAAAATTGAAGAGTATTTTCATCTTACTCTTTCAATCTAGTAACATGATCTCTCTGTTATCATTTATCTGGGAATATGTTCATTTCTCCTTCCTTTTTAAAGGATAGTTTGCTACTTTTTGAATGATACGTTGAGTCTTCTTTTAGCACAAAATATTTATCTAGATATTCTTTAATTTCTTTCAATGATATTTTATGATTTTCAGTATTTAACTCAGACTTTTATTTGAAGTACTTTATTTTTTGATGATATTGCAAATGAATTGGCTTTATATTCGGATTGTTCATTCCTTAGGTATAGCAATATACGTGATTTTTTGTATTGATACTGTATACTGCAACCTTTATTCTAAAAGATGTTTTGGGGGGTTTTTTTGTAGATACCTTCAGATTATCTATATACAAGATTATGTCATCTACTAATAGAGGTAGTTTTACTTCTTCCTTTCCACCCACATGCCTTTTTATTCCTTGCCTAATTATCCTAGCTAGAATCTCCAGTTCAGTGTTGAAGTTGTCTTGTTCCTAATCTTTGGGGGTAAACCTTCAGTCTTTGACCGTTAAGTATGTTTTTAGTACTTGTGTTTTTTGTACATAGCCTGTATCAGGTTGAGGAAGTTCCTTTGTGTTCTTACTTTGTTGAGTGTTTTATCAGGAATGGATGTTAGACTGTGTTAAATGCTTTTGCAGTATCTGTTGAGATAATTGTGTGGGTTTTGTCCTTAACACCTTAATATGGTCTTTTAGGGGTACCTGGGTGGCTCAGTGTGTTCAGTGTCCCGACTCTTGATTTCGGCTCAGGTCATGATCTCAGGGTTATGAGATTGGCCTCGCGCTGAGCATGGAGCCTGCTTAAGATTCTCCCTCTCCCTCTACCCACCCCTCTCTCTAAAAAAAAAAAAAATATATATATATATGGTCTTTTACATTGACAGATTTTCATGTTAAACTAACCTGTCATTCCTAGGATAAATTTCACTTGGTTATGGTGGATAATCCTTTTTACATGTTGCGGATTCTGTTTACAGGTATTTTATTAATGCTTTTACATCAATATTCATAAGAAATCTTAGTCTGTAGTTTGCTTGCCTAGTTTTGGGATCACAGTAATACTGACTCCGTAGAATGATTTGGAAAGTGTTCATTTCTCTTTTATTTTTTGGAAGAGTTTGTGAAAGATTGATGTTATTTTGTATTTAAACATTTGGTACAACTCACCAATGATGCATACTGTGTGGGGGCTTTTCTTTGTGGGAAGTTTTTTGATGGCTAATTCAGTCTCTTTACCTTACAAGTCCATTTAGATTTTCTTTTTCTTCAGTCAGTTTTGTATCTTTCTAGGAATGTATTTGTTTTATCTAGACTACTTAATTTGTTAGCATACAGTTGATAATAGCGCTCCCTTCGGATCCTTTTTATTTCTCTAAGGCCAGTTCTGATATCTCTTCTTTCATACTTGATTTTATTAATTTGACTGTTACCTCCCACCCCATGGTCAATCTAGATAAAGTTTTGTTAATTTTATTGATCTTTCAAAGAACCAATTTTTAGTTTTATTAATTTTCTTTTGTCTTTTTTATTTGCTATTTCATTTACTTCCATGCTAGTGTTTATCATTTTCTTCCTTCTGCTTACACTACATTTAGTTTTATATTTTTAGTTTTAAAGTTTAAAATTAGATTATTGATTTGATATCTTTCTTCTCAATAAAAGCATTTACAGTTACAGAATTTCCTCAGATCACTGCTTTTTGTTGCAGTCATACATTTTGGCATATCATGTTTATTTTTTTGTGTATCTTTTCCTAATTTTCCTGGTTGATTTCTTTTTGATCCATTGGTTATTTAGGAGTGTGTTGTTTGATTTCCACACATTTATGAACTTACCAAAGGTCTTCCTGTAACTGATTTCTGTTTTCATTTCATTGTGGTTAGAGAACATGCTTTCTATGATTTCAGGGTTTTTTTTAAAGGTTTATTTTATGGCGTAGCATATAGTCTATCCTAGAGAATGTTCTGTGTGCACATAAGGATATGTACTCTGCTTTTCTTGGGTGCAGCATTCTATAGATGTCTGTTAGATCTAGTTGGTTTATAGTATTGACCAAGTCTTCTGTTCCCAGGTTGATATTGGGCCTAGTTCTCACTGTTGAAAGTGGGGTATTGTAGTCTCCAAACATTGTTGTGGAACTGTTTCACATTTTAGTTCTACCAGTTTTGCCATAGGTACTTAGAGGCATATGTATTTAGAGGCTGTATTAGGTGCACGTATATTTATACATACTTAAGTCTTCCTAATTGACTGACTTTTTTATCATTTAAAATGTTCTTCTTTGTCTCTACTGACAATTTTTTTCTTAAATTCTCTTTTGCCTGGTACTAGAATAGCCACTCCAGCCGTCTTTTGATTTCTCTTTGTGAGGTTTATTTTTTTCATCCTCTATAATTTTTTTTTTTTGTCTTTAAATCTAAAATATGTCTCTTATAGACAACATACGGTTGGATCATTTTTTTTTCCCATTCTGGTAATCCGTATCTTCTGTTTGGAGTGTTTAATCTGTCTACATTCAAATTAATTACTGATTGGGTAGAATTAAGTCTACGGTGTGGTTTTGTTTTCTTTCTTTCTTTTTTTTTTTTTTTAAGGGAGAGCGGAGGGGAAGGAACCAAGGGAGAGAGAGAGAGAGAATCTTAAGCCAGCTCCATGCCCAGCGTGGAGTCTGACGCAGAGCTCCATTTCACATAACTCACAACCCTGAGATCATGACCTGAGCCAAAATTAAGAGTTGGACGCTTAACTGACTGAGTCACCCAGGCATCCCAGTTTGTTTTTTTTTTTTTTAAGATTTTATTTATTTGAGAGAGAACATGGGGGGAGGCAGAGGGAGAGGGAGAAGCAGACAAGCAGACTCCCCACTGAGCAGCGAGCCCAGTGGGGCTTAATCCCAGTAGGCCTTGATCCCAGTAACCTGGGATCATGACCTGAGCCAAAGGCAGAAGCTTAACCAACTGAGCCACCCAGGCTCCCCCCAGTTTTGTTTTCTTTATGTCTGTATCTTTTTGTTGTTTTATTCCTTTATTGCTCACTTTTTCTAGTTAAATTAATATTTTTCACTATACCATTTTAATTCCCTTTTTCTTTTTATATACTTTCTTTGAGTTCTCTTAGTAGTTACCCTGAGAATTACAGTTAACCTTTTAACTTAAAACAATCTAGTTTGGATTAATATCAGCTTAATTTCAGTAGTATGTTAAAACCTTGCTGTAATACAGCTCTTTTGCCTTTTGTCTCCTTTATGCTGTTACTGTTATTCAGATTACATCATTACACATTGTAAGCTTATCAATACATTTTTGTAATTATTTCCTTATGAAGTTGTCTTTTAAATCAGTTGGAGGAGGTACCAAAAAAAAAAAAATACTGTCTTTCATATTTACCTATGTAGTTACCTTTTCTACTGCTCTTTATTTCTTCATATAGATTTGAGTTACTGTCAAAATGCCCTTTTGTTTCAAACTGAAGGACTCCCATTAGTTTTTCTTGAAGGGCAGATCTGCTAGTTATGATCTCTCTGTTATCATTTATCTGGGAATATGTTAATTTCTCCTTCCTTTTTAAAGGATAGTTTTGCTACTTATTGAATGATAGGTTGAGTCTTCTTTTAGCACAAAATATTGAAAGCCTATTCCTACTAACTTTTGACCTCCAAGATTTCTGATGCAAAGTCTGTTGTTAGTCTTACTGAGAATCCTGTATGATGTGTTGTTCTTCTCTTGCTGCTTTCAAGATTCTTGGTCTTTGTCTTTCAGTAGTTTGACTATGATATTTCTAGATGTGGATCTTTTTGAGTTTATCCTGTTGGAGTTTGTTTAGCTTCTTGGATGTGCATATTAATGTTTTTCATTAAATTTGGGGGGTTTAGGGCCATTATGTATTCGAATATATTTTTCTCCCCTTTCTCTCTTTTCTCTCCTTCTGGGATTCCCATTAGTCATATGATAGTACAGTTGATATCCTATATATCTCTGAGGCTCTGACATTCTTCTTTTTTCTTTCTGTTCCTCAGACTAGGTAATCCCAATTTACTTATCTTAGAAGTTCACTGATTATTTCCTCTACTAGTTCAAATCTCCTGAACCCTTCTAGTTAATATTGTACTTTTAAACTCTGGAATTTCTATTTAATAATTTGTTTTTTATTGACATTTTCTATTTGCTGTGATATATATATATTTTAAATCTAGTAAATCTTATGTCTGGGCTTTCTCAGGGACAATTTCTGTTGACTTATTTGATTCCTGTGTAGAGTTATACTTCACTGCTCCCTTTTGTGTATCATAATTTTTTGTTGATAACTAGACATTTGAAATGGTATAATGTGGCACATCTGGAAATTAGATTTTCTACACTTACTCCCCATGGCTTGTCATTTTGTTATTGTTACTGTTAATATCTATTTAGTTGGTGATTTTCCTGGAGTAAATCTATATAAAGTCTGTATTTTTTGTGTTTGACCACTGAGGTGTCTGTTTGGTCAGCTAATGGTTAGACAATTTCCTTAAATGCCTGGAACCAAGTTCTGCAACCTTTTCCGAGGGGTTCTGTGTGTGTTGGGATATGTTTTCATTGCTTCAATAGGCAGTTTATAACTCTGCCTTACTTACACTTCACCTTCTGCTTGCACAAACTGTCAAGGTTAACCAGAGATGAAAAATTAGAGCCTTCTCTGGGCATACACACAGTCCTGCACATGCACATGGCCTTCTACGTTTCCAGGAAGGTTGGAGCTTTTCAAAGTATCCTATAGACATGTCATTTCCCAATTTTTCCTTTTAATTTTTTGGCCAGTTCCTTATTTGTCCTAACTCATATCATCATCTAAGTTGCCACTGACTGTTTTTGACAAATGCCCTCAGGATACAGTGTTCACACTGCTGGCTCTGAGTCACACCAAATAAAGACAAGCCAGCGACTGCCTTCGGCTCAGGTCATGATCCCGGAGTCCCGGGATCGAGTCCCGCATCGGGCTCCCTGCTCAGCGGGGAGTCTGCTTCTCCCTCTGACCCTCCCCCCTCTCATGTGCTCTCTCTCTCAAATAAATAAATAAAATCTTTAAAAAATAAATAAATAAATAAAAATAAAGACAAGCCAGAGAATGGAACTTTACAGACTTTTTAGGGCTGCCACATAGGTCATATAGTGGTGCTTCCCTGGATATAAGGCTTTGGAGGCACTCTGAACCCATTCTGTCCTATCTGGTGACTGCTAGCCTGCTAGGTTTTGGTTACCATAGTTGTGAGTCTGTTTTTAAGGCTGCCATAGAAACTGGCAAGAGGTTAATGGGAATGGGACAGGTTAAAACTCCACAAAGCTTGCAGTTTTTGCCAAGATTCAACTGGTTTTTTTGGGAAATACATACTCCTTGGATTGTTGTAGGGCTTTGGCTAATTTTCATACTTCTTAAAAAGTTGGGTTTGACCATTTTTGTCAGTGTTCTTGCCTTTATGGAAGAGCCAGATTTTCTCCCGCATTCCAAAAGTGCTTCTCCTCTACTCACTTGTTCATGTGCTCAAGTTTTCATTTGCATCTTAAAAATTTTATGTGCCGGGCGCCTGGGTGGCTCAGTCGTTAAGTGTCTGCCTTCAGCTCAGGTCATGATCCCAGGATCCTGGGATCGAGCCCCACATCGGGCTCCCTGCTCCACGGGAAGCCTGCTTCTCCCTCTCCCATTCCACCTGCTTGTATTCCCTCTCTCGCTGTGTCTCTCTCTGTCAAATAAATAAATAAAATCTTTAAAAAAAAAAAAAATTCTATGTGCCGATTCCTGTTTTTCCATTTGAAATACTGTTTGGTAAATTTTATAGCATCTTACTTATATGTGTACATCTCCATATGTAACACATTTAGAATTATATAGTAAATAGGGATGTTTTCCATTAAGCTTTTTCATTATCTTTCTGTTATTCTTATCTTCCCCACTAAACCAAATGCTCATATGTGTGTACATGAGCTTTCCCTAGAATATTTGGATTGACATTAGAATTGGAAATAGACGAGCATCAGTGTTTAAGATGAGTAGTGAATTATTGATGTCTGGCTATTAGCAACCTGAAAAGCTTTTCTCTTTACATTTATAAACTGATTACTCAAGTTTCTTTTGCACAGTCTTTCCTAATTAACTCTGCCTGTAGTCATTTCAATAATTCCCTCCACCCTTGAATATAAACTGTAGTAATCAGATGGGCACACATGTTAATACACCTATATAAGCTGTCACCTTGGCCCAGTTTCAGTTTCCCACCTAACTTCCCAGTTCGGTATCCTCAACAAATTGTGACTAAGAAGCTAATATGAAGAAAATCCTTTGATGACCTTCTTCATGTGCCTTCTTTAATAGAAATACCAAGTTTTTAACACCCTCCTTTCAGCATAATCTTAAGGAAAGTCACAGTGAACCAAGCAGCCTCATATTTACTTGGTTCCATGAAGGCCTCTAACTTCAAAATTAAATATGTAAATTTACAGATTAAAAGCATAGGCTTAGGAGTAAAGCAGACCTGCTACTATCTAGAATCTTCCAAACTGTGTGATTTAGACAAATAATAATTCTTTGAGTTTATAATTAAAGAAATTAAAAGCATGATAAATACTAAATAGGGTAGTAGTTATCAATACATGTGTATGTTTACAAATGTGCACACACACACACACACACACATATACATAGAATATGCTTTAAGGCACCTGGATGGCTCGGTTGGTTGGGTGTCCGACCCTTATGTTTTATGTAAAATATTTCATAAAACAGAGCAGATTATTATAAATGTATTAATTTCTGCTAAACTTTTAAAATAAAGATTTTTAGCATATAATGTTTGAAACAGTATATTTTTCTTAATTTTATTCTAAGCATTTTCAGGTCAAGAACCATAGGCTGCATTTCTTTGTATTTCCCATACTATGTACACTGCCATACATATAGAACACACTTGAGATACTTATTATATGAATGAGATATTAATTAATTCATCTTTTTAGAAATTGTTTATAATTTTAATGAATTCTGTTAATAAGTTTAACAAATGTTCTTAAAAGTGCTCTTAAGTAGTTCTCAAAAGATTGTCTTGAAATATCAAGGACTGCAGCTGTTTGCACTTAGGGTTGGTGGCCAGGAAATCCTGAAGATGCCATTAAGCATCAAAAAGAGATTTAAATTTTGTTCTCTGAAGACTTGTCTCCAGACCTTAGGTTTCTTTAAAGTAATACATCTGTTACCTCTATAATGCATGTTTAAGCCCAGAGACTTACACTTGTACTTTGCTCTAAAAGAAAACAATAGAAATTGCAGCTCACTTAGACATTTTAGAGTTCCTGTAGGTGCCTATTCAAGTTTAGAGGGGACTTTTCCAAAGTAGTTTGGTAGCAATACTGGTCTATTTGAAGACCCTTTCATAACTTATTTATCTATATTTATTTTTAAATTTTTAACATTTATCTGTTTATGTCTATATTCTTCACAAGTTAATACATTTTTTTCATTTTAATATTTATAAATTTTCGTGTTTCAGTATTTTAAAAATTTTTTTTACTACCTCTCACAATTCTATGGCTTATGGAAACACCTGGCCAGGAAAGTAGCATCTACACATAGATCAAAACCAAGTAATAAATGCAGTACAGTAAAAGGAAGAACATTCATTTATCATAAGAGATATATTTCTATCTATAATCTCTCTTAAACCATGGAGTATAAAATTTATAACTACTAAAATTGTGTCTATAAATTGTGCATAATATGTTCTTTGCAAATACTTGAATTTATTTTTGTTTAAATATACATCTAGTTCTTTCTTACTAATAATTTTATATTTACTCATAGCTCATGGTTTATTAAGAGAATTTAAAGAAATTCATCATACTTTTCAGAAGGAATTATAAATTATTATTTTAGAATTTAATATGAGCATACACCCTGATACTATGTATTAGCAACTTAAAGTAGATAAACAGAAGAGTAACTTGTACAAATACTAAAAGTATCCCTTTTTTGAAAAGGGCTACCAGACCAAAAACAATGAAACATCAAATAAAACAGAAACTCTCTTAGAGCAGGGATTTTTGTCTGTATGGTTCACTGCTATCTCCCTACCCTATAAGAGACAGTAAGCACAGTAGGTACGACATAATTATTGCTAGGTGAACAGATTTGATTTTTCAGTTTTGCTTGTTTTTCTATTTTAAAAATTTCACTAATCCTCAAGAGATTGTAGGGAAACCTAAGAAATGTTTGCCCTGACTCCTAGTTGCAGTTTGAGCTTGTGCTTTTTGATAAAATGACAAAATAGATGTTGAATTACTTAAATCTGGAGCTAGTCAACATTTCAGTGAGACAAGAGGAAAGCTAAGCAAGATAAGTAAAATTAATAGGAAAGGAGGAACAGGTTTACTTTTTTTGTTTTTTAAGTTTTGCCAGTAACACTTTGTTATAAGATTTAGCTTTATATTTCTTACCCAATCAGTTGCATACTTGATATGTGCAAAAAATAAGTGTGCATATTTTATAAAGTAGATCATTGAAATAAAGTATTAACTAAACTTTAGGTATGTTAGAATCACCTGGAAGGCTTGTTAAAACAGACTGCTGGGCCCATCCTCAGAATGTATGATTTTAGTTGCTCTGGAATGGGGTCCAAGAATTTGCATTTCTAACAAATTTCCAGGTAATGTTGTTGCTGCTGGTCTGGAGACCATACTTTGAGACCCTAATCTAAACAAGTGATTCATAAATCTCCCTCTGCTATCTCTCCCAAGAAAGAAAATTAAAGTACACTGTCATTTTTCTTAACTAACAACAACAACAACAAAAAATCTGTAGTCCAGTCTATAAAAATTTGCATCATTCTCTTGATTTTTTTAAAACGTATCTCGATTAAAAGATACATTTTGGAGACTTTTTAAACGAAGCACTAATGATTCACTGTAACAAAATGTATGAATTATGATTTCCAGTAAGAAAAGTTTTAAGTGAATAATAATCATCGTATAAAATGAGTAGCTTTATTTGTGAAGTCCAAAGGTCAAGACATTCATATTTGTCAAAGTGGTATTTCCAAATGATAATTCAGAAGAAATGTTTTATTGTTGTGGTTCTTTATTATTACCAGGAGGCTTTTCCTGTGTAGTGTTGCAGCAATCAAACAAGCTTTTCCAGTTCATGGATGATCACAAATAATACAGCTACACTATTATCCAACAAATTAATATTTTGAATTTACTTTAAAATCTATGAATGCTGTTCTTTTGGAATAGTTATTGGAGTACCTGGTGTAATAGAATTTTAAAGCTGGAGGGTATACCACATAGGATCTGATCCAAACCCCTTAGTTTACAGACATCCAGTCTGAGTGTTTTATGATATACTTCAGCCTTGGAGGGCCCAAACAAGACTGGAAACTCAGTGTTTTGATTCCTAGTTTGGTATTCTTTCCATTGCCCTAGTTACCTTACCAGAAAGTATTTGAATTAAATATTTTCAAATATTTGTTTGATGAAGTATATAAAATTCACATATACTAGCATTATATAGCAGGATAGAAACAGAGTTTGGTACAGGGACAATAAACTTTGTGCAATTATTTACTTTTTTATCTCTGTTTCTTAATTTATTATTATCCAGATAAGATCAGTTAAAAATAACAGGACCTTGGTTTTTTTTTTATAAATATGTTTCGGGTATCTTATGTAGTACTTATGGAAATAATCATAAGAGACCATATACATTCCTACCACGTGATGCTAGAAATAGGGCTGTATGTTTCTTTATTCCTTGCATGAAATAAAATACAGGCCCAATGTCACTCTTAGTAGTCTTTGGATATTCAGTAATGTGCTTCTGTGCAATTCAGAATTTATTGTTAAATTTGGTTTTCTACTAACATTTTTTAAGTTGTTCTTTTTTTCTGTTTTCATAATAAAGACCAAATATTCTGTAATTGACATTATTGAGGAATGAGACTGTCTTAAAGCTTATTTTACTTGTTAAGCAATTACTGGGGGCAGTGGACAGGCATAGGCAGGGCAGGAAAGGGGGCCCACCCAGAGGCTGGCTGGCTGCAGCATGGCTCATGAGCTGGCGCACCGATGCTCAAGTGCACGGTGCTTGGTGAGACAGGGTGGTGGACAAGACATGCTTACTCATGAGTTGTGCCACTGACACCTCCCTGGAGGAGTGGTGCCCACCATCTTCAGTGCCGTCAGCCTCAGTGTAGAGAGCAGGCAGCACCTCCTGAGGCTCTGTGACACAACGGGCATGATCACACGGGAGAACTATCGTCTGAGGCCTTCATCTTATCCAACGACTGTTGTCTTCCTTTTATGCTGCTCTGTGGCCTCATTTCAAAATGTGAAGGAGGAGTGGGCACCAGAACTTAGGGAGTACACACTAAATGTGCCTCATTTAATAGGAACTCAGACTGATCTGCGAGGTGACCCCACAGCTGTAGCAAGACTGAATAATACGGAAGAAAAACCTGTATGTGTAGAACAAGGACAGAAACTAGCAAAAGAGACAGGAGCTCCCATGTGGAAAGTTCAGCTTCAACCCAGAAAGGATTGAAGACAGTGTGTGATGAGGCTGTCATAGCCATTTTAACTCCAAAGAAACACACAGTTTAGTTAAAAAAAAAAAAAAAAGGTATCAAGATGTGTAAACAGTTTTTTGATTATATGAGAAATATTTTCAGTGGCCAAGGAAATGGTCTGTTTCTCTCAGAAAGCAATTGAAGTGCTACAGTTATACCCAGACCTCTTCTAAATAGTGAAGAAGTTTAGAACTGGAAAGAAGGTGGGGAGGGGGGGAACCCCTGTCCTTAAAGTTTTACAAATTCATTAAGAATGTTTCCTAAATGTCCAAGCAGCAGAAAACAGCATCTGAAACACAATCTATCATAAACATTTTGTTTCAGCTGGAAGGTACAGTCTTTCAGGCTGTTTCATAGGTTAAAAAGCTATAGTCCCATCATGTTGTAACTACATAAAAAACAGTGCTGTAAGTGGAACTGCCTGGCTTAAACCATACTTGTTTCTGCACAGTCCTTATGGAATCTGCGAAAAGAAATATCTTCTCCCTTGGCTCCAGTTAATTGTAAGAACAGGCAAGAGCATGTAAGTCACTTTCTGTTCCAGTATACCCAGAGTGGTAAAATCATAAGACTAGCCACATAGCCAGAGGTCACTCTAAGGATAGAGGAGAGGGCCATTCATGAGGATAAAATATATAAAATAAAATTTTTTTAAAAAGCAATGTCTTATTATCACTTGTGTACAAGTTAGGTTTATGTAACCTAAATATTTATTTATAAAAGCTTAATGTGCTTTCTTAAAGAATGCCAAACGTATAATAAGGTCATAAGTGCCTTTATCATGAGCACTAAAACTGTACACATTTTAGGTAATGTGCTTTTAACTGTAACAAGGCATCTGGCAAAAAAAAATAATAATTACTGAGATGTTACTTTTTGTTTCACCTTATGTTAATTGGTCATAATCCTGCCAGTAACCATAAAAGTACCCTTAATAAGTCTTTGGCTGAGTACTGATGTGCCCACACTTGGGATAAAACTCCATAAGGAAAGAACCATCAGGAATTAGTAGGCTACATAGCAGAATGGGAACAATTCACATTCCTGACAGCCAAGTTGGAAAAACCTTCTAATATGTGGGGCATGAAGTAGAATTATCAGGAGGATCACACCCTAGTAGTGGGGGTTACTGAGCCCTAGACTAAAAGCCTCCTGAATCTGCTCTAACAAAACTTAAAATCAAACCTGGAAAGGGTCAAACTAATCTCAAGTAACTACATGCCAGAAAAAGGTCCAACACTCTATAAGGGAATACAAGAAAATCCAGCATTCACCACAGTAAAATTCACATGTATTAGTTTTCTAGGGCTATTATAATAAATTACCACAAACATGGTGCGACTTAAAACAAGAGAAGTTTATTCTTTCACTATTCTAGAGGCCAGAAGTCTGAAATCAAGTTAAGCAAGGAAGAAAGCAGAGGGAAGGTGGTGGGATCCAGATGAACATTGGCTGCAGCCTCGCACAAAGAAGTTCCCCAGTGACCATAGATCCAGCTGAAGCAGTCAGTACTAGAGGAGAAAGTACTCAGGTGTCTGAGTTTATTCAACGTAACAGCCTGTTGAATGACTTGGGACCATTATGAATATTGATTCTTATATTATAGTTGAAGTTGCAAGAAACCTCTGCTGCTGAACAATACTGGTTCCTTCAGTACACTGGTTTCAAGAACCATTGAGACTTCTTCAGAGATAACAATAATAATGAAAAATCTCTCAGAAGATAATATAAAGAAGAATTCACCTAAATGTCTTATAACAGCCTGGCAGACTCTGCTTTTTTAAACCAAGAAATTGTCTCTGGCAAGCACTGCTTTGAAGACTGAAAAATGGATGTCAGGAAATAAATAAATAAATAAAAGCTCGCAGTGCCACTTCCCTCATGACTGCCCCCAAGCAGTTCGGCAAGCTTTGCGGAGAAGAAGGAACTCTGTTTCAAGTATGTGAATCATGGACAAAATTTGACCATTTCCCAGACCTGTCATTACCAATGTGGGCACATAAATGAATGTTTTTGAACTTCTTTTGCAGAAAGATGTCATAACTCCTGTGTCAGCTCAAAGATATTGCTGAGGATATTCTGTCACATAAGTGCCAGAGCACTGTGTGGTACGTTATAAAAGATACTCATCACAAGAATGGTCAAGACACATGACAAGACCTACCAGAAGACAAAAAATACAGTATTAATTTAAAACAAACCTCTTGATGGGATTGTGTCTCCCAACTTTTTTTTTTTTTTTAAAGGTTTATTTATTTATTTATTTGTTTGAGAGAGAGAGCATCAGCGGGAGGGGCAGAGGGAGAAGAGAATCCCAAGCAGACTGAGCGTAGAGCCCCATGCAGGGCACCATCTAACGACCCTGAGATCACAACCTGAGCCGAAACCAAGAGTCAGACGTTCAACTGACTGTTCCACTGAGGCACCCCTCCCAACTTTTTTATGGAGCTTTACTTTACCCTAAAACAGTGAGATTGTAGCAAAATGTAATTGCAGATGGGGAAGGCAATTATGCACTATCCACTGCAAATCAAAATAAGCAGAGAAGTTTACTGTGTATACTAAGATGCTCAAAGAGAGTAGGTGGTCCTCAAATGAGATGGCATGTTGGATGAAAACACACACTGGAATATAAGCAGGTTATCATAAGCCATGTGGCTTTGGTCATGTACCTTCAATATGATGATGAAGGAATGGTCGTAACTCCACTGCCAGAACGTAGACTTGGCATGTGAAGCACGCCGATTCCTCACTGTATAGCGATTGTGCACTTACATGTCAGGAATGGTATGATGATGACGTTCTCCAAACACTGTTCCTTTGCTTGGAGGGATGTGGCCTCCCCAACCATCACCCTCCTAAGGATGTTGGTGACAAGGCCATTGTTTCTACATTAGGAGATAATATTATATAATAGTGTTGGACACAGTACAGTAAGCTGGTAAGGACCTAAAATGGCTAGAAGTGAGGTATTGGCGAGTGGCGGTGCCAAGACAGGCAGTAGAGAATGATTCATCTGACACCATCAGGTTGTAGAACTGTGTTAGTCTGCCAGGACCGCTGTAACAAAGTACCGTCAACTGAGGGCTTCAACAAAAATTGATTTGCTCACAGATCTAGAAACTAGAAGTCCAAAATCAAGTAGCCCGCTGGGTCGGTTTCTCCTGATACCGCTCTCCTGGCCCTGCAGACAACTGCTTTCTCACTGTGTCCTCCTTTGTCCTTTTGCTCTGCACGGTTGGCTGTGCTATTTCCTCCTCTTTTTTATAAGGACACAAGTCCTGTTGGATTAGGGCCCCACCCATATGACCTCATTTGACCTTAAGTATCATATTTAAAGGCCCTATCTCCAAATACAGTCACCTGGTGAGGGCTTCAACCTATGAATTTGGGGGAGCATACAATTCAGTCCATAACAGGGATACAGAGGGTGGAACATATTTGCCAGGACTGGAAAGCCATGTAGAACTGGTGTGCTATGCTTGATTGTATTATGAGATGGGTAATCCGTGGATACTTTATTAGGAAAATGGAAATCTAGGATCTTCTAGGTCTTTTGGACCCCTGCACCTCTGAAGGAACTCTTACTACCCGACCCTGGTAGACAATTCAGAAAAGTTTTTCTGATTCCAGTTTGATGAATTCCACATTATCAAAGTCCACCCAAGGACACAAGCCTGATGTGGGACTTCCTGAACGATTCTCTTGCCTAAGCTGAATCTCTCCTGCTCTTCTTCCCAGCAGCCACCTCTGAGTCCAGAGAAATAAGCATACACGGACTTCCTACTTCCGTAAGATTCATCAGAGCTGTGCTGTTTCCATGTACCAGAGCCAGGATGAGGAACAGCAGGGGCAGATCCTTACAGTTTTCTAGGACTGGGTTGCAGGTGTCTGGAAGGAGCACAGTGGGCCTGCAGGTGACCCGGGATTGTTGGTCCTGTCAGCACAGCCAACCGCTTAAGTAGTGCCACCCAAAAACGTGTCTGATCTTTCATGAGGGATTAGGATCTCTGTCCCTCCCTTCCTCTCTGCTGCTGCTTCCCCATGTTTGATTCTAGACTGAGATGTCCTATAAATGTATTTAGTTTTGAAAAAATAAAAAGTGTAACTCATAGTTGACTTTAGTCAAATTACTAAATTTCTCTGCATAAAATTCCTCATTTATGAAATTGGAGTAAGAATTCATGCCGTCACAGGATTGTCCTACAGATTGTGTGAGAACTTACGTAAGCCACTAGCACTGTACCTAGAACGTGGCAGGCACTCAGAACATTTTCATTAGCTTTCTTCTTCTGTGATAGTACCAAGTAGGAGAATAAAGGAGAAAAGGTTTGGAGATGAAAGAAGGAAGGGAAGAGTTAAAAGTTCCGCTTTTACATAAATGATTTGGCATCAGTGCACTCAAAGCTATAAGAAACTTGTAAACTTGAAACAACATCCTGCAGAACATGTTGTGAATTACAGACTGTTCTAAGCAGTTGGAATGGCAGTTGTACCATATCTGACTTGCATTATTATCACTGCCCTAACACCATATAGTGACAGCAGGTAATTCCAGATTTATCCATTAAAATTTCCTGGTTAATGTGTTAATAAATATTGTAAATTAATTAAAAGGCACCATCCAGAGTTTCGTGAACTGTTTCGGCATCTCCTACTTAAAACCTTTGTCTCTTCCCATTGCCCATAGTATGAGTATGAGCTCCTGCAGCATGCATGTTCCTTCAGTCCCTACTTACCCCTGCAGCCTCACCTTCCTCCACCCAGCTAGCTGGGCTCTTACTTCTAATTCAGGCTCCCACCAATTTGAACTATTTTGGGTTTCTGTTCCCTGGACTCTGACACATGCAGTACAGTCTACCTGAGACACGCTTTCCATCTCTTCTCCTGGCCAGTTCCTCATTATCCTTTATTCTCCCGCAGAGCCTAAATGAGGTAACCCTTCTAGAAAGGATCCTGTATTGTTGTATATTTCGCCCCTAGCCTAGTACCAGGCACGTTAGGATTTCAGTAAATACTTGTTAAGTAAATGAATTAGTACTCAACCTAAATGCAAAGGATTGTAATGATAATTTTCCATTACATATATAGTTGTATAACCTGTTAATTTTTTTTTTTTTAAGTAGGCTCCATGCCCAGTGTGGGGCTTAAATTCACCACCCTGAGATCAAGACCTGAGTCAGGATCAAGAGTAAGACCCCTAACCCGCTAGCTACCCAGGCAACCCCTGTTAATTTTCAAATCCCATTTAAGTAGGAAAAGAAGTAGTTTATTCTTTAGTATACATACCATGTCCTACGTTATACAATGCATGACATATAAGATGGATTAAGGTCTCCCTCCCCCTTATAACTGCTATAAGGAATTTCTTAAGTTTCTGTGCACTCATTCATTTTGATTTTAGCTTTTAAAAAAGGAAAAAAATCAAATACAGTGACTACTGTACAATACAGAGAAGAGAATTCTTGTAGAAAGGCTTTTCCTCTTAAAATTGTATCTAGTGAGGGCGCCTGGGTGGCTCGGTTGGGCAACTGCCTTCGGCTCAGGTCATGATCCTGGAGTCCCGGGATCGAGTCCCACATCGGGCTCCCTGCTCAGCGGGGAGTCTGCTTCTCCCTCTGACCCTCTTCCCTCTCGTGCTCTCTGTCTCTCATTCTCTCTCTCTCAAATAAATAAATAAAATCTTTAAAAAAAAATTGTATCTAGTGAAAATAACCTTAATGGTATTTTAAAAGTAGTCCAAAGATTTAGATTGTTGATATAAAATACCAAAAAGCATGTGTTTGTGGGGAAATATATGTTAAAAAGAAACATAAACAGTAAACCAAGTGATCACAATGAAGTTATGTAATCAGGTTGTTTCATTGCTCTTTCCTTTTTATAAAATTGTTGACATTCAGAAGAATTTTTTTTCAGGTACATCTGCTTAGAGATGGGAGAATGGGATCTAAAGGTAGTATAAAACAATTCTAAGAAAGTGAATGGTGTGTGAGCCTTTTTTTTATTTGCTTCACAAGTAATGCACTTGTAAAAAAATTCACATCTGCTATTTTGAAGCTAATCTTAGTGTATTGAATGCTCTTAACCATTTCTCAATCCCACAGTCTTTTATCTTGCTTCTCCTGCTGTGTTCCCACCACCCCCGATCCCATTAGCAAGCCTTGAGACAGCCTCAGACTTACCAAAGTACTGCTTTGGTTTCAGCTGCTCTTCTGCAAGAGGAAGTGAATGTTGGGGGTTTTCTCTGTGGTACAGTTGTGATAAAGCTGTGGTGGTCTTATCTCTCTCGTAGGTAGTGGCTCTTTATGACTACACAGCGAATCGATCAGATGAACTAACCATGCATCGCGGAGACATTATCCGAGTGTTTTTCAAAGATAATGAAGACTGGTGGTATGGCCGCGTAGGAAAGGGACAGGAAGGTTATTTTCCAGCTAATCATGTGGCTAGTGAAAGTAAGTTTTATGCTCCCTTCCTGGCTTACTAATATGGTATAACTGATAGTCCAAGATTTTATCATTTGCTACCTTTTAATTTACTTAATTTACCCTTTTGCTTGTGTTTACCAATGGGTATTGCTTTTCGTTCTCATGATGCAAAAATAAATAAATACATACATACATAAAAAAGAGGGGGCAGTAATGCACTAGAAAGCTACTCCATTCTGAGATTGGAATATTTGCTTCACAGACTTATCCCGGGGGCCCTGCCTGTCTGGCTGCCAACATTCCTCTTCAGCCCTTTCTGCCCACCGCCTGCTCCACACACAGTTATGTCGGCTCTTCTGTGGCCACAGTGACTCCTCAGCCGACAGGCCCCGGCAGAACCTCTAGTTCCCCAAGTCCCATCCTTTGACTTTGTATACCTCAGTTCCACCTGGAACCTGTTAAAACAGACCTTCAGTTGACTGTTTCATTCTCAGGTAAATCAAGTCCCCATTTGTGAAAGGCCAAAGAAATGAGCTGGAGGAGAAATTCTAAACAGGAGTTGGTGAGAGCTGTAGATTTACTACCAGGCCTTGAGAGGTGCAGATCGAACTGATGCAGAGAGCCTGGAGATAAAATAGCTTAAAGGCTGAAGAAAGGGGAGAAGTATAATAGTGCTTCCTCAGAAGAATGCTTCCTAGTAACAGTTCCCTCAGTAGTGTGGTAGGAAAGCCCAGCACTCAGAAGGTCAGGAAAATGCGGCACCAATACTGATACGCCTCAGTTTCCTCCTGTGAAATGAGGAAGTTGAGCTCTGTCACCTCTAAGCTTCCTTCCAGAAACACTGAAATTGTATAGTTCTGGTGTAAAATGTAGTATAGGCAGCCTCGAGAATACTCCATTTTGAATCATTATCGTTAAGTTTTTTGTTTCTGCAAAGAAGAAATTATTATAAATAACAGTTGACTTTCAGGCTTGTCTGTGAAGCCCCATTTAACCCAAACTAGCTGAACAAAAGTACGATTGATTCCTAACCTAAGTTCTGAATTTTGAAAGCAAAAGAGATGAAGGAAGACGGGAAGAATAATTTCTTCCATGGGCTAGGCACAGATGAAATTAGTTCTCTTTCTGCACCCACCCCTCTGTCTGCACCCCGGTACTTCCCAGGGCCCCCCCGCCCCACTCTCCAGGGCTCCCTGTCTCTGCAGCTCTTTCCCTCAGCTTATCTGCTGCTTTCAGCAAACTCCTCCCCTCAGAAGTGCTAAGCGTCTCAGAAATAACCCACTTCTCTCCCTCATGACAAAATTCTTCATTTCCTCCGTGCCACTGTTACAATTCTTCTTCTCTGAGTAGTAAATGATGAGAGCTCTTAAGCTATTTTTAATGTTCAAAAGAGGATACGCAATGGAGAAAAATTAAGGCAGTGTGGAAGGAAGAAATTTTAGGGCAAGTTAATTCCCAGTCATTTTTCACAAGCTCAGTACTTGTCACTTCCAGGTCGCCTCACATATCCCAGTTTCTTCCCTCCCCTTCCCAGTGAGGCTTTCCCACTGGCTCAGTAGCTCTAGTTCAGCAGGAGTAGCTTCCATGTTCAAATCCAGAGAGCTGCCTGCACAATCATAGTCGCTCCTCCTGAGTATGTCTGTAATTTTCACTAGATATTACAATCCATTGTTTCTTCCAGACACGAGTGGAAACATTTAGACTCTTTTTTCCTTAGACAGTATAAAGATGATGTGTGTATTTCCAGGGAGGATAGTATTAGATTTTTAACTTTAGAATCTAGTTAGTTTGCAGAAATAACCTCTTAGGCTTATGAATCTTGAGAGGCTATAGATACTTGATCCACAGTGGGTTAAAAATCCATTGAAATTAGCTTTTTTTCCCCCATAATAACCAAAGTGCGACTTCTGAAGCATACCGCAATGATGCTTGGTGGCCGCATGCAGAAATTGATTCCATGTTTCAAGTAGCGACCATCCTCAGACTACTAGAATTCCTTACTGTATCCCAGAAGAATTAATACTTTCTTGTGGCATCAGTCACTGCTTCTTGAAAAAGCCTTTTAAAGGCCAGAACAAAGAATTCTCAGAAAACCTGAGAATATAATGATTGAATTCTCACTTCATCGGGGCTTATCTTCTTTTCCCTTTTATCCTACTTTATAACCTGAATTTAACAAAAACTCACCTGCTCAGTTTTAACATGAGGGGGGGAAAAAAAGACCATCAGCAGCATATTCCACTCTAAAAATAGTAGGAGAAATTGTCCTTTATCTTTATCTGAAGCCAAATATGCAAAGCAAATGCTCTAAGGGAATGTATAGATGTGAACAGAATCTCTACCAACCATTCAGTTGAAAGCCATGTCCTCTAAGAGAACAACACAATAGAAGTCCCCCCATCATTATAAAGAACTTCTTTTGTATCTTAAGCCACCAGAAAAAAAACATGAACAGCTTCACTTAATGACATCTAACATCCTTTCCAATAAGAGATAAAGGAAGCTAATAATAAAATCAACCCATACACAAAGCCAGTTAATGTATCTTACAATTGTAGAATTTCAATCAAGTGTATTTTACCAATTTCTCTCAATTCAGAGTTGCCCAGGGCTGTCATTTAACTGAAACACATTTTCTTTTTAGTCTTTGAAAATTCCCAAATAACTTCTTAGAGTCCATACCCTGAGTAGAGTGATTAGATTATATGAATTATAATCTCAGATTCGACCCTGTGAACTGATTCAAGTCATGTATAGCCCTAGCCCCGTGCTCATTTATTTTGTACCATCTTCCCAAATTATTCTTTGTCCACACCTCTGCCTGGCAAAAATCCTACCTGTTCTTCGGAGTCTGACACACCTACCACTTCTTGCATTGAGCATTTGCTATCCATATCAGAATCTGTCTTTGTTACCTCTCTTTTGAATAATGTCACATTCTACTGTATGTTACACTCACTTGTGAACATATCTGTTTCTGACCAGACTGTAAGCTCCTTGAGAGCAGAGACTGTCTTTTGAGCATCTTCTGTCTCCTCTAGCAGTACCTAGCAGATAACCTTGCATATAGCGGGTTCCTGGTGACTGTGAATTGAGATAAAATAAGCAAGTATCTGCATGACCACATAATAAGTGAAAATGACTTGTTTTACGTTTCTGAAATCCTGCTGATGAAAACTTTCCAATCATAAATTATGTTGTTTTGATAACTAATGTGTTATAATAGATCGCCTTAACACTAAGTGCCAAGTAGCTTATTGTTATACGAAGGAAGTGAATATCAAGATCTTTAGTTTCATATCTGCCCCCTTCTCCATCACTGTTTATTTTCCCCCATGGGTCAGTACGCCTCAGTTTGATTACGTGCACTCCTTGTTCAATTCCAGCATTATACCAAGAACTGCCTCCAGAGATAAAGGAGCGATCCCCTCCTTTAACCCCAAAGGAAAAAACCAAAATGGAAAAACCTTCTTCAGCTCCTCAAAAGGTAAATGTTTTCATGAATATGGATTGCATATGAACTTTAATTTTCACTCTCTCTGTATAAAATATTACTGCATTTTTCATGCTTATATATCTCATTGCTTGCATTATTATTTCTTTTAATATTGGCACCAACGTTATGGAAAATATAAGGCAAATACTATTTCTATAATTATTATTATAATACTATTATAGCCATTTTCCAGATGAGGAAACCAAGGAGGCTCAGAGGGATTAAAGTAGACCCCAAGTCATAGCCCAAGTGATGGGGCATGGAACCAGAGTGGGACTTGTGACTTGACGTGTGAGCTCTTTCCAGTGTACACATGTTTCTAAACTGTGATGCCGGCACGCTCATCACCGCCACCTGAGGGGTGCGCGGTAATGCTAAAGGTCATCAGGGCCCACAGAACAAGCATGTCCTACTTTCCCAGAGCATTCCTCTTACTTGCTAGTAATTCAAAAATGTTTCCAAGTTAAAGTGAATATGGATATATTAGCTGAGAAATGTCCTGTTTTTCAGCCTGTGCCATCAGATCCCCCAGGGCTGTCAGTCAGTATTCTTTTGATGATAGCAGTACTTCGGTAGAAAAGCTTAGTAAGCACTGCACCATCATATATATTACCTATTAAACTTATTTTATTATGTAACATTAACTCCTGCCTTAGGCTGAATAACGTCACTTCTTGACTCCTTGAACTGACATATACGAATACCATGTCATGATACAGTTGGGTTTCTCCCCCCGCCCCGGGGAGAGTGTTTTGACAGTTGAGCCTCTCATGTGTCATTCAGTCATTTAGCCATATTTATTGAGTGCTTCCTTCCATGCTGGGCATTCTATTAGTCCTCACTGAAACAGGATTGAGTAGGCAAAGCACTTGCCCATCAGGAGCTTGCAGGCTGGTGGGTGACTACGGCGATTCCAACCGACTCTGGCAGGAACTAAAACGAAGGTCTGTGCGCAATGCATTGGGTTAGGGTTAGGAACACCCAGGAAGAAACCTTTGAAATGTGCCCCGGGAAGTCCAGGAAGAGTTTCCAGAGGGGGTCATGCTTGAGCTTATAGGTTTATAGGATGAAAAAGTATATGCTTTGTAGATAATCTTAGAAAAAGACATTCTAGCAGAGGGAATAACTTGAGAAAGGTGTGATATGGTACGGTTGGTGCTGTTTGGGGAGCTTAGGAGCCAGTGGAGAGGATAGGAGAAATGCAAGGGCCAGGCCATGGAGAGCCTAGTGTGCTCTGCTGAGATGCTTAGGTTGTAAATCCATCAGACAAAGGGGATCCCCTAGAGGAGGTAGTCCAGGGAGTGACATGGACAGATTTGCATGTTAAAAATACATTCTAGTGGCAACATAGTGATTGGATTAGAGATATCTAAGACCTGGGTCAGGGAAATTCATTAGGAAACCATTGAAATAAAATATAAAAGCCTAAACTAGTGGGGATGGAGGGGAGGATATAAGGTATAATTGACAGGGTTTTATAATTGGATATCATTAGGGAAATTGGAATCTAGGATTGTGCTAAAGCCCTGGCTTATTATACAACTGAATGGATGGTGGTATCCAGAAATAATAAAAGAATAAGGAAGATTTGGGGATCTAGAGAAAGGCAGTGGTAGGGAGTAGGCTGTGACTTCATTTTTAGGTATCTTGATTTGTTAGTGGTGTCTGTAGTGCTCCCAGATAGAAATATTCCCTAGGGAGTCTGACATGCAGGACTGGAATTTGAGAAAAGGTAGGGCTTCAAATCACATGGGGAGGAATTCGTGTATTCATTGTATTACAGCAGAAGCCTCGAAGCCTGTAATGAAGGAGATAGCCCAGAAAACAAACGTTGTTGAGTTCTGAGAGAAAGGCCAGGGACAGAATCCCAAATGAACACTAGTATTTCAGGGACAGTCTGAAGAGGAGGAGAGATTAAGAAAGAATAATCCAAAGTGGAAGGAAGAACCAGAAAAAAGTGCCCTGGAAACCAGGGGAGAAGAGAGGTTCAAGGAGGGTATAGTCAGTAGTGTCGGAGATGGTGAGTGAGTGTGCGTGAGCATTTAGTGATCAGGAGAACTCAAGCACCCATGCAGAAGTATCAGTGATTGGTGCTGGTATGACGAGGCTTGTAGAGTAGAATGGAGCCTCAGCAAGTGAGCTCACGGAAGTCATGCCCAGAGCTTCACCTGGAGAAAAAAAAAGTCACACAGTGACTTGTGGGCGACACACCTCCAGGAATGACTTTTTAAATAAGTGGAGTGACATGGAAATTTATATACTAGGGAGATAAAACCAATGGAGCAGTTCAGGTTGGAGACAGATAAAGCACACATGGATCTTGGAGGAAGCAAGAGGTTTTTATCAGAAGCCAGGTTGATAAATTAGTCTTGGCTTAGAGCAGGGGTTCTCAACCTAGGGTGATTTTGCCTCCCAGGAGACATTTGGCAATGTCAGGAGATGTCTTTGCAAATATATGCATGTGGGGGGATACCACTGGCATCTAACGGGCAGAGGTCATAGATATTGCTAAACATGTAGAATGCGCAGGACCACCCCCACCCCACCCAAGGATTATCTGGCCAAAAATGTCAGCAGTGCTGAACTTAGAGCAGTGCCCCCTCTACATCAGTGAGGGATGCAGAGAAGTTGATAGAGCGGAGGTCTAGAAATTAAGGATACTGTTATGTTCTCCAGAACCTAAAAGAGGTCCACTTCAAAAGGGAGGGTCAAGGGAGTTAGGAAGAATAGTGACCGGCAGAGCACTTGTGTAAGGGCAGTAGGAACAGGAGCTCGTCTGGGACATGCACAGGTTCGTGAATAGTGCTGAGAGCTGCTGTTTGGATGCCGTAAAAATGTAGGGGGCGTAATTTTGTGTAGTTGGATTTTTTTTCTTCAGTACTTAGCAGTGGAGAAGGCATATTTGTTTTGATATATAGTTGAGGCAGTTGTGAATGTGATCAAGCACAAGAGGATAAGCGACTTGATCCTGTTTATAGAGAGTCACTGGAGTGACAGACACACCACGGAGGGTCCGCCAGATTGGAAAGGGCATGGAATCAGAAGACTGGCCACCTTAGAAAGCAGGCTTCTCTGGATAGTTGCAGGAAGCCATGCACACCCAGGTGGAGGCAGGCTGTCATACACTAAAGGAACTAACCAGCTGGAACTACGGCCTGCAAGTCCACAGATCCTTTTGCTTATTTAATACTTCAGATGTCAGGCAACTTGAGGTTCTGCTAAATTCACAGAGTATGTATTAGAGCTGAAGTGCAACTGAAGGACACATTATTCGAATTGAACTGGCCAAGGAATTAGGACCCAGAGTGGTGGACAGGTTGTTCTCTTGGACTTTAAAGTTCTCTGATGGTTGTAAGAGTTGGACGCTGGGAAGGCAAGAGCTGAAGTCCTTGATTCTTGTGTTAGAACAGATGTCTCACCTTTGGCTTCACATTGAAATCACCTAAGAAATTGAAAAAATAAATACTGATGCCTGTCCCCATGCCCACAAAGTGATTGAATTGGTCTGGAATGGAATCTCAGCATAGGTAGATTTCAGAACTTTCCAGATTATTTTAATGCATGGCCATCATTGAGAACCATTATGTGTTAGAGTGACCACGAGGTCTGAAGGTAACAGCTACAAAGACAAATAGGGGATAGTCTAGGCAGGTGTCAAGGCACCCAAGGAGGAGTGCTTTGAAAGTATAATAGCGTATGGGGCACCTGGCTGGCTAGGTTGGTAAAGCATCCAGCTCTTGATCTTGGGGTTGTGAGTTCGAGCCCCATGTTGGGTATAGAGATTACTTTAAAAGAAAGAAAGTATAATAACCTAAAATTAGCAACAGAGAGCTAAGAGGGGGCCAGTATTAACTCCAGACCCCTGGGGTTATGTGAGAACAAACAGCCTGTGCTACAAAGAACTGAAAAAAAAAAATGTTTCTAGGTAAAGCGCCAGCTTCAAATACAGGAAGGACATATGGCGATGGTTGCTTGTGACAGTATGGGGACAACAGGGGTTATAGTTCAAAGGATTGGTAAGGAATTTGGGCAAATGCTACATGTGTAACATTATCCATTGTTTGGAAGTGAGCACCAGATTAAGAATTTAGGGAGATACTGATGTAAATGTACAACCTAAAGACATTTAATGCAATGAAAGCGTTTATAACATTAACACAGGGAGTCATTGTAACAGCTCGCAATATTCCTAGTCCGTGTCAAGAGCTGTGTGAGATGCTATGAAAGACATAACCTTTACTTACAGTGACTTACAGGTATCCCTGACTCCATATCGTGCTGACCTTTGAAATCGGGGTTACTCAACCCCCATGTCTGTGTGTAGTAGGCTTGAACTACTTCTGCCTCAGCTGGAGGAGGAGATAGAAGGAACTTGGGTCAGTATCTTACTGGCTGCTTGGGAAGGTGGTACTGTCCTTCCTCTTCCTGATGTGCCTGTGTTCCTATGAATAGAGACCTCTTACCTGCTTCTCAGAGTCCCCAGTTCTCACTGCCTCTGCCATCCCTCCTCCACTTAGAAGAACTCACTGCATCATAGTCTTAGTTGGTTTTTTAATGTTATGTGCTTTTTCCTCTCACAGACTGATCTCCATACTGAAAGTATACCTTTATATTTATATCCCAGTGGACCAATTCTTCAAATATCCATCTTGACCCTCAAGGTCTGTTTCAGGCTAATCCCACTGCTGCCCTAACTAATTCTAAATAGATCTCAAGGAACTTGCAGACATGCAACATAAAGCATTTTAAAACTGAAAATAGGTAAAGCAAGGAAGTTGCAGAGAATAGGACTCCATGTGGGCAAGGAAGTAGTAAAGTTCGCATGGTTGAGGGGGAACTCAAATGGCCTTTAGCGTTTAAGATGCATGGATTTCTTTTGTTGAAGAGCATGATTTGATCTGCTTGGTCTGAATCCATGTGTTAGAATAGAATCCTACGTGGTTTTCCTCTTAGGAATGGATGTACCAGTGTATAGTTAGATAATATTTGACTTCGTTCTGTGGGAAAGTATCAAGAATGATCCCTGCTTATGTAAAAAGAAGAAACAGTAATGTTGTCCCAGGTAATCAAAAGGCCTTGGGTACACTCTGAGTCATGATGCCAACAGCCAGCCCTCGAGAAATGTGTCACTGGGCTTCCTTAGCACCTGGCATAGTTGCATTTCTTCAGTTGAGTTCCTTTATCAGGATATATATGGTTTGATTTTATCAAGATCCTGCCACAAATTCTATCAGATGTTTAATTTCAAGAGCAAGTTTTATATTTATTATCCTATATAAGATATGTTTAAAAAGAAGAACATGAAAAGTAGTCTTTTATGATAAGTGCCTAGACTTGGGGAGGGGAAGGTCCTGTGTTCTTAGAGTTACAGAATTGGTGACCTGGAAGGAACCGTAGAGATCATCCACAGTGATGCTAGTCAGTTCCTTCATTTTACAGATAAGGAATTCAAGATCCAGAAAAGTTGTAAGAGTTCTGTTCAGAATGACTCCTAGTTAGGAGCTGGGCCTTCGTGTTGTCAGGCCAGTGCCCGTTTGTCCCCCGCACTAGTCAGCAGCACAGACAACTGCTCCCTGCACAGCCAGCCACGGTTTGTGTCGCGTTGACTTTCACATTCCTGTTACGTCTGCCTCATGGTACCCATCTCCATGTGCACGTTTTTAGATTTGTATTCTGTATACTTTTTTTTTTTTTAAAGATTTTATTTATTTATTTGAGACAGAGAGAATGAGAGACAGAGAGCATGAGAGGGAGGAGGGTCAGAGGGAGAAGCAGACTCCCTGCCAAACAGGGAGCCCGATGCGGGACTCGATCCCGGAACTCCAGGATCATGACCTGAGCCGAAGGCAGTCACTTAACCAACTGAGCCACCTAGGCGCCCCAAGATTTGTATTCTGTATACTTTTTAAGGAAAAAAAGAAACCCCAGTAGTTTTCTTTCTTTAAATTATCTCTATTCAAACTATAGAATAAGAAGTAAAATTATACCTTTTAAAAGCTTGGCAGCTGCTGAATCCTGTAAATCCTTCCAAGCGGAACACACCTGTCCTGTTGCTGCTCGCGCCAGGTACCTTCCAGCTTTTCATGGCGTTCCCTGCAGTGTCAGTGGGTGATGGCAGCATCCGGCTCTCCCAGGGCAGGAGGCGGGCACAGGGCTTGAGGCTGCAGCAACTCTCCATGATAGGCCAGAGAGCCCCCAGACACAGCAGCGATTACCTGTACTGCAGGGGAGTGAGAGGAGAATGTTTTCCTCAGGCTCACTCCGGAACGTTTTTATCATGAGCTGCTCTAAATTTGCATCTAATAGAAGGAAGAACATTGGTGCTATCAGGGAGGGGAAAAAAACTGAGAAACTTTGGAAAAAAAAAGAGTGCTGACAGCCTTGGTTTATTTGTGTTCGTATTTTGGACCTTGTTTTCTTCAGCTTTTTATTTTTGCCAGCCTGAGCATGAACCTATGTCATCCATTTATTTGGGGAGGAAAGTTGTTAAAATTCCTGTTTTAAAAAAATGTTTAATAATTTTAAGTTGTATATATATATACACACAACTATATATATATATATATAGTATATATATATATATATATGCTCATAGTTTTAAAAATTTAACCAATAAAGAATAGTGTAAATAAAAAATAACACCCCTCTGTCTGGCTAATATTTGTGTTCATTCTAATAGTTTCTTCCATGTCCTGTTAAAAATGTTTTCTGCATATGAGCACACATGTCTTTATTCATGTCTGGTTTTTTTTTTTCAATGAAACTAGGATCATACTTAATATTCTAATTTTTTCTTCCACCAGTATATCCTGGATATCTTATTAGCACAGATTTTTTTTTAAGTTTCAAGGTACTGAAATGACTAATTTTCTTTTTTTTTAATTCCTAAAATGCCCAGTGTGTTTGGATTTCTGAAAATTCTTGTTTTTTTTTTCCTAAAAATGAAATCCAGAGCAGAAAAGTTACCTTCTACTCTACAAAGGTTTCAACACTGAATCAACTAAGTATATTTTCATATAAATGCCAGACATAGAGCAATAATTATGCATAGGAATGTTAGATTCTTTCTGTGAGTGTGGAGACATTTCTGTGATGCTTGTGTTTGTTTTTCTCTTAAAAACTCATTTAAAGAACAATATTTATTAGTTTTGCTATTTCAAGATAACTAAAAATATCCATTATAGCTCAGCTCCTTCCATGAGGAGAAGAGCGTTTTAATTATTTTCAGTATTTTATTTAACATCTAGAATCAGTGAGAGTAGGCAGGGCTTATTCAAAAGAGCTGACCCCTAAACCAAAGTGCAGACCCCAGTTCTATGCAGGAAAAGCTTTTTTCTTGTCTAGTCCAAAGCAAAACCGAAAACCCAGGAGCACCACTTACCTCCATGGTAGGTCCCCTTCCGGCCAACCCATACAACGCACACAGAATTTTGTGTTGGTAATTCTGTCAACCTCTCAGAAAAACAGTAGGAGGAAGTAAGTTGGCTTCAAGGTACGTATGTCTGTCTTCACCTACAGAATATCTAATTTTCATTTACCTTCTTCATCCCAAAAGGAGTCAGACAATTCACTAAGCCTGGATTAGTTGTGCTCTATGTCACTATTTGCAAAAATTGCTTCATACAGAAAAAAAAACTTCCATTTACTGGTCCTTCTACCAGGAGTGCATCTGAATTATTTTTAACCACAGAAACAAGATGATTTTATTATGTTAAATCCAACAACCTATTTAGAATAAATAGTGGTTATTTTTGGTATGTTGAAGCAGATTTTCCAAATATCCAAAAGTCAGTTAATGTACACTAAATCATTGAAAATAAAATCATAACTTTATTGCCTCCTTCCTGTTGCTAAAGCATAATACTGCTATAGCAGCTCGCTTTTCTGCCCCCGGGTCCTGTGCCCATGCTTTAAGAAAACCAACTTCTTGCACCCCCCCCAAAAAAGATTTTTTGTCTTTTGTCTATTTGATAGTATACATAAAAAAATACTTTTTATGTATACTCAGATACAGCGGAGGTGAGGCTGCAGAGGGATTCTCTCATAAGCCCCTTTACCAAACATACCAAAAATAACCACTACTTACTATAAACAGGTTGTTGGATTTAAAAAAAAAAAAAAATCTATTTTATTATGTCTACTATCAAATAGACAAAAATTTATGTCTTTTTTTTAACTTTAGTAATTCTGTTTATCAAAGAAAATACAGGTGATTTGTCTGTAATTTACTATATTAGATAGGTAAAAGTTAACTTGTTTGGATTTGTTTTAAAATTTCAGGCATGTTTGAAGTTTTCTTCCTCATCTAAAGAGAACTAAACCAAAATCTTAACTTACAGTAAATTTAAAACCAAAGTTCCAATTTGTGTCCCATGAAGAATCTCAGTGCAACAATATTGATACATATTTTTATTTATAATTTGTTTCAATACTTGTAAATATTTTGAGAAAAAATATTAATTTCAAAAACCATTATTTACATTTAAAAATTTTCTGTTAGTCTAGAGAGAGAACATGTTCTGCAGAGAAAGTAAGTGGACCCCGATGATGTGACAGCAAAGCAAATATGAGTCACCTCACACCCAGAGACTCTGCTCCCAACAGTAATGTTCCTAAATGTTCTACACGGAGAAACTCCAAAAGCCTCCAGAATCTCTTACCCTGAAAGGAAACCATACAGTCTTGACCTTTCTCTACTCATTCTCCTTTGCCTCAGCCAGTGTATTTGACATGTGTACCTCAACCCTGGCTCTGTCTCTTCCCCTCAGCAGCTATGTTGCTTGCTATTCGGGGCAGTTTCCCTCCATGTCTCCAGGACCCTCTGACCTTCAGCAGGGTGAGACCACACTGACAACTGGTCTTCTCAGTTTATCTAGCCTGACTAGGCCAGGACCTAGATAATTGCCAGTTCCAAAGTAAAGGGGCTTATGAGAGAATCCCCCCGAGCCTCACCTCCACTGTATCTGAGTATACATAAGAAGTATGAAATAAGTGATATTGTACTGGGTCAAACCAATGTTCCACTTGGCCCAATCCATGCTCTTACTGTGACTTTGAGCGTTGTTTGATGAAATAATACGGTGTTTGTTCTTCCTGGTGATATTTTCAAAGGTTGATCTAAATGTCAGCAACATCCCTCTAATCTGTCACAGATCTAAAATATATAAGATATTGTTGGGAGAACTTCCCACCAGTCATTCCTAGTTGTAAATTGTCCTTTAGATAGTGGCAGAATTGATTATTATCAGTCGCCCTGTCTTCTGACTCAACTATCAGCATGTCCTTTTTTCTGAAGGTCCTGTTACTGAAATTTGCTTTCATTTTTCCATTTCTGGCAAATATGTAAGTAGTGGTGCTGGGGTTATAGACTATCCTACTTAAAAACAATAGCTTCACATGAAAATGTATCCAGCCACGTGAGAGTCAACATGAAGAGTATATATAAAATGTCTCTCACTTACATGTAAATAGCTTTTGACTACCATTTATTTCCTTTGCCTTAGAAATTCACTGTAGGGCGCCTGGGTGGCTCAGTCGTTAAGCGTCTGCCTTCGGCTCAGGTCATGATCCCGGCGTCCTGGGATGGAGGCCTGCATCGGGCTCCCTGCTTCGCGGGAAGCCTGCTTCTCCCTCTCCCACTCCCCCGGCTTGTGTTCCCTCTTTCGCTATCTCTCTGTCAAATAAATAAATTTTAAAAATCTTTAAAAAAAAAAAAAAGAAATTCACTGTATGCTAATGTTCTTGTCATTACTTAGCTGTCCCAGTAATGCCATAATGCTCTCTGATTTTAACACGGGTCTCCTTCAGTTGGCACACAAAGGAAAGAACCTTTTTTTTTTTATTTAAGTCTCTCTTATCCACACAAACCCTGCATACAATACAATACATTGAAACAGACTTGCTTTTATCACTCTTCTACAAAACTTTTTTGTGCTTAATGAGCCTTTTCTTTCTTTTTACTCCTATTTATGCTTCCCCATCACTGTGGGTATGTTGAAGTAGTGACCTCTGTTATACACCGCTGTGTCTTACACAAAGAAAATATAGAATGCTTGATAAACCTCCAGAGGTTGACATCTCCTTTGTAAGAAAATCTTCTCTGCCCATGTGATACCATCTTGCAGAGTCACTGACTGGAAAGCAGCATCATTCCCAAGCTTACTGTAGAAAAACATGCCTAGGCCAAGATCATGAGGCCAAATATTACCCTATCCTTAAACTCACTGACAGGTATAAGCCTAAATTACATTTCAAATAGAATTTTCCCATATGAGCAGTCTTATGGGGGGGCACATTTTTCATCACAACTTTTGTAATTACCACAAATACCATGTATAGTTATTCAGTCTAGTATAGCTAATAAAGTTTACATTATAAATATTGTGAGAACAAAAGTGTGGTTTGTGCTCAGGTACATGTAGTGGATATAAACCTATTAAAAAGATGTAAAGAGCAAAGTTAAAAGCAACATCACTGAACAGTTTTAATATGGATATATATGCATATGTACACATATTGAAACGATGAGGAATAAGGAATCATTCATTTAGACTGCAGACAGACTGGCCAGAACCTCCACTTGGTCAGAGAAATCTTTTTCCCCCATCATCTCATGGCATATTGTTTGTCTCTTATTACATTTATCACCTACCTCAGTGCCAAGCTATTTGTACATACATTTGCCCTTGCTAAATCATGAGACACAGCCTCACTGTGTCTATTTAGTATTGTTTATCAGGAGGGAGATTGAAATCCTTGATGGGTAGGTCCAGTAAGAATCGAGATTCAAACCAGAAGAAGGGAAGAAAGCAAGAAAGGGAGGAGATCACAACAATCCATGCTTATTGACTACTAAGCTATACTCACTAAGTCAGCTTCAGACTGACCCAAGTCAAAGATTAGTCCTTAGCTCTCCTACCTCAACAAATCGCCAATTCAATATATGCCAGATTAAGAGTTCTCGAACTGCTAGGCCACAGAATCACATTGGCCACTTGTGTAAAAGTCCTGGTGCCAGATCCTACCCTAATGTATTTCTGAAAGCCTCCTTGGTAGACACAAGAGTTACGGAATTTTGCTAGAGAATGCTCTTCCAGTCTCATTGGAGGAATAACGTTATCTACTTCAGATCCCTTAATCTCTGGTTATAAACTCCGAGTTGACCTGACTCCACAGCAACTTCTAAAGCATTGCCCACAGCTAGCTGTGTGAAACCAGTGGGAATCAACTTCCCAGGAGCCCTAATCCCTCCAAAGCCCCCCCACCTTAGTACTCTACATGTAGAATATTCTTTTTTTTTTTTTTTAAGATTTTATTTATTTATTTGAGAGAGAATGAGAGACAGAGAGCACGAGAAGGAGGAAGGTCAGAGGGAGAAGCGGACTCCCCGCCGAGCAGGGAGCTACATGTAGAATATTCTCAATAAATGATTATGATTTGATTGAGACAGAGCTCCCAAAAACTTCATAGGTGTGTCAGGAATAAGAGAAGGTAGCAATGAAGAACAGTAAAATCGTAATTTGGTGGATACACATGCTGAAAAACATAGAGTGGATTCTCATTGTTCATTGTAGTTATGTTCTCTGAATTCACCATGAACATTGAATTAGTGAATATTGAACCAGTGCTCCTAGGGAAAATACAGGATTAGGTTCCTGTGAGCCTCTGGTCACATTTTCATCAGCTGGTATAAAGTATAAAGACACTTTATGTAATATATATTGTTGATTCATTGAAGTTGAACTCCTATCCTGAACAAAGCTCAGTTGACACATGTATTTCATCTAAGGCACATCAGCCTTCTTGCATTTAGTCACACTAGACAACACTTCAGCGCATTGTTTAGGGATCATTTTAAACCACAGAATCAACAAAACACAAAAATGTGAAAAACGTAGCAGTAAATAGGCCACAGAAAAGATACTTATAGTATGAAAGCTGAAATTAAAGTATTTGAAACATGCAAAAGCATTAGAAGTTCCTAGTGTTCCAACCTCAACCGGGATTGTGTGCATCGGGCAACTCAAATTTTCAGCACTCTGCATGCGTGCGTGTGTTCCGGTGGCTGTAAAAAGTATGACAGGTATTGATCGGGGGTTACAAACGAGCTGTAGTGAGGAGGCGAATTTGCCAACAGGCAATCCACAAATAATGAGGATCAGTTGCATTTTGAAACTTTACTAAAAGTACATAGCTGTTTCAGAAAACCTATTAAGTCTTTATAATAAAGATGAAGAAGGAGAAGTGCAGGCAAAGGGAGTTGGTTTAAGAGGAAGAAATATAACCTGCCACTTCTAACATGGCTCATGTGTCTGCTTTCTTCTATTTCTTTCTTCCTCTCTGGATGGAAATAAAAGGGCTAAAAGTTCCTTGAAGGCAGGGACTGTGTCATGTTCAGAATCGAATTCCCAGCATCTAGCGCAGGGCAGATATCCAGTGAATGTTTATTGAGCGACGGAAGGATCCGGTAGACAAATAGGATCAGCTGTGCTGAGGTCATTCTGAGTCTTCCGAGTCAGCCCGGTCCCCCCACCGGAGTCCCCCGCGCTGGTGCCGCACACAGCGGATGTTCGGCAGTGCAGAGGGCTCGTTAGGTCTCCGTCAGTCTCTCCAGGTTCCTTCCTTAATCTCCCATCTCTAGGGAACACTTCTGTCCCAGACGAGGAAGTGGATGTCCCAAATGATTCTGTAGGCTGCAGGAATTAGAGAGAGATGGGGGTGGCATTCTGATGCTTCCTGCCTTCCTGGTTCTCTGCAATCATTTTTCATTCTCCCCGAATCAGATCACTGGGGCCACTAGGAAATAAATGCATAGAAACAGCAATTATTTACCAGTTTGATGCCAGACACATGTGTAGTATTTGGAGCGTGTGACTGAGCCTACTTCTCTTACCAGCCCCCAGGCCGGTGGGGCAAACTAGTTGCCCACTTTTTGTACTTAGCTCTGGAATTTTATCACTACCAAAGAAAGTCACATAACTCACATAAGTGTCTCTGTGTCATATTTGTGATGGATTCCCAGCCTCAATGAGGTCCATGGTCTCGATCATCTTTTTTTGTTCGCCCTGACTGACTCCCTACCCGGTTCTTGACAGTGCTCAGTCACAGTTCTGTCCACGTTCCTCCGGTCCCTAACCTCTTACTCCAAGTTGACTTTGTCTCTTCTTCCTGAATGAAGAGAAGTTATCCAACGTGAATTTTCTCTACTTCTCGTCTCTCCTTTCTCTGTATTTCTGTTAATTTCACCTTCCTTCTCTAGCCGCTTTCAGATCTCACAGAAAGAAGCACCTTTCTTTCTATAGCTGACCCCTCCACTTGTAGTTTTAGTCATTTTCCCCTTCCACATCCTTCTAGCTCTCCCCCCCCATCAGGGATGGCCGTCCTCATTCTTCCACTCCTTGGGCATCTTCATTGTTTATTCATTTCACACATGCATACAGAATGCCTGCCGTTTTCCCAGGCACTGGGATGGAATGTTGTCTGGATGGCAAATTAAACAAACAGCCCCTCCACTTATAGAAGTTACCGTCTAATGAGTGAAAGCCATTGTAATTAGTGACTCAAAAAAAGAAGCACAGAAGCAATGAGAGGACAGTGAAGGGAGACTATGAGGCCATGTGGTGAGAAGGAGATGGTTAGTTGTTATGAGCAGGATACATTTGAGGCACTAGCCACCGCAGGTGCAAAAGCCCTAAAGTGGCCAGAAATGCTCATCAGAAAAATTGAAAAGCCAGCTGGTCACAGGGAGAAGGGACAAGGGATGGAGTGCAGAGTGGAGGGAAGGACCAAACCCAGCAGTTAACAGACCATGTAAAGAAATACTGCATACCCCCACCGCTCTGCGCCATTAACACCACCATCTCTCCGCTGTTTCTCTCTTCCCTTTCATAACGCTGCACTTAGGGCTCCTCCCTCCTTCTCTGGTTCAGCCTGCCACCGAAATACATGGTGCTGCACCTTTTCTGTTGTTGTTTTGTATTTTTCTCTAATGTATTTTTTTCTAGATTATCCCTCTACCCCCATAGTTTCAGATAATAGTTTGGTATTTCAGATGTATCAAATCCTACATCTGTAACCCTGGCTCCTGTTCTGAATCCCCCGGGTATATTTCTACTTGCCTCCCAGAAATTTTTCTGTAGAGATCATTCTGGGACCTCTGGTCTAATATGCCCATCATCTGCCTTCGTCTTCAGGGAGTTCTCTCTTGAAAGAACTGGCAGATAGTCAAACATCAGGGGGTTCTGCTGCACAGGAGAATGACAGATTTCCACACGAGATCAAGAACAAATAGAAATGGATGCTGACCTAAGCTTTGTGAGGTCAGGCAGAGCTTTCCAGAAGAATCGATTTCTAAATTGAGTTTAACGAGAGGAAGGACATTCCTGACAGACTGAATCTATGCTAAGGCATGATGTATGGGGGCCACCACAAATATTTCATCATAGCTGGTGCTTGGAATGCAAAGTCAAAAACAAACTGCTGAACCTGAACAAATGGACAGGATTAAGAAGGTCCCTATATGGCATGTTAAGAAGCTGGGTTTTATCCTGGAGGTCGTAGGGAGCCACCGACAGATTTAAAGCATGGAAGATAGCATGATCAAATGGCTTGTTTCAAAAGCTCACTCTAGGGGCACCTGGGTGGCTCAGTCTGTTAAGCGTCTGACTCTTGGTTTTGACTCAGGTCATGATCTCAGGGTCATGAGATCGAGCCCCACATCGGGCTCCGTGCTGGGTATAGACCCTGCTTAGCATTCTCTGTCTCTCTCCCTGTCCCTTTGCCCACCCCCCTCGCTAGCTGTCTCTAAAAAACGAACCAAAACTCACTCTAGAAGCTCTGAAAAAAAAAAAAAACTGGAAAAAAGCAGTACTGAAGGAACTAAGCGGGAGAAGCTCTTGCAATAATCCGAGCCCAACACAATGAGACACTAGGGCATGGTGACTAAATCCATCTGAAAGTAAAGGAGAAATCTGGGTTGCTGATTTGAGCATCTCGGCGTCTAAGAGTATGAGAAACACTTCGGTTTGAGACTCGCAAAGTTGGCAGATATCTTGCAGGCATCCAGGGAACTCAGGAGAGATTTGCTGAAAACTCAGACTTGCTAGGTAGTTTTGATGAAACTAAGTGTGTTTTCAGAAAAAAAATTATGTTTACAAAAGGTCCTGAAAAGTGGCGATTGCCGAATCATTTTGAAGACAACTTGAGATCTGGTGTCATGGTATTGATTTGGAAGTCATTAGCCTAAACACACTGGTTAAATGCATGGGAACAGAAGAATATAAAGAATGGAAAGGACAAAGGGCAGAAGGTATTAGGGATGCCAGTTTTTTTAAAGAATGAACTGAGAGGAGAAAGCACGGGAAGGATATTGCCGTGAAATGGCCCCCTGGTCCCTGCCTCCAGCAGTCTTCGCTCTTCCATTCTCCAGCCTTTTTTTTTTTTTTTTTAAGATTTTATTTATTTGACAGAGACGGCGAAAGAGGAACACAAGCAGGGGGAGTGGGAGAGGGAGAAGCAGACTTCCTGACGAGCGGGAAGCCCAGTGCGGGGCTCGATCCCAGGACCCTGAGATCATGACTTGAGCCGAAGGCAGACGCTTAAAGACTGAGCCACCCAGGTACCCCTCCATCCTCCAGCCTTTAATGCACTTGTTCCCTGCCTACCACAGAGGAGAGACCTTGCTAAAATAGAAATCAAGTCATGTGACTTACCAGCTCAGAAATCTCAGTTGGCTCTACCTTTGTCTATAAAGTCCAAATCTCAAAAATGTTTATCTAGATCCCACACCTTGAAGATTGAATTGAATTCTGACCTAGTTTTCTTCATCTTCTAAAACAACCTCCTGAGTAGGCTGCCCGGCACACATTCCTCAAACCTTTGCTCACCCTGTTTTCTTGAATTATTTAGGTTTTTTTTGTGCTTCTCCAATTATCAGAATTTCAGGTTGTCTCTTTAAGATCTCGCTAAATGCTCCCTCCTCTGTGAATCCTTCTCAGAAACCTCAAGTTACAATTCAAGGCTACTGTTCCTTTATTTCCATACATTTTCTTTTTACCTTTATCATAACGTTTACCCTCTTCTGCCTTGCTGGTTGTATCCACATCTTTCCCCATTGGATCATAAACTCCTTCTTACAGCCTGTTCAGCTTTGTACCCCCAGGACATCTAGCACAGTGCCTCACAGAGTGGGGTTTCATAAATATCTGTTGTTGTTTTAATTGGCACAGTCAGTACCAAAAACTACAAGCCATGAACCAAGATGAAGACCTTTGCTTTTTGTATTAATATACTTCTAGAAACTGCGTCTTCATGCAGGGGACTATTTTGTCCTTAAGGAAAAGCATTATAATTCATCAAATACAATTCACATCATCAGTAATACTAAAATCAAAGAATCAACAGCAAACTGATATGAATATATAAAATTATAAAATTGTAAACTTGTGCTCCTGGAAACAGAATTTTAGCAACAGAGGAAATCTGGAAGCGCTTTTCTAGTCCAGTGGTCTATAAACTATTCTTCTCTAGACCCCTACTCTTTAGGGCTCTGGGGAGTAGGGCTGGGAAGACAGGGCTTGCCAGGCCACCAAACCTAGCTTCACCTAGAGTAATTCTACACTTAAGGGTTTATATATGAGCCTTTCATGCCAAATTGTTCTGACAAATAGTTTTGTCATTAAATCAATTTGAAAAAACAGAATTGTAGCCTTCAGGCTACTTCTGTAAGCTTGGTGACTCTGGGCCTCCATTTCCTAATCTGTAAAATACAAGAATGTTGCTATGGTCATTCATGCTTTTATTCTGAGCCCTGTCTGTTCATTTTCAAGTAAAAAACAGATCCCAAGAGAAGTTAAGTGGCTTGTGCTCAGGCTGCACAGAAAGTTAATGACAGAACCAAGACTGGAACTTAGCCACCAGCTCTGGCGGTGGTGGTTTTCCTCTCCCTCTTTTTAAAAAAAAAGTCCTGAAAAGTGGGTATAAGTGAATTGTAGATATTAATCATAGGGGCAAGGTAGAAGGTATTAGAAGGTATTATAAACAGCATGTAAATATAGAGCTATACTATATCATAAGTTTGCCTTATTTAAAGCTCACTGGTATGCTAGCTACAGCTGACATCTATTGAACATTTACTTAATTTGACATTCGTTCCTCAAGTTTACAGAAATATTTGGGTGAGTTGTCTGCATGGCCCATTTCCCTTTTACAAAGCTATTTATGAGTTGTTTTCTTCTTGGTGAATCTCCATGTAATCAGTGGGGGCACTTAAAATCACGCCATTAATCATTCCTTTCATGTTTAAGTCTCACTGCATCTAAATTTAAAAGCATCACTGAGAAGCTGTGAGGGTTTGGGAAGCAGGAGCCTCTGGATTCTGGTCCTTTCATTCATCTCCTTTGCTTTGCTCATCTTCCTCTCTTCATCCCCTCCTCTCCAAATCAAGGGTATCCTTGAAGAGGAAACAAAGTCACAAAACAACTGTGAGAGGTGTTCGTGGACAGGAGGGAAAGAAGGGTGGTCATGCTCCTTGGCCTTGTTGATGGTGGTTGGGGGGGGTGCTTATGGGCTGATTGTACTATAGCCTTGGGGCTTTTTTGTTAAAAGAGAAAATGAAACAAAACAGCTCACAGAGACACGTCCTTCTTCCCCCTCCTTCTGCCTCCATGAGTAACTACCCATATGGCGTGCTGCTGCTGAGACCAAGGAATGAGTGAGTAAAGGTGTTTAGAAGTGGAATATTGGTCCGAATTAAATAAGTGACCTTTAACAAATAAGTGTTAAAACTTTGTAATGTGGATACCCTATTAACTTGAGATTCATAGGATTTGAACCCAATTAAGCCACCTTTGCATCATGAAAAAGGACTTGAACGTGCCAGTTACTGTAACACAGTAATACAGTAGGAAAGGTGGCAGGGACACTGTTAAACCCACTTAAGACAAACTTTTTGAGGACATGATAGCATCCATTTCACATGAACAGACTATTGAAAGCAGGTTTGATAAGAGCTACATGTGGCAATATGTTGTTACTCATTTGTCAAGGTCACAAATAATTAGAAGTAACATTGACTTAACAGTGATGTGTAAGTGTCTGACTTCTCTTCCCTCAACCTCTGCAGTAGGTTCAGATTCTGATTAGAATTGTTATGTTGAGGGTTTGTTTTGTTTTTTAATCCAGAGTTTTAACAAAGTTTCACACATTATACGTACATTTGCGGTAAGACATCGGTCTTGCCATGGACAAAGAGATAGAAGTAATACTTAGACCATGTAAAAAATAAAATTAATTTAATTGCTATGTTTGGAATTTATTTTATAAGTGCAGGGGAAAACTAAAGAAATTTGATTGTAATTGATGCTTTCCGAGTTTAGATTTTGATGGTTTTCTTTTCTTCTTGCTCTATTGGGTTGAGGGCAGGTAGACTGTTCTGCAATCTGAATTAGTCCTTGAATTTGAGTTTTTCATGTGTTTGTACTTTTTTCCCCAAAAACATTTGAACTGAGTCAGATCATCTTCACCGGTAGAGAAAAATCAGGGTGTTACTAGTTCTTTTGTTGTTTTGTGAAATTGGGTCACTTGCTACAACATCTGCCTTTCACCACCAAGTCTTCTTGTTCTTTTATTCTTGTTTTTATGATATGCTTGATTTAAAGCTGTCCAGAGAGCAATAATATGATATAATTATGATCCAGAAAACAATATCCTTTTGAAATCTTTATGATAAGTAATACTTGTTTAAAGATATCCAGTGCCAAATTTTACAGAAATCTGATTGTGGAGGAGGAAATCTACAAAGCAAAACAAGCTACAGGAAAGATAAGAATGGGAAAGTAATAGTTACTCAAATAACTTAAGCCTGAAAGAAAAGGTTATACTCCTTTTCTTTCATTTCATTTTGGTTTTTTGTTTTCTGAAGTTTTTTTTAATTTAAATAATTAAGAGATATGATGTATCCCTTTCATTTGTAACTCAAAACTTTAATGTAGGAACAGTATATATTTTCTTTTTTTTTTTTTTTTTT